>NC_136162.1:842362-1227362 GCF_965212315.1 Lampetra planeri
ACTGCCCCCCCCCCCCACTGCCCCCCCCCCCCCCCCCACTGCTGTGGTAAGTCCACCGTGCCAGGAGGAGATGGAATGGAACCGGGAAGCTTCTGGATAGCGAGTCGCGGCGTGATCGCTGCTATGAACAATTTCTCGGTGAAAACCGTTAAAATGTCTAGCGTTATTGCTCCGAACCGGTTTAAATCGGTTCGTATTCGGGGTTTGTCGCGCGATAACCGGTTATGCAAACAAATCGATTGCAACAACTCCCATTGACATCATCATCATCTTCGTCAGTATCATTATAATGATCATCACCCCTAATTTTCATCATCGTTATGAACATCATTATTAGTATTATTATAATAAAAAATACGCTGATTATCATCATCATCATTATTATTTTCATCAGAATTATTCTAATTATCAACATTATCATCATTGATAATTGTTTTTTTACCCTTTTATCTGACAACAAAACTGACACCTTTTTTAACAAGGAGTTATGTTTGCATTGACCACAATACCTGCGGTCGGAACGCAAACAAAAAACACAACTCTGATAATGATATGCACTGTCCTTGAAATTGATTGGTCCACACCCGAGACAGCTTTTCTTAGAGCCTAGTCTCACATGGTGTTGGACCACATGACGCCAAAAGGCGCACAACTCAAAGACAATGCACCATCAGAGTATGAGAGCTCGGGGTGAGCATTTTCCAGATAAAATGGTAAAAAAAACAATTATCATATTTTGCTACTGGCAAAGGAGGTTCCAACATTATCATCATCATCAACATTATTGTCATCAGCGTTATTGTTACGCTCGTAAAACCCAGGAGTCTCAAGACTCGTTTGCTGCGAGGGTCCCGCGGAGGTTGCGAGGCCGCTTCTGCTGGCAGGTGGAGTCGATGTGGTTATCGATGTCTCAACGCCGGCGATGTGGTTATCGATGTCTCAACGCCGGCGATGTGGTTATCGATGTCTCAACGCCGGCGATGTGGTTATCGATGTCTCAACGCCGGCGATGTGGTTATCGATGTCTCAACGCCGGCGATGTGGTTATCGATGTCTCAACGCCGGCGATGTGGTTATCGATGTCTCAACGCCGGCGGTGTGGTTGTCGATGTCTCAACGCCGGCTGTGTGCGGCCCAAAGACGCGCCACACGGACATCGTGCGGAGTCTCGTGCTCACGTCGGGGAGGTCACCGGAGAATCGTAGAGGACACCAGGGAGAGAATACAAACTACACTCACTCACTCACACTCACTCACACACACTCCACTCACTCATACAAACTCCACTCACTCACTCACACTCACTCACTCACACCTCACTCACTCACTCACACTCACTCACTCACTCACACTCACTCACTCTCACACACTCACTCATTCACACTCACTCACTCATACACTCACTCACAACTCACTCACTCGCACTCTGTAGAACAGGGGGAGATCATACAAACTCCACTCACTCACACACTCTGTATAACAGGGGGAGAGAATACAAACTCCACTCACTCTCACACACTCTGTATAACAGGGGGAGATCACACAAACTCCACTCATTCACACACTCTGTAGAACAGGGGGAGATCACACAAACTCCACTCACTCACTCACTCACACTCTGCAGTTTGTATTCTCTCCCCCTGTTCTACACTCACTCACTCACACTCTGTAGAACAGGGGGAGATCATACAAACTCCACTCACTCATACCTTGTAGAACAGGGGGAGATCACACAAACTCCACTCACTCACTCACGCTCTGTAGAACAGGGGGAGATCATACAAACTCCACTCACTCACACACTCTGTAGAACAGGGGGAGATCATACAAACTCCACTCACTCACTCACGCTCTGTAGAACAGGGGGAGATCATACAAACTCCACTCACTCACTCACACTCTGTAGAACAGGGGGAGATCATACAAACTCCACTCACTCACACACTCTGTAGAACAGGGGGAGAGAATACAAACTCCACTCACTCACTCACACTCTGTAGAACAGGGCGAGATCATACAAACTCCACTCACTCACACACTCTGTAGAATAGGGGGAGATCACACAAACTCCACTCACTCACTCTACAGAACAGGGGGAGATCACACAAACTCCACTCACTCACTCACACTCTGTAGAACCGGGGGAGAGAATACAAACTCCACTCACTCACTCACACTCTGTAGAACAGGGCGAGATCATACAAACTCCACTCACTCACACACTCTGTAGAATAGGGGGAGATCACACAAACTCCACTCACTCACTCTACAGAACAGGGGGAGATCACACAAACTCCACTCACTCACTCTGTAGAACAGGGGGAGATCACACAAACTCCACTCACTCACATTCTGTAGAACATGGGGAGATCACACAAACTACACTCACTCTCATGCTCTGTAGAACAGGAGGATTTCATACAAACTCCACTCACTCTGTAGAACAGGGGGAGATCATACAAACTCCACTCACTCACTCACTCTGTAGAACAGGAGGAGATCATACAAACTCCACTCACTCACTCACTCTGTAGGACAGGGGGAGATCATACAAACTCCACTCACTTACATTGTGTAGATCAGGGGGAGATCATACAAACTACACTCACACACACTCTGTAGAACAGGGGGAGTTCATACAAACTCCACTCACTCACTCACTCTGTAGAACAGGGGGAGACAATACAAACTCCACTCACTCACTCACTGCAGAACAGGGAGAGATCATACAAACTCCACTCACTCGCACTCTGCAGAACAGGGGGAGTTCATACAAACTCCACTCACTCGCACTCTGCAGAACAGGGGGAGATCATACAAACTCCACTCACTCACTCTGTAGATCAGGTAGAGATCACACAAACGCCACTCACTCAGACTCTGCATAAGAGGGGGAGATCATACAAACTCCACTCACTCTCACTCTGTAGAACAGGGGGAGATCATACAAACTCAACTCACTCACACACTCTGTAGAACAGGGGGAGATCATACAAACTCCACTCTCTCTCTCTCTCTGTAGAACATGAGGAGATCATACAAACTCCACTCTCTCTCTCTGTAGACCAGGTAGAGATCATACAAACTCCACTCTCTCTCTCGCTGTAGAACAGGAGGATATCATACAAACTCCACTCACTCTGTAGAACAGGGAGAGATCATACAAACTTTACTCACTCACTCTGTAGAACAGGGGGAGAGAATACAAACTCCACTCACTCACTCACTCTGTAGAACAGGGGTAGATCATTCAAACTCCCCTTACTCACACTCTGTAGAACAGGGGGAGATCATACAAACTACACTCACACACATTCTGTAGAACAGGGGGAGATCATACAAACTCCACTCACTCTCTCTCTCTGTAGAACAGGGGGAGATCATACAAACTCCACTCACTCACTCTGTAGAACAGGGGGAGATCATACAAACTCCACTCACTCACTCTGTAGAACAGGGGGAGATCATACAAACTCCACTCACTCACTCTGTAGAACAGGGGGAGATCACACAAACTCCACTCACTCACATTGTGTAGATCAGGGGGAGATCATACAAATTCCACTCACTCTGTAGAACAGGGGTAGATCATTCAAACTCCACTCACTCACTCTGTAGACCAGGTAGAGATCATACAAACTCCACTCACTCACTCTGTAGAACAGGGGGAGATCATACAAACTCCACTCACTCACTCTATAGAACAGGGGGAGATCATACAAACTCCACTCACTCACTGTAGAACAGGGGGAGATCATACAAACTCCACCCCCTCTCTCTCTGTAGAACAGGGGGAGATCATACAAACTCCACTCACTCACTCTGTAGAACAGGGGGAGATCATACAAACTCCACTCACTCACTCTGTAGAACAGGGGGAGATCATACAAACTCCACTCACTCACTCTGTAGAACAGGGGGAGATCACACAAACTCCACTCACTCACATTGTGTAGATCAGGGGGAGATCATACAAATTCCACTCACTCTGTAGAACAGGGGTAGATCATTCAAACTCCACTCACTCACTCTGTAGACCAGGTAGAGATCATACAAACTCCACTCACTCACTCTGTAGAACAGGGGGAGATCATACAAACTCCACTCACTCACTCTATAGAACAGGGGGAGATCATACAAACTCCACTCACTCACTGTAGAACAGGGGGAGATCATACAAACTCCACCCCCTCTCTCTCTGTAGAACAGGGGGAGATCATACAAACTCCACTCACTCACTCTGTACAACAGGGGGAGATCATACAAACTCCACTCACTCACTCTGTAGAACAGGGGGAGATCACACAAACTCCACTCTCTCTCTCTGTAGACCAGGTAGAGATCATATAAACTCCACTCTCTCTCTCACTCTTAAGAACAGCTGCAGAACAAATAAACAGCATACACTCTGCACGACTACCGGATTATACGACGCAATCCCAGCGTTTTGCTTCGGACACGGGAGTGGGGGGGGGCGGGGGCATGTGCGTCTTATAATCCGGACAACGCGACATTGGGGCTTCAGTGTTAATCCCGTTCAGCACCCCCTGAGGCGTGGACAGCTCCCGCGTAACCTCGGGGTTAAGAGGCGCGAATGTAATAGGAGCTCGCAAACAGATCCCATAAACGAAACAATGTTTTTGCTTGACCAGGCAAGGCGCCCATTAAGCTGCACAGCTGTTTTCCAGCAGAGACATGAGCCTCACAAGCGAAAGCCCCACGAAGTGGGCTCAGGGTCGCGTGGAAATTTATAGCGGGCAGCCAAACACCCCTAATACCCCTGACGTGGATTCTAAATGTGTAGGGGAAAACCTGGTAGACCTGGAAAAAAATACACGTGACCACGGGGATAGAGAGAGAGAGAGACGTAAACTCCAAATATACAGCAGCAGGCATCGTCAGGATCGGGATCGAACCCACGACCTCCTGCACACCAGGCGAGGCAGTAAACATCTCATAGCCACCGTGATGATGATGAGAGAGAGAGAGAGAGACGCAAACTTCAAATATATAGTAGCAGGCGTCAGGGTTGGGATGGAACCCACTACTTCCTGGACACCAGGCGAGGTAGTTAACATCTCCTAGCCACCGTGATGATGATGATGAGAGAGAGAGAGAGACGCAAACTTCAAATATATAGTAGCAGGCGTCAGGGTTGGGATGGAACCCACGACTTCCTGCACACCAGGCGAGGTAGTTAACATCTCCTAGCCACCGTGATGATGATGAGAGAGAGAGACACGCAGACTCCAAATATACAGTAGCAGGCATCGTCAGGGTTGGGATCGAACCCACGACCTCCTGCACACCAGGCGAGGTAGTCAACATCTCCTAGCCACCGTGATGATGATGAGAGAGAGAGAGACACGCAGACTCCAAATATACAGCAGCAGGCATCGTCAGGGTTGGGATCGAACCCACGACCTCCTGCACACCAGGCGAGGTAGTTAACATCTCCTCGCCACCGTGATGATGATGAGAGAGAGACACGCAGACTCCAAATATACAGCAGCAGGCATCGTCAGGGTTGGGATCGAACCCACGACCTCCTGCACACCAGGCGAGGTAGTCAACATCTCACCGTTCTCTCCCTAAGCCTCCCCATCGTCCCCCTAGCCCCCCCCAGCCCCCCAACCCTCCCTAACCTCCCCAGCCCCCCCCCTCCCTTCACCAAGCCCTCCCCAGCCCCCCCCCCTAAGCCCCCCGTGGAGCTAATTGGTCATCAGGGATTAGCCTCGCGCGCGCGTCACTGGCCGCTGCTCCTGACGGCAACCTGCGGTTGGGTTCGAGGCCGCGTCGCCATCGTCACCATCGCCACGGTTACCATCGTTACCATCGTTACCGTCACCACAGTAGCCATCGCTGCAGTTACCATCGTTACCACCGCGTAGTTACCGTCGTTATCATTACCGCGGTTACCATCGTTACCATCACTACAGTTACCAGCGCCACCGTTATCATAGTTACCCTCACCACAGTTACCATCGCTGTAGTTATCATCGTTATCGTCACCACAGTTACCATCGCCACAGATACCATCGTTACCATCACTACAGTTACCATCGCCACAGTTACCATCGTTACCATCACTACAGTTACCATCGCCACAGATACCATATTCATATTCTTTGGTTCTTTTCGGTTAAGTCACGTCTAAAAATAAAATAATAAATTAAAATAACATATTACGACGTTTCGATTGCAACACAAGCAATCGTCATCAGGTATAAAAGAAATAGCAACAAAAATCTAACTAGAAAACTATAGACAGACATACAAGCAGACAGACATCACAACGGCACACAGAGAGAGGACACAAATCGGCACAAAGAGAGGGGTCGTTTCTGTGACGGTCCCTTAAATATAGAGAGGGGGGGCGGGGACGGAGAGAGGGAGGGGGCAGAGAGAACTAGCATATCAATGAGTGTACGGCAACGTACTGCTGCTGTTGCAAGTAAGATGACAATGTGGAACGGGCACTCAAAATTGAAAACGGGCACGCAAAATTGAAAATTAGGAGACAGGCACACGAAAATTAAATAACCTAGCAAAATATCGAAATGTGATGTAATACAACACAGAGAGTCGGTTAACACACAATTAACGCATAGCCTGGTTGATTACGTGTTTCAAAATGTGCTAAGTTAGAATTTTAAGTGTGAAAATTCCAAAGAGAGGACACAGGCAGAGAGAACAAATAGTCAGAAAGAAAAAGGATAAGCTTAAAACTTCCCCGTAGAAGTGGTTCAATCTTAATTTAGGAGCTTTCGTGACTGCAGGAATTATTCTTTGGCTCTTTTCGGTTAAGTCACGTCTAAAAATAAAATAATAAATTAAAATAACATATTACGACGTTTCGATTGCAACACAACAGTTACCATCACCACAGTGACCGTCATTGCTATTACCACTGTTACCACAATCACTGTTACCAGCATCAAAGTTACCATCATTACCATTACCACAGTAACCATAATTACTGTTGCCATTACCACAGTTACCATCGTTATCATCACCAAAGAAACCATAATCACTGTTACATCATCACCATATTTGCCATCGTTTATATTTGCCGCTGTAATTGTGGTTTCAAGTTGTTGTTGTGGTGGTGGCTATTGTTGTTGTTGTGTTGACTATTGTTGTTGTTGTGGTGGTGGCTGTTGATGTTGTTGTGGTGGTTGTTGTTATTGTGATGGTGGCTGTTGTTGTGACTTTTGTTGTGGTGGTTGTTGTTATTGTGGTGGATGTTGTTGTTGTGGTGGTTGCTGTAGTTGTTGTAGTGTTGGCTATTGTTGTTGTTGTGGTGGTGGCTATTGTTGTTGTTGTGGTGGTGGCTATTGTTGTTGTTGTTCTGGTGGTGGCTATTGTTGTTGTGGTGGCTATTGTTGTTGTTATTGTGGTGGTGGTGGCTGTTGTTGTGGTGGTTGGGGCAAGTAGGGAGCGGTGGTGCAGCGGTTAGCGCTACACCGGTGACAATTATCTGAACCGGTCCTGGGCCTCCCCTAGGTCAACTCAGCCTCAAATGAGTAGCTGGTGCGGTGTGCAGTAAACATTGCCACTGGGGAGACAAACGCAACAAAGACAAAGATCCCCCGTGTAGCCTTCACAGACTGTTGGGGCAAGTGCTGTTAGCGAGCAGGCCGGCACGGTGGCACACGAGGGGGTGGGTGGCCAGCACCACGCCCGGCCGCCTTTGTCTCCCCGGTGGCGATGTTTACTACACACCGCTACACCAGCTACTCATTTGAGGCTGAGTCGACCCAGACGGGGGCCCAGCGCCGCTTCAAAACCTCGCCACTGATGTGGGCCGTGAACCGGAACGGGACTCGGGTGAACGCCCGTGGGGTGTTGGCGCTGGTGCGCTAACCGCTGCGCCACCGCTCCCCCAACAAGAACGCCCAGACGCGGGGACAGGCCGCGAGACGGTCGTCGTCATCGTCGTCGTCGTTATATTTAGCAGCCTGGCGATGGCTGCGCCCCCTGTGGATGTCACCATCCTCCCCTCTCCTCCCTCGAGAGAGAGAGAGGAGAGGGGAGGGAGGGAGGGGAGGGAGGGAGGGGAGGGAGGGGAGGGAGGATGAAAACACAAAAAGAGAGAGGAGGAGAGAGCTTCTTCTTCTTGGTTCTTTCGGTAAAGTCACGTAGAAGGGAAGTAATACAATAATAAAAATAAAACATAATAAAATTACGTTTTATTTTTATTTTATTATAATTTTATTATGTTTTATTTTTATTATTTTATTACTTCCATTCTACGTGACTTTACCGAAAGAACCAAGAAGATGAATCCCTGCAGTCACGAAAGCTTTAAATCAAGAGGAGAGAGCTCTCAATTCCCGTTCAGTGATTCTGAACTTGCTCTATTACTATAGTACTATACCACCTTAAACTTTTACGAACGACTGGGTGATTAAGGTTAGCGATTCGTCGTATTATCTGGCTGCATAAAAAATGAAAAAATGCAATTACTTTACTATGCAAAAAGGAGAGAGAGGGGAGGGGGGAGGGAGGAGACGGGGGGGGGGGGTGGAGGAGAGAGAGGGGAGGGGGAGGGAGGAGACGGGGGGGGGGTGGAGGAGAGAGAGGGGAGGGGGGGGAGGAGATGGGGGGGTGGAGGAGAGAGAGGGGAGGAGACGTGGGGGGGGGGGGTGGAGGAGAGAGAGGGGAGGGGGGAGGGAGGAGATGAGGGGGGGTGGAGGAGAGAGAGGGGAGGAGGGAGGGAGGGAGGAGGGAGGGGAGGAGGAGAGAGGGGGGGTAAGAAAAAGGAGCAGAGTGTGAAATCTTTCGTAAAATCTTTCATTAAACAGGGTGGGGGGAGGGAGCACATGAAGCAAATCATTGAAACAAATTAAACCGAAATGATGAACGAAGCCAAGTGCCGACTACACGGGGCATCTCCTCGTTTGCTCTGCATCGTCAACAGACTGAAGCACAGAGGCAGCAGCGAGGGCATCACGGCCCCACTCGGCACCACGCCACCACGCCGTCTCTAAGCCCGTGCCCATCGCAATCAGTTGCATGCAACTCGGTTGCGTGTGTGCGTGCGCGTACAACTCGCCACTGATGTTGGCCGTGAGCTCGAACGGAACTCGGGTCACCGCGGACGCTTCTGCAACTGGTTGCGAGCGGTTGCATGCAACTCGGTTGTTCGCAGTTGCATGCAACTCGGTTGCACACAACTGCATCTCTCACACACGGACGTTTCTGCAACCGGTTGCTCGCAGTTGCATGCAACTCGGTTGCGAGCAGTTGCATGCAACTCGGTTGCGAGCAGTTGCATGCAACTCGGTTGCGAGCAGTTGCATGCAACTCGGTTGCACGCAACTGCATTTCTCACACACGGACGTTTCTGCAACCGGTTGCTAGCGGTTGCATGCAACTCGGTTGCGCGCAACTGGATAGCTCACACGCGGAGGTTTCTGCAACCGGTTGCGAAAGGCGAGTTTGCACCTGAGCCGTCGGCCGTGCAACCCGGTTGCTTGCCACCGAGTCCCTTGACGTCTGTGCAACCGGTTGCGCGTTGCATGGCAACGCGTTGCACGCGATTGTTCGTTGGGGATCTGAATCGATGCGATTGGTCAGGTTCCGAGTTGCACGGCCATTCGCCGCTGCAGGCGATGGTCGAGATGGGTTGGGTAACCGACCCGCGATATTCTAATGTGGCCACACGCACACACACACGCACACACACACACGCACACACACTCGCACACACACGCACACACACGCACACACACACGCACGCACACACACACGCACACACACACACGCACACACACACACGCACGCGGATCAAGATCTCCCCCCCCCGTATTAGCCTGGAACACTCTGTGGAGGCACCACGACCACTGCCACCACTATCACCACCATCATCACCACCACTATCAATACCATCACCACCACGATCACTACCACCATCACCGCTATCACCACCATC
Organism: Lampetra planeri; assembly: GCF_965212315.1. Classification (NCBI taxonomy): domain Eukaryota; kingdom Metazoa; phylum Chordata; class Hyperoartia; order Petromyzontiformes; family Petromyzontidae; genus Lampetra; species Lampetra planeri. The sequence goes on from NC_136162.1 coordinate 852,300, forward strand.
ACCGCTATCATCATCACCACCATCACCATGACTGCTATCACCACCACCGCCACCATCACCACCACCACCATCACCGCCACCATCACCACCACCACCATCACCACCACCACCATCACCACCATGACCACTATCATCACCACCACTATCACCACCATCACCACTATCATCACCACCACGATCACCACCATCACCACGATCACCACCATCACCACTATCATCACCACCGCTATCACCACTATCATCACTACCACTATCACCATCATCACCACCACTATCACCACCATCACCACGATCACCACCATCACCACTATCATCACCACCGCTATCACCACTATCATCACCACCACTATCACCACCATCACCACTATCATCACCACCACGATCACCACCATCACCACGATCACCACCATCACCACTATCATCACCACCGCTATCACCACTATCATCACCACCACTATCACCACCATCACCACTATCATCACCACCACTATCACCACCACGATCATCACCACCACTATCACCACTATCATCACTATCATCACTATCATCACCACCACTATCACCACCATCACCACTATTATCACCACCACTATCACTACTATCATCACCGCCACCACTATCATCACCACCACCACCATCATCATCATCACCGCTATCACCACCATAACCATCAATACCAATAGCCGCCATCCGCCACTAAGTGGCGGTGACGTCACCATGGCGCCTGTGCCAGGCTAGGTGCACTTTCGGCCACGTGAAGTGTCGAAGGCTCGCTGACAGGAGGTCACGGGACAGACGCAGGTGCCATAGGCTGACCGACTGAGACGATGCACCACCTGTGCCCCCTACTGTGCCAACTTGCTGTGCTTTAGCCACCCTGCGCTCTGTCCGTTGTTGTGAGCATCACTCCTCCGCCCTCCGTTGTTGCTGGAGGGCGACTGCCTCCAACTGCCCAGTAGCGTCCTTCACGAGCCTCCTCCACAGAGGCCGATCTTGACACCGCTGATACCAGTCATCGGCAAGTCCACTCAGCTCCACGTCCTCCTGTACCACGTCACTCCATCACTTCTCTAGCCGGTGCCGCGCCCGTTTAGCCCCCTCGATCCGGCCGAACAAAAGCTGCTTAGGCATGCGGTAGCTGGGCATGCGGGCTACATGACCCAGCCAGCGCAGCCTTGCCTGCCCGAGGAGCTCACCGATGGGACTTTGCCCAGATCTTTCAAGGATTTGTGAGCTCCTCACACAATCCCCGCGGCGCGCCCGTTTAGATCTTACTTCCGATATCTAGAAGCCACTGGAGCGATCCACTTTGAAATCATCTCGTTTGAAAACGAATTTCTTTCGAACTGCTTGTTGTGTTTAGTGTGTTGTGCTTCCCCCACACCTCCGATTAGCGCGGTTGGGTTTTGCACGGTGCATCCATAGAGCCCATGTCCATCCGCTGCAGTGGCGAGATGTTGACTACCTCGCCTGGTGTGCAGGAGGTGGTGGGTTTGATCCCGACCCTGACGCCTGCTGCTGTACATTTGGAGTTTGCGTGTCTCTCTCATCATCATCACGGTGGCTAGGAGATGTTAACTACCTCGCCTGGTGTGCAGGAGGTCGTGGGTTTGATCCCGACCCTGACGCCTGCTGCTGTACATTTGGAGTTTGCGTGTCTCTCTCATCATCATCACGGTGGCTAGGAGATGTTAACTACCTCGCCTGGGGTGCAGGAGGTCGTGGGTTTGATCCCGACCCTGACGCCTGCTGCTGTGTATTTGGAGTTTGCGTCTCTCTCTCATCATCATCATCACGGTGGCTAGGAGATGTTAACTACCTCGCCTGGGGTGCAGGAGTTCGTGGGTTTGATCCCGACCCTGACGCCTGCTGCTGTGTATTTGGAGTTTGTGTCTCTCTCTCATCATCATCATCATCATCACGGTGGCTAGGAGATGTTAACTACCTCGCCTGGGGTGCAGGAGGTCGTGGGTTTGATCCCGACCCTGACGCCTGCTGCTGTACATTTGGAGTTTGCGTGTCTCTCTCATCATCATCACGGTGGCTAGGAGATGTTAACTACCTCGCCTGGGGTGCAGGAGGTCGTGGGTTTGATCCCGACCCTGACGCCTGCTGCTGTGTATTTGGAGTTTGCGTCTCTCTCTCATCATCATCATCACGGTGGCTAGGAGATGTTAACTACCTCGCCTGGGGTGCAGGAGGTCGTGGGTTTGATCCCGAACCTGACGCCTGCTGCTGTGTATTTGGAATTTGCGTGTCTCTCTCTCCCCGTGGTCGCGTGGATTTGTCTCCGGGTTCTCCGGGGTTTTCCCTTCACATCGTTACGAGTTCACCACTAACGGGGATGTGTGTTGGAAAATTAAACCCACAACAACATTTTGTAAATGGACAGGAACAGGCCGCTGGCTGTTGCCCAGTCTGAGATGCCCCCCCCCCCCTCTCCCTCTGTGCCCCCCAAATTACCCCACCCCTACCCACCCCACCCCACCCCAACCCACCCCTCCAACCCCGACCAACCCAACCCCAACTCACCCCACCCACCTCACCCCAACCCACGCAACCCCCCCCCAGCCCCACCACACCTCCCTCCCACCCACCCAAACTCCCCCCACACCAACCCCCCAACCCCACCCACCCCAACCCACCGTGCACTCTGCAAGTCGGCAGTTTCACAGACTCAGGCAGAGACCCACAGACTCAAACAGAGTTCCATAGACTCATGTAAGAGACCCAAAGACTCACACAGAATCCCATAGACTCACACAGAGACCCACAGACTCACGCAGTAACCCAAAGACTCACGCAGAGACCCAAAGACTCATACAGAGACCCATAGACTCACACAAAGACCCATAGACTCATGTTAGAGACCCACAGACTCAAACAGAGACCTATAGACTCATGTAAGAGACCCATAGACTCACACAGAATCCCATAGACCAGGGGTCGGCAACCTGCGGCTCCGGAGCCGCATGCGGCTCTTTTGAACCTTGACCGCGGCTCCGGGGCGGATGCTAGCGAGGGGAGGAGGCGCACTGTGACACCTGCTCTGGCGTTGCCGCTGCTGACAGGTCGCCGCTCCGCTCCACACTGCCCGCCCGGTGACAGGCAATAACGTTGCCGTTGCTTTGTCACATGTTTGGAAGAAGTAAAAACCTTCCTGGGCAGCAAAGAGCTCACCTTTGCTGAGCTGGAACAGCCAGAGTGGCTGGAAAAATTACATTTTATGGTAGACATGACAGCACATCTAAACACGCTAAATACAACCCTTCAGGGGAAAGGAGGCACATCCCTGCACATGCTGGAGGAGGTTTTGGCATTCGAGCGCAAGTTGACAGTGTTTGTCAAAGATTTACAGAGAGGTACACTGTCTCACTTTCCCTCTTTGAGAGAGTTCAAACAAAGTCATGATACGATAAATTTGGAATATTTCAAGTCTGCAATCACCACAATGCAAAGTTCGTTTGGGAAACGATTCTGTGAGTTCAGAGGAAAAAACGACATTATCCTTCCCTGTCACTCCCCTGGCGATCGATCCATCCCTATTGAATATGACTGCATTTGCAGGTGTAAGTCAACCTGATCTTGAGATGGAACTGGCCGATATAGCCGACAAAGATATATGGGTGTCCAAGTTCAAATGCTTGACCGCTACTCTTGAGGATGTTGCCCGTCAGAAGGCCATTCTGGCTCAGAATCATAAATGGAGTGATATTGAAAACCTTCCCAAACAGGACAAACTTGTATTCGAAACATGGAATGCCATCCCCAACACTTATATAAACATGAAAAAGTATGCATTTGGAGTCCTGTCGATCTTCGGCTCCACATATGTATGTGAGCAGGTCTTCTCCAACATGAACTATATTAAAAACAAACATCGATCACGCCTCACAGATGACAGCTTGCAAGCCTGTGTGAAAATGAAGGTGACGTCTTACAGCCCTGATGTGCAGACACTGTGCACTGAGGTTCAGGAGCAAAAATCCCATTAACCAGGTAATTTAGCTATTAATTTGCAAAAATATATTTTACATTGTTAAGTGAAAAAGTCCTTTTTTTATTCAGATTGACAGCTGACTGCACGATCCTGTATATAGCAATAAGGTAAGAAACAATATATGCAGTGTTATATTTGTTTTAAATGTTGCAATGGTTTTGCGGCTCCCAGTTTATTTTTTCCTTCGGAAACGGGTCCAAGTGGCTCTTTATGTCTTAAAGGTTGCAGACCCCTGCCATAGACTCACACAGAGTCCCATAGACTCATGTAAGAGAATCGTAGACTCAGACAGATACCCATAGACTCACGCAGAGACCCATAGACTCACACAGAGCCCCACAAACTCACACAAAGACCCATAGACTCACACAGAGACCCATATACTCACACAGAGACCCATAGACTCACACAAAGACCAATAGACTCACACAAAGACCCATAGACTCATGTAAGAGACCCACAGACTCAAACAGAGACCTATAGACTCATGTAAGAGACCCATAGACTCACACAGAATCCCATAGACTCACACAGAGCCCCACAAACTCACACAAAGACCCATAGACTCACACAGAGACCCATATACTCACACAGAGACCCATAGACTCACACAGAGACCCATAGACTCACACAGAGACCCATATACTCACACAGAGACCCATAGACTCACACAGAGACCCATAGACTCATACAGAGACCCATAGTCTCATGTAAGAGACCCATAGACTCACACAGAGACCCACAGACTCACACAGAGACCCATAGACTCACACAGAGACCCATAGAATCACACAGTGACCCATAGGCTCACGCAGAGACCCATAGACTCACACAGTGACCCAAAGACTCACGCAGAGACCCATAGACTCACACAGAGACCCATAGACTCACACAGAGACCCGTAGACTCACACAGAGACCCATAGACTCACACACAAACCCAGACTCATGTAAGAGTCCATAGACTTACACAGAAAGCCATAGACTCATGTAAGATAGCAATAGACTCACACAGAAAGCCATAGACTCGTGTAAGATATCCATAGACTCATACAGAGCCCACAGACTCATACCTACAATAATCAGTCAGGAATGTCTGTCTTTAACGCTCGTGACGTCACTCCACATCGACCAGCCCCCCTCATTAATAATCATTATAAGGTGACGTCCTCCAAATGGACCCCCCCCCCCCACCATTCATAACACTGGTCAACACACTTTTTCTGGCATAAGATATTCCAACTGTTTTAAGGTAATGTTGGGGTGCTGATTCCAAATCTGGCATCAGTTTTTGTCTATCACATCAGGTTTTTGAGATATCAAATATTGCATTTTCAATTAAAACTGCGGAAGAAAAATATTAAATAAATGTGGATATCGACATAAAATGATATTATAAACACACTATCCTAAAAATACAGCACCACATTTTAACACTAAAGCAGTCACTGACTCGCAACAACTTGCAATCATAAGTGACAGCGTTAATTTCGGGTAAAATCAATGAAAATGGGGTATGCCGATAGCATAAAATGAGATGTGATAGAGCAAATCTGAGATCAGATTTGGAATCAGCACCCTGAAATTAGTCTAGAACAACTGCAAAAGTCCAGGCCAGAATTTTATTTTTTTGTTGACCAGTGTAATACATGGGGGGCGAGGCGCCTCCTCCCCTCTCCTCGGCGTCAACTTACAACCCTCACCACAAAGCCCGAAGAACCCTCAGGTCACGTGATCTCCGTAACGCTGTTGAGACATCAATGTAAAAAGGACGTCGTGATGAACGAGGGGATTATGAGCTTTAAATGAAATAGGTCTGTGTCACCGCGCCCTTACAGATGGCACACTAATGCACGCAATGAATACACCACGTCGCGGGCTGCTTGTCGCTTGCAAATTTCAGATTTACTGCAATACACCCGTCCTTGGATGGGCAAAAGGCGAATGTAATATATACACAGACTCACACAGAGACCCATAGACTCACACAGAGACCCATAGACTCACACAGACCCATAGACTCACACAGAGACCCATAGACTCACAGAGACCCATAGACTAACACAGAGACCCATAGACTCACACAGAGAACCGTAGACTCACGCAGACACCCATAGACTCACATAGACACCCATAGACTCACATAGAGACCCACAGACTCACACAGAGACCCATAGACTCACGCAGACACCCATAGACTCACACAGACTCACATAGACTCACACAGAGATCCACAGACTCACACAGAGACCCATAGACTCACGCAGACACCCATAGACTCACACAGACTCACATAGACTCACACAGAGAACCGTAGACTCACGCAGACACCCATAGACTCACACAGACACCCATAGACTCACATAGAGATCCACAGACTCACACAGAGACCCATAGACTCACGCAGACACCCATAGACTCACACAGACTCACATAGACTCACACAGAGATCCACAGACTCACACAGAGACCCATAGACTCACGCAGACACCCACAGACTCACACAAACTAACATAGGGGGGAGGAGGGGGCGGATGGAGGGGGGGAGGGGGGTAGCGGGGGAAGGGGGGGGAGGCGAGGGGGGAGGAGGGGAGGAGGCGAGGGGGGAGGAGGCGAGGGTGGAGGAGGGGGGGGAAGAGGAGGAGGTAATCCGAGCTGTGATCTGGTCACGCGGCCGCTAATGGGGGCCGAGCATCGGCGCTGCTGTTCGCGAGCACGCAATGTATGTGCCGTGTGTGTGTGGAACTTCTTTCGCACCGTACGTAAGCCAACCGTGCTAATCGCTGGTGCAGTGTTGAGTCTATGGGCAGTGTTGAGTCTATGGTGCAGTGTTGAGTCAATGGGCAGTGTTGAGTCTATGGTGCAGTGTTGAGTCTATGGGTAGTGTTGAGTCAATGGGTAGTGTTGAGTCTATGGGCAGTGTTGAGTCTATGGGTAGTGTTGAGTTTATGGGCAGTGTTGAGTCAATGGGTAGTGTTGAGTCTATGGGCAGTGTTGAGTCTATGGTGCAGTGTTGAGTCTATGGGTAGTGTTGAGTCAATGGGTAGTGTTGAGTCTATGGGCAGTGTTGAGTCTATGGGTAGTGTTGAGTTTATGGGTAATGTTGAGTCAATGGGTAATGTTGAGTCTATGGGCAGTGTTGAGTCTATGGGCAGTGTTGAGTCTATGGTGCAGTGTTGAGTCAATGGGCAGTGTTGAGTCTATGGTGCAGTGTTGAGTCTATGGGTAGTGTCGAGTCAATGGGTAGTGTTGAGTCTATGGGCAGTGTTGAGTCTATGGGTAGTGTTGCGTTTATGGGCAGTGTTGAGTCAATGGGTAGTGTTGAGTCTATGGGCAGTGTTGCGTCTATGGTGCAGTGTTGAGTCTATGGGTAGTGTTGAGTCAATGGGTAGTGTTGAGTCTATGGACAGTGTTGAGTCTATGGGTAGTGTTGAGTTTATGGGTAATGTTGAGTCAATGGGTAGTGTTGAGTCTATGGGCAGTGTTGAGTCTATGGTGCAGTGTTGAGTCAATGGGCAGTGTTGAGTCTATGGTGCAGTGTTGAGTCTATGGTGCAGTGTTGAGTCTATGGGTAATGTTGAGTCAATGGGTAGTGTTGAGTCTATGGGCAGTGTTGAGTCTATGGGAAGTGTTGAGTTTATGGGCAGTGTTGAGTCTATGGTGCAGTGTTGAGTCTATGGGTAATGTTGAGTCAATGGGTAGTGTTGAGTCTATGGGCAGTGTTGAGTCTATGGGTAATGTTGAGTAAATGGGCAGTGTTGAGTCTATGGTGCAGTGTTGAGTCTATGGGTAATGTTGAGTCAATGGGTAGTGTTGAGTCTATGGGCAGTGTTGAGTCTATGGGTAGTGTTGAGTCTATGGGCAGTGTTGAGTCTATGGTGCAGTGTTGAGTCTATGGTGCAGTGCTGAGTCTATGGTGCAGTGCTGAGTCTATGGTGCAGTGTTGAGTCAATGGGCAGTGTTGAGTCTATGGTGCAGTGTTGAGTCTATGGGTAGTGTTGAGTCAATGGGTAGTGTTGAGTCTATGGGCAGTGTTGAGTCTATGGGTAGTGTTGAGTTTATGGGCAGTGTTGAGTTTATGGTGCAGTGTTGAGTCTATGGGTAATGTTGAGTCAATGGGTAGTGTTGAGTCTATGGGCAGTGTTGAGTCTACGGGTAGTGTTGAGTTTATGGGCAGTGTTGAGTCTATGGTGCAGTGTTGAGTCTATGGGTAATGTTGAGTCAATGGCCAGTGTTGAGTCTATGGGCAGTGTTGAGTCTATGGGTAATGTTGAGTAAATGGGCAGTGTTGAGTCTATGGTGCAGTGTTGAGTCTATGGGTAATGTTGAGTCAATGGGTAGTGTTGAGTCTATGGGCAGTGTTGAGTCTATGGGTAGTGTTGAGTCTATGGGCAGTGTTGAGTCTATGGTGCAGTGTTGAGTCTATGGTGCAGTGCTGAGTCTATGGTGCAGTGCTGAGTCTATGGTGCAGTGTTGAGTCAATGGGCAGTGTTGAGTCTATGGTGCAGTGTTGAGTCTATGGGTAGTGTTGAGTCAATGGGTAGTGTTGAGTCTATGGGCAGTGTTGAGTCTATGGGTAGTGTTGAGTTTATGGGCAGTGTTGAGTTTATGGTGCAGTGTTGAGTCTATGGGTAATGTTGAGTCAATGGGTAGTGTTGAGTCTATGGGCAGTGTTGAGTCTACGGGTAATGTTGAGTAAATGGGCAGTGTTGAGTCTATGGTGCAGTGTTGAGTCTATGGGTAATGTTGAGTCAATGGGTAGTGTTGAGTCTATGGGCAGTGTTGAGTCTATGGGTAGTGTTGAGTCTATGGGCAGTGTTGAGTCTATGGGTAGTGTTGAGTCTATGGGCAGTGTTGAGTCTATGGGTAGTGTTGAGTCTATGGGCAGTGTTGAGTCTATGGTGCAGTGTTGAGTCTATGGTGCAGTGTTGAGTCTATGGGCAGTGTTAGTCTATGGGCAGTGTTGAGTCTATGTGCAGTGTTGAGTCTATGGGTAGTGTTGAGTCTATGGGCAGTGTTAGTCTATGGGCAGTGTTGAGTCTATGGGCAGTGTTAGTCTATGGACAGTGTTGAGTCTATGGGCAGTGTTGAGTTTATGGGTAATGTTGAGTCAATGGGTAGTGTTGAGTCTATGGGCAGTGTTGAGTCTATGGTGCAGTGTTGAGTCTATGGTGCAGTGTTGAGTCTATGGGCAGTGTTAGTCTATGGGCAGTGTTGAGTCTATGTGCAGTGTTGAGTCTATGGGTAGTGTTGAGTCTATGGGCAGTGTTAGTCTACGGGCAGTGTTGAGTCTATGGGCAGTGTTAGTCTATGGGCAGTGTTGAGTCTATGGGCAGTGTTTAGTCTATGGGCAGTGTTAGTCTATGGGCAGTGTTGAGTCTATGGGCAGTGTTAGTCTATGGGCAGTGTTGAGTCTATGGGCAGTGTTAGTCTATGGGCAGTGTTGAGTCTATGGGCAGTGTTGAGTTTATGGGTAATGTTGAGTCAATGGGTAGTGTTGAGTCTATGGGCAGTGTTGAGTCTATGGTGCAGTGTTGAGTCTATGGTGCAGTGTTGAGTCTATGGGCAGTGTTAGTCTATGGGCAGTATTGAGTCTATGTGCAGTGTTGAGTCTATGGGTAGTGTTAAGTCTATGGGCAGTGTTAGTCTACGGGCAGTGTTGAGTCTATGGGCAGTGTTAGTCTATGGGCAGTGTTGAGTCTATGGGCAGTGTTAGTCTATGGGCAGTGTTGAATCTCTGGGCAGTGTTGAGTCTATGGGCAGTGTTAGTCTATGGGCAGTGTTGAGTCTATGGGCAGTGTTAGTCTATGGGCAGTGTTAGTCTCTGGGCAGTGTTAGTCTATGGGCAGTGTTAGTCTATGTGCAGTGTTAGTCTATGGGCAGTGTTAGTCTATGGGCAGTGTTGAGTCTATGGGCAGTGTTGAGTCTATGGGCAGTGTTAGTCTATGGGCAGTGTTGAGTCTATGTGAATGTTGAGTCTCTGGGCAGTGTTAGTCTATGGGTAGTCAGTTTAACATGTAGGCTTTCGCGACCTGTATTATTCATAATAAAGGTTTGTGGGTCAGATCGCGTTATTTATAAATGTGTCGCCAACCCTCCACCACCCGACACGGCCAATCAATAAAAAATGTGTCACGTTGACAAAAGACAAAATAGTTCACTACTTTAGCCCACCGGTGTGTTGAAGAGTGGATCCTCAACATTTACAATATTTGAGTAGTACGACGTTTCGCTGTTAATCACATCAACCAGCATCATCGGGCGATTTGCCAGAATGGTTAAGCCCTCACTGGCTCCCGGTCTTAAATAGAGTAGCAGCAGGGTGACGTCATCATCAGTTAACCCAATCAGGTGCAGAGATCAGAGGCGGAGAGGGGGGGGGGTATTGTAATCATATAATAGATTAGTAATCAGTTAATTGTTATGATTAGTAATCAGTTGTAGATTAGTAATGTGTATTATCTATGGGTAGTGTTAGTCTATGGGGAGTGTTGAGTCTATGGGTAGTGTTAGTCTATGGGCAGTGTTGAGTCTATGGGTAGTGTTAGTCTATGGGCAGTGTTGAGTCTATGGGTAGTGTTAGTCTATGGGCAGTGTTAGTCTATGGGCAGTGTTGAGTCTATGGGTAGTGTTAGTCTAAGGGCAGTGTTGAGTCTATGGGTAGTGTTACTCTGTGGGCAGTGTTGAGTCTATGGGTAGTGTTAGTCAATGGGCAGTGTTAGTCTATGGGCAGTGTTAGTCTATGGGCAGTGTCAGTTTATGAGCAGTGTTAGTCTATGGGTCGTGTTAGTCTATGGGTAGTGTTAGTCTATGGTCAGTTTTAGTCTATGGGCAGTGTTAGTCTATGGGCAGTGTTAGTCTATGGGCAGTGTTAGTCTATGGGTAGTGTTGAGTCTATGGGCAGTGTTAGTCTATGGGTAGTGTTTAGTCTATGGGCAGTGTTGAGTCTATGGGCAGTGTTAGTATATGGGCAGTGTTAGTCTATGGGCAGTGTTAGTATATGGGAAGTGTTGAGTCTATGGGCAGTGTTAGTATATGGGTAGTGTTGAGTCTATGGGCAGTGTTGAGTCTATGGGCAGTGTTGAGTCTGTGGGCAGTGTTGAGTCTATGGGCAGTGTTGAGTCTATGGGCAGTGTTGAGTCTATGGACAGTGTTAGTTTATGGGTAGGGTGAGTCTATGGGCAGTGTTGAGTCTATGGGCAGTGTTGAGTCTATGGGTAGTGTTGAGTTTATGGGCCGTGTTGAGTCTATGGTGTAGTGTTGAGTTTATGGGCAGTGTTGAGTCTATGGTGCAGTGTTGAGTCTATGGGTAATGTTGAGTCAATGGGTAGTGTTGAGTCTATGGGCAGTGTTGAGTCTATGGGTAATGTTGAGTAAATGGGCAGTGTTGAGTCTATGGTGCAGTGTTGAGTCTATGGGAAATGTTGAGTCAATGGGTAGTGTTGAGTCTATGGGCAGTGTTGAGTCTATGGGTAGTGTTGAGTCTATGGGCAGTGTTGAGTCTATGGGTAGTGTTGAGTCTATGGGCAGTGTTGAGTCTATGGTGCAGTGTTGAGTCTATGGTGCAGTGTTGAGTCTATGGGCAGTGTTAGTCTATGGGCAGTGTTGAGTCTATGTGCAGTGTTGAGTCTATGGGTAGTGTTGAGTCTATGGGCAGTGTTAGTCTATGGGCAGTGTTGAGTCTATGGGCAGTGTTAGTCTATGGGCAGTGTTGAGTCTATGGGCAGTGTTGAGTTTATGGGTAATGTTGAGTCAATGGGTAGTGTTGAGTCTATGGGCAGTGTTGAGTCTATGGTGCAGTGTTGAGTCTATGGTGCAGTGTTGAGTCTATGGGCAGTGTTAGTCTATGGGCAGTGTTGAGTCTATGTGCAGTGTTGAGTCTATGGGTAGTGTTGAGTCTATGGGCAGTGTTAGTCTACGGGCAGTGTTGAGTCTATGGGCAGTGTTAGTCTATGGGCAGTGTTGAGTCTATGGGCAGTGTTTAGTCTATGGGCAGTGTTAGTCTATGGGCAGTGTTGAGTCTATGGGCAGTATTAGTCTATGGGCAGTGTTGAGTCTATGGGCAGTGTTAGTCTATGGGCAGTGTTGAGTCTATGGGCAGTGTTGAGTTTATGGGTAATGTTGAGTCAATGGGTAGTGTTGAGTCTATGGGCAGTGTTGAGTCTATGGTGCAGTGTTGAGTCTATGGTGCAGTGTTGAGTCTATGGGCAGTGTTAGTCTATGGGCAGTATTGAGTCTATGTGCAGTGTTGAGTCTATGGGTAGTGTTAAGTCTATGGGCAGTGTTAGTCTACGGGCAGTGTTGAGTCTATGGGCAGTGTTAGTCTATGGGCAGTGTTGAGTCTATGGGCAGTGTTGAGTCTATGGGCAGTGTTAGTCTATGGGCAGTGTTGAGTCTATGGGCAGTGTTAGTCTATGGGCAGTGTTGAGTCTATGGGCAGTGTTGAATCTCTGGGCAGTGTTGAATCTCTGGGCAGTGTTGAGTCTATGGGCAGTGTTAGTTTATGGGCAGTGTTGAGTCTATGGGCAGTGTTAGTCTATGGGCAGTGTTAGTCTCTGGGCAGTGTTAGTCTATGGGCAGTGTTAGTCTATGTGCAGTGTTAGTCTATGGGCAGTGTTAGTCTATGGGCAGTGTTGAGTCTATGGGCAGTGTTGAGTCTATGGGCAGTGTTAGTCTATGGGCAGTGTTGAGTCTATGTGAATGTTGAGTCTCTGGGCAGTGTTAGTCTATGGGTAGTCAGTTTAACATGTAGGCTTTCGCGACCAGTATTATTCATAATAAAGGTTTGTGGGTCAGATCGCGTTATTTATAAATGTGTCGCCAACCCTCCACCACCCGACACGGCCAATCAATAAAAAATGTGTCACGTTGACAAAAGACAAAATAGTTCACTACTTTAGCCCACCGGTGTGTTGAAGAGTGGATCCTCAACATTTACAATATTTGAGTAGTACGACGTTTCGCTGTTAATCACATCAACCAGCATCATCGGGCGATTTGCCAGAATGGTTAAGCCCTCACTGGCTCCCGGTCTTAAATAGAGTAGCAGCAGGGTGACGTCATCATCAGTTAACCCAATCAGGTGCAGAGATCAGAGGCGGAGAGGGGGGGGGGGGTATTGTAATCATATAATAGATTAGTAATCAGTTAATTGTTATGATTAGTAATCAGTTGTAGATTAGTAATGTGTATTATCTATGGGTAGTGTTAGTCTATGGGGAGTGTTGAGTCTATGGGTAGTGTTAGTCTATGGGCAGTGTTGAGTCTATGGGTAGTGTTAGTCTATGGGCAGTGTTGAGTCTATGGGTAGTGTTAGTCTATGGGCAGTGTTAGTCTATGGGCAGTGTTGAGTCTATGGGTAGTGTTAGTCTAAGGGCAGTGTTGAGTCTATGGGTAGTGTTACTCTGTGGGCAGTGTTGAGTCTATGGGTAGTGTTAGTCAATGGGCAGTGTTAGTCTATGGGCAGTGTTAGTCTATGGGCAGTGTCAGTTTATGAGCAGTGTTAGTCTATGGGTCGTGTTAGTCTATGGGTAGTGTTAGTCTATGGTCAGTTTTAGTCTATGGGCAGTGTTAGTCTATGGGCAGTGTTAGTCTATGGGCAGTGTTAGTCTATGGGTAGTGTTGAGTCTATGGGCAGTGTTAGTCTATGGGTAGTGTTTAGTCTATGGGCAGTGTTGAGTCTATGGGCAGTGTTAGTATATGGGCAGTGTTAGTCTATGGGCAGTGTTAGTATATGGGAAGTGTTGAGTCTATGGGCAGTGTTAGTATATGGGTAGTGTTGAGTCTATGGGCAGTGTTGAGTCTATGGGCAGTGTTGAGTCTGTGGGCAGTGTTGAGTCTATGGGCAGTGTTGAGTCTATGGGCAGTGTTGAGTCTATGGACAGTGTTAGTTTATGGGTAGGGTGAGTCTATGGGCAGTGTTGAGTCTATGGGCAGTGTTGAGTCTATGGGTAGTGTTGAGTTTATGGGCCGTGTTGAGTCTATGGTGTAGTGTTGAGTTTATGGGCAGTGTTGAGTCTATGGTGCAGTGTTGAGTCTATGGGTAATGTTGAGTCAATGGGTAGTGTTGAGTCTATGGGCAGTGTTGAGTCTATGGGTAATGTTGAGTAAATGGGCAGTGTTGAGTCTATGGTGCAGTGTTGAGTCTATGGGAAATGTTGAGTCAATGGGTAGTGTTGAGTCTATGGGCAGTGTTGAGTCTATGGGTAGTGTTGAGTCTATGGGCAGTGTTGAGTCTATGGTGCAGTGTTGAGTCTATGGTGCAGTGCTGAGTCTATGGTGCAGTGCTGAGTCTATGGTGCAGTGTTGAGTCAATGGGCAGTGTTGAGTCTATGGTGCAGTGTTGAGTCTATGGGTAGTGTTGAGTCAATGGGTAGTGTTGAGTCTATGGGCAGTGTTGAGTCTATGGGTAGTGTTGAGTTTATGGGCAGTGTTGAGTCTATGGTGCAGTGTTGAGTCTATGGGTAATGTTGAGTCAATGGGTAGTGTTGAGTCTATGGGCAGTGTTGAGTCTATGGGTAATGTTGAGTAAATGGGCAGTGTTGAGTCTAAGGTGCAGTGTTGAGTCTATGGGTAATGTTGAGTCAATGGGTAGTGTTGAGTCTATGGGCAGTGTTGAGTCTATGGGTAGTGTTGAGTCTATGGGCAGTGTTGAGTCTATGGTGCAGTGTTGAGTCTATGGTGCAGTGTTGAGTCTATGGTGCAGTGTTGAGTCTATGGGCAGTGTTAGTCTATGGGCAGTGTTGAGTCTATGTCCAGTGTTGAGTCTATGGGTAGTGTTGAGTCTATGGGCAGTGTTAGTCTATGGGCAGTGTTGAGTCTATGGGCAGTGTTAGTCTATGGGCAGTGTTGAGTCTATGGGCAGTGTTGAGTTTATGGGTAATGTTGAGTCAATGGGTAGTGTTGAGTCTATGGGCAGTGTTGAGTCTATGGTGCAGTGTTGAGTCTATGGTGCAGTGTTGAGTCTATGGTGCAGTGTTGAGTCTATGGGCAGTGTTAGTCTATGGGCAGTGTTGAGTCTATGTGCAGTGTTGAGTCTATGGGTAGTGTTGAGTCTATGGGCAGTGTTAGTCTACGGGCAGTGTTGAGTCTATGGGCAGTGTTAGTCTATTGGCAGTGTTGAGTCTATGGGCAGTGTTGAGTCTATGGGCAGTGTTAGTCTATGGGCAGTGTTGAGTCTATGGGCAGTGTTAGTCTATGGGCAGTGTTGAGTCTATGGGCAGTGTTGAATCTCTGGGCAGTGTTGAATCTCTGGGCAGTGTTGAGTCTATGGGCAGTGTTAGTCTATGGGCAGTGTTGAGTCTATGGGCAGTGTTAGTCTATGGGTAGTGTTAGTCTCTGGGCAGTGTTAGTCTATGGGCAGTGTTAGTCTATGTGCAGTGTTAGTCTATGGGCAGTGTTAGTCTCTGGGCAGTGTTAGTCTATGGGCAGTGTTAGTCTATGTGCAGTGTTAGTCTATGGGCAGTGTTAGTCTATGGGCAGTGTTGAGTCTATGGGCAGTGTTGAGTCTATGGGCAGTGTTAGTCTATGGGCAGTGTTGAGTCTATGTGAATGTTGAGTCTCTGGGCAGTGTTAGTCTATGGGTAGTCAGTTTAACATGTAGGCTTTCCCGACCAGTATTATTCATAATAAAGGTTTGTGGGTCAGATCGCATTATTTATAAATGTGTCGCCAACCCTCCACCACCCGACACGGCCAATCAGTAAAAAATGTGTCACGTTGACAAAAGACAAAATAGTTCACTACTTTAGCCCACCGGTGTGTTGAAGAGTGGATCCTCAACATTTACAATATTTGAGTAGTACGACGTTTCGCTGTTAATCACATCAACCAGCATCATCGGGCGATTTGCCAGAATGGTTAAGCCCTCACTGGCTCCCGGTCTTAAATAGAGTAGCAGCAGGGTGACGTCATCATCAGTTAACCCAATCAGGTGCAGAGATCAGAGGCGGAGAGGGGGGGGGGTATTGTAATCATATAATAGATTAGTAATCAGTTAATTGTTATGATTAGTAATCAGTTGTAGATTAGTAATGTGTATTATCTATGGGTAGTGTTAGTCTATGGGGAGTGTTGAGTCTATGGGTAGTGTTAGTCTATGGGCAGTGTTGAGTCTATGGGTAGTGTTAGTCTATGGGCAGTGTTGAGTCTATGGGTAGTGTTAGTCTATGGGCAGTGTTAGTCTATGGGCAGTGTTGAGTCTATGGGTAGTGTTAGTCTATGGGCAGTGTTGAGTCTATGGGTAGTGTTACTCTGTGGGCAGTGTTGAGTCTATGGGTAGTGTTAGTCAATGGGCAGTGTTAGTTTATGGGCAGTGTTAGTCTATGGGCAGTGTCAGTTCATGAGCAGTGTTAGTCTATGGGTCGTGTTAGTCTATGGGTAGTGTTAGTCTATGGTCAGTTTTAGTCTATGGGCAGTGTTAGTCTATGGGCAGTGTTAGTCTATGGGCAGTGTTAGTCTATGGGTAGTGTTGAGTCTATGGGCAGTGTTAGTCTATGGGTAGTGTTTAGTCTATGGGCAGTGTTGAGTCTATGGGCAGTGTTAGTATATGGGCAGTGTTAGTCTATGGGCAGTGTTAGTATATGGGAAGTGTTGAGTCTATGGGCAGTGTTAGTATATGGGTAGTGTTGAGTCTGTGGGCAGTGTTGAGTCTATGGGCAGTGTTGAGTCTATGGGCAGTGTTGAGTCTATGGACAGTGTTAGTTTATGGGTAGGGTGAGTCTATGGGCAGTGTTGAGTCTATGGGCAGTGTTGAGTCTATGGGTAGTGTTGAGTTTATTGGCCGTGTTGAGTCTATGGTGTAGTGTTGAGTTTATGGGCAGTGTTGAGTCTATGGTGCAGTGTTGAGTCTATGGGTAATGTTGAGTCATTGGGTAGTGTTGAGTCTATGGGCAGTGTTGAGTATATGGGTAATGTTGAGTAAATGGGCAGAGTTGAGTCTATGGTGCAGTGTTGAGTCTATGGGAAATGTTGAGTCAATGGGTAGTGTTGAGTCTATGGGCAGTGTTGAGTCTATGGGTAGTGTTGAGTCTATGGGCAGTGTTGAGTCTATGGTGCAGTGTTGAGTCTATGGTGCAGTGCTGAGTCTATGGTGCAGTGCTGAGTCTATGGTGCAGTGTTGAGTCAATGGGCAGTGTTGAGTCTATGGTGCAGTGTTGAGTCTATGGGTAGTGTTGAGTCAATGGGTAGTGTTGAGTCTATGGTGCAGTGTTGAGTCTATGGGTAGTGTTGAGTCAATGGGTAGTGTTGAGTCTATGGGCAGTGTTGAGTCTATGGGTAGTGTTGAGTTTATGGGCAGTGTTGAGTCTATGGTGCAGTGTTGAGTCTATGGGTAATGTTGAGTCAATGGGTAGTGTTGAGTCTATGGGCAGTGTTGAGTCTATGGGTAATGTTGAGTAAATGGGCAGTGTTGAGTCTAAGGTGCAGTGTTGAGTCTATGGGTAATGTTGAGTCAATGGGTAGTGTTGAGTCTATGGGCAGTGTTGAGTCTATGGGTAGTGTTGAGTCTATGGGCAGTGTTGAGTCTATGGTGCAGTGTTGAGTCTATGGTGCAGTGTTGAGTCTATGGGCAGTGTTAGTCTATGGGCAGTCTTGAGTCTATGTCCAGTGTTGAGTCTATGGGTAGTGTTGAGTCTATGGGCAGTGTTAGTCTATGGGCAGTGTTGAGTCTATGGGCAGTGTTAGTCTATGGGCAGTGTTGAGTCTATGGGCAGTGTTGAGTTCATGGGTAATGTTGAGTCAATGGGTAGTGTTGAGTTTATGGGCAGTGTTGAGTCTATGGTGCAGTGTTGAGTCTATGGTGCAGTGTTGAGTCTATGGTGCAGTGTTGAGTCTATGGGCAGTGTTAGTCTATGGGCAGTGTTGAGTCTATGTGCAGTGTTGAGTCTATGGGTAGTGTTGAGTCTATGGGCAGTGTTAGTCTACGGGCAGTGTTGAGTCTATGGGCAGTGTTAGTCTATTGGCAGTGTTGAGTCTATGGGCAGTGTTGAGTCTATGGGCAGTGTTAGTCTATGGGCAGTGTTGAGTCTATGGGCAGTGTTAGTCTATGGGCAGTGTTGAGTCTATGGGCAGTGTTGAATCTCTGGGCAGTGTTGAATCTCTGGGCAGTGTTGAGTCTATGGGCAGTGTTAGTCTATGGGCAGTGTTGAGTCTATGGGCAGTGTTAGTCTATGGGTAGTGTTAGTCTCTGGGCAGTGTTAGTCTATGGGCAGTGTTAGTCTATGTGCAGTGTTAGTCTATGGGCAGTGTTAGTCTATGGGCAGTGTTGAGTCTATGTGAATGTTGAGTCTCTGGGCAGTGTTAGTCTATGGGTAGTCAGTTTAACATGTAGGCTTTCGCGACCAGTATTATTCATAATAAAGGTTTGTGGGTCAGATCGCATTATTTATAAATGTGTCGCCAACCCTCCACCACCCGACACGGCCAATCAGTAAAAAATGTGTCACGTTGACAAAAGACAAAATAGTTCACTACTTTAGCCCACCGGTGTGTTGAAGAGTGGATCCTCAACATTTACAATATTTGAGTAGTACGACGTTTCGCTGTTAATCACATCAACCAGCATCATCGGGCGATTTGCCAGAATGGTTAAGCCCTCACTGGCTCCCGGTCTTAAATAGAGTAGCAGCAGGGTGACGTCATCATCAGTTAACCCAATCAGGTGCAGAGATCAGAGGCGGAGAGGGGGGGGGTATTGTAATCATATAATAGATTAGTAATCAGTTAATTGTTATGATTAGTAATCAGTTGTAGATTAGTAATGTGTATTATCTATGGGTAGTGTTAGTCTATGGGGAGTGTTGAGTCTATGGGTAGTGTTAGTCTATGGGCAGTGTTGAGTCTATGGGTAGTGTTAGTCTATGGGCAGTGTTGAGTCTATGGGTAGTGTTAGTCTATGGGCAGTGTTAGTCTATGGGCAGTGTTGAGTCTATGGGTAGTGTTAGTCTATGGGCAGTGTTGAGTCTATGGGTAGTGTTAGTCTATGGGCAGTGTTGAGTCTATGGGTAGTGTTAGTCAATGGGCAGTGTTAGTCTATGGGCAGTGTTAGTCTATGGGCAGTGTCAGTTTATGAGCAGTGTTAGTCTATGGGTCGTGTTAGTCTATGGGTAGTGTTAGTCTATGGTCAGTTTTAGTCTATGGGCAGTGTTAGTCTATGGGCAGTGTTAGTCTATGGGCAGTGTTAGTCTATGGGTAGTGTTGAGTCTATGGGCAGTGTTAGTCTATGGGTAGTGTTTAGTCTATGGGCAGTGTTGAGTCTATGGGCAGTGTTAGTATATGGGTAGTGTTGAGTCTATGGGCAGTGTTAGTATATGGGTAGTGTTGAGTCTATGGGCAGTGTTGAGTCTATGGGCAGTGTTGAGTCTGTGGGCAGTGTTGAGTCTATGGGCAGTGTTGAGTCTATGGGCAGTGTTGAGTCTATGGACAGTGTTAGTTTATGGGTAGGGTGAGTCTATGGGCAGTGTTGAGTCTATGGGCAGTGTTGAGTCTATGGGTAGTGTTGAGTTTATGGGCCGTGTTGAGTCTATGGTGTAGTGTTGAGTTTATGGGCAGTGTTGAGTCTATGGTGCAGTGTTGAGTCTATGGGTAATGTTGAGTCAATGGGTAGTGTTGAGTCTATGGGCAGTGTTGAGTCTATGGGTAATGTTGAGTAAATGGGCAGTGTTGAGTCTATGGTGCAGTGTTGAGTCTATGGGTAATGTTGAGTCAATGGGTAGTGTTGAGTCTAAGGGCAGTGTTGAGTCTATGGGTAGTGTTGAGTCTATGGGCAGTGTTGAGTCTATGGTGCAGTGTTGAGTCTATGGTGCAGTGCTGAGTCTATGGTGCAGTGCTGAGTCTATGGTGCAGTGTTGAGTCAATGGGCAGTGTTGAGTCTATGGTGCAGTGTTGAGTCTATGGGTAGTGTTGAGTCAATGGGTAGTGTTGAGTCTATGGGCAGTGTTGAGTCTATGGGTAGTGTTGAGTTTATGGGCAGTGTTGAGTCTATGGTGCAGTGTTGAGTCTATGGGTAATGTTGAGTCAATGGGTAGTGTTGAGTCTATGGGCAGTGTTGAGTCTATGGGTAATGTTGAGTAAATGGGCAGTGTTGAGTCTAAGGTGCAGTGTTGAGTCTATGGGTAATGTTGAGTCAATGGGTAGTGTTGAGTCTATGGGCAGTGTTGAGTCTATGGGTAGTGTTGAGTCTATGGGCAGTGTTGAGTCTATGGTGCAGTGTTGAGTCTATGGTACAGTGTTGAGTCTATGTTGCAGTGTTGAGTCTATGGTGCAGTGTTGAGTCTATGGGCAGTGTTAGTCTATGGGCAGTGTTGAGTCTATGGGCAGTGTTAGTCTATGGGCAGTGTTGAGTCTATGGGCAGTGTTAGTCTATAGGTAGTGTTGAGTCTATGGGCAGTGTTGAGTTTATGGGTAATGTTGAGTCAATGGGTAGTGTTGAGTCTATGGGCAGTGTTAGTCTATAGGTAGTGTTGAGTCTATGGTGCAGTGTTGAGTCTATGGTGCAGTGTTGAGTCTATGGTGCAGTGTTGAGTCTATGGGCAGTGTTAGTCTATGGGCAGTGTTGAGTCTATGTGCAGTGTTGAGTCTATGGGTAGTGTTGAGTCTATGGGCAGTGTTAGTCTACGGGCAGTGTTGAGTCTATGGGCAGTGTTAGTCTATTGGCAGTGTTGAGTCTATGGGCAGTGTTGAGTCTATGGGCAGTGTTAGTCTATGGGCAGTGTTGAGTCTATGGGCAGTGTTAGTCTATGGGCAGTGTTGAGTCTATGGGCAGTGTTGAATCTCTGGGCAGTGTTGAATCTCTGGGCAGTGTTGAGTCTATGGGCAGTGTTAGTCTATGGGCAGTGTTGAGTCTATGGGCAGTGTTAGTCTATGGGTAGTGTTAGTCTCTGGGCAGTGTTAGTCTATGGGCAGTGCTAGTCTATGTGCAGTGTTAGTCTATGGGCAGTGTTAGTCTATGGGCAGTGTTGAGTCTATGGGCAGTGTTGAGTCTATGGGCAGTGTTAGTCTATGGGCAGTGTTGAGTCTATGTGAATGTTGAGTCTCTGGGCAGTGTTAGTCTATGGGTAGTCAGTTTAACATGTAGGCTTTCGCGACCAGTATTATTCATAATAAAGGTTTGTGGGTCAGATCGCATTATTTATAAATGTGTCGCCAACCCTCCACCACCCGACACGGCCAATCAGTAAAAAATGTGTCACGTTGACAAAAGACAAAATAGTTCACTACTTTAGCCCACCGGTGTGTTGAAGAGTGGATCCTCAACATTTACAATATTTGAGTAGTACGACGTTTCGCTGGTAATCACATCAACCAGCATCATCGGGCGATTTGCCAGAATGGTTAAGCCCTCACTGGCTCCCGGTCTTAAATAGAGTAGCAGCAGGGTGACGTCATCATCAGTTAACCCAATCAGGTGCAGAGATCAGAGGCGGAGAGGGGGGGGGTATTGTAATCATATAATAGATTAGTAATCAGTTAATTGTTATGATTAGTAATCAGTTGTAGATTAGTAATGTGTATTATCTATGGGTAGTGTTAGTCTATGGGGAGTGTTGAGTCTATGGGTAGTGTTAGTCTATGGGCAGTGTTGAGTCTATGGGTAGGGTTAGTCTATGGGCAGTGTTGAGTCTATGGGTAGTGTTAGTCTATGGGCAGTGTTGAGTCTATGGGTAGTGTTAGTCTATGGGCAGTGTTAGTCTATGGGCAGTGTTGAGTCTATGGGTAGTGTTAGTCTATGGGCAGTGTTGAGTCTATGGGTAGTGTTAGTCTATGGGCAGTGTTGAGTCTATGGGTAGTGTTAGTCAATGGGCAGTGTTAGTCTATGGGCAGTGTTAGTCTATGGGCAGTGTCAGTTTATGAGCAGTGTTAGTCTATGGGTCGTGTTAGTCTATGGGTAGTGTTAGTCTATGGTCAGTTTTAGTCTATGGGCAGTGTTAGTCTATGGGCAGTGTTAGTCTATGGGCAGTGTTAGTCTATGGGTAGTGTTGAGTCTATGGGCAGTGTTAGTCTATGGGTAGTGTTTAGTCTATGGGCAGTGTTGAGTCTATGGGCAGTGTTAGTATAGGGGCAGTGTTAGTCTATGGGCAGTGTTAGTATATGGGAAGTGTTGAGTCTATGGGCAGTGTTAGTATATGGGTCGTGTTGAGTCTATGGGCAGTGTTGAGTCTATGGGCAGTGTTGAGTCTATGGGCAGTGTTGAGTCTGTGGGCAGTGTTGAGTCTATGGGCAGTGTTGAGTCTATGGGCAGTGTTGAGTCTATGGACAGTGTTAGTTTATGGGTAGTGTGAGTCTATCGGCAGTGTTGAGTCTATGGGCAGTGTTAGTCTATGGGCAGTGTTAGTCTATGGGCAGTGTTGAGTCCATGGGCAGTGTTGAGTCTATGGGCAGTGTTGAGTCTATGGGCAGTGTTGAGTCCATGGGGAGTGTTGAGTCTATGGGCAGTGTTGAGTCTATGGGCAGTGTTGAGTCTATGGGCAGTGTTAAGTCTATGGGCAGTGTTGAGTCTATGGGCAGTGTTGAGTCTATGGGCAGTGTTGAGTCTATGGGCAGTGTTGAGTCTATGGGCAGTGTTAGTCTATGGGCAGTGTTAGTCTATGGGCAGTGTTAGTCTATGGTGCAGTGTTGAGTCTATGGGTAGTGTTGAGTCTATGGGCAGTGTTGAGTCTACGGGCAGTGTTGAGTCTATGGTGCAGTGTTGTGTCTATGGGTAGTGTTGAGTCTATGGGCAGTGTTGAGTCTATGGGCAGTGTTAGTCTATGGGTAGTGTTGAGTCTATAGGCAGTGTTGAGTCTATGGGTAGTGTTGAGTCTATGGGCAGTGTTAGTCTATGGGCAGTGTTGAGTCTATGGGTAGTGTTGAGTCTATGGGCAGTGTTGAGTCTATGGGCAGTGTTGAGTCTATGGGCAGTGTTGAGTCTATGGGCAGTGTTAGTCTATGGGTAGTGTTGAGTCTATGGGCAGTGTTGAATCTATGGGCAGTGTTAGTCTATGGGCAGTGTTGAGTCTATGGGCAGTGTTGAGTCTATGGGCAGTGTTGAGTCTATGGGCAGTGTTGAGTCTATGGGCAGTGTTGAGTCTATGGGCAGTGTTAGTCTATGGGTAGTGTTGAGTCTATGGGCAGTGTTGAGTCTATGGGCAGTGTTGAGTCTATGGGTAGTGTTGAGTCTATGGGCAGTGTTGAGTCTATGGGCTTTGTTGAGTCTATGGGTAGTGTTGAGTCTATGGGCAGTGTTGAGTCTATGGGCAGTGTTGAGTCTATGGGCAGTGTTGAGTCTATGGGTAGTGTTGAGTCTATGGGCAGTGTTGAGTCTATGGGCTTTGTTGAGTCTATGGGTAGTGTTGAGTCTATGGGCAGTGTTGAGTCTATGGGCAGTGTTAGTCTATGGGCAGTGTTGAGTCTATGGGCCATATGTGTGGGCTGCTGTTAGCGAGCACCCATTGGGGCTGCTGGCACACGTGATGATGACACGTGTAACTCTGGCACACGTGACGATGGCACACGTGATGCTCGTGGGGGTCGAGGGGGTGGGCGCTGGTGGGGGGGGGGTTGGTAGGTGATGTGACCCCGAGCACAGAGATACAAAGATAAAGATCCCTCGGGTAGTTTACAGTGTCGGGGCAAGTGCTGTTAACACACACGCGAACATGTAAAGACAAAGATCCCCCGTGTAGCCCTGACAGGCTGTTGGGGCAAGTGCTGTTAGCGAGGAGCACCTATGAAGAATGGCACGGCACACGGACGTGGGTGGGTGGCCAGCACCATGCCCGGCCGCCTTTGTCTCCCCAGTTGCTGATGTTTACTACACACCGAACTTGCTTACCCAGATTTAAGGCTGAGTCGACCTAGGGGGGAGGACCAGGACCGGTTCTCACATTCGCCGCTGTTATTGGTCGTGAGCGGGAATCGAACTCGGGTCTCCATTCACCAGGAAGCCGGCGGTGCCAGGCTAGGTGCACTTTGACGCTGTCCGTTGTCTCCGTTGTCTCTGCAGGGTGTGTGTGTGTGTGTGTTGCAGGGAGACACACAGACACAAGTTGTGTGTGTGTGTGTTGCAGGGAGACAGACAAAGACAAGGAGACAAAGACAGCCTCAGACGTGGAGTCACAGCGAGCGAGAGTCACTGTCACTGAGACACACAGATATATATACTGAGACACACAGAGACACACTGAGACACACAGAGACACACTGAGACACACAGAGACTCACAGAGACTCACAGAGACACACAGAGACACACAGAGACCCACAGAGACACACAGACACACAGAGATACACTGAGACACAGAGACACACTGAGATACACTGAGACACACAGAGACACACAGAGACACACAGAGACTCAGAGACACACAGAGACTCACAGAGCCACACAGAGACCCATAGAGACTCATAGAGACACACAGAGACACACAGAGACACACAGAGACACACAGAGACACAGAGACACACAGACACAGAGACACACTGAGATACACTGAGACACACATAGACACACACACTGAGACACAGAGAGACACACTGAGACACAGAGACATAGGGACAGAGTGAGACACACACACACTGAGACATTGAGACATTGAGACCCAGAGACAGAGTGAGACACACACACACTGAGACACTGAGACACAGAGAGACACACACACACACTGAGACACAGAGACACACACACACTGAGACAGAGAGACACACACAGTGAGACACTGAGACACAGAGACACACACACACTGAAACACTGAGACACAGAGAGACACACTGAGACACACACACACTGAGACACAGAGACACAGAGAGATACACACACTGAGACACAGAGCCACAGAGCGAGAGACACACACACTGAGACACAGAGAGAGTGAGACAGAGTGAGACACACACATACACTGAGACACTGAGACACAGAGACACACACACACACACTGAGACACTGAGACACAGAGACACACACTGAGACACAGAGTGACACACACACACACTGAGACACTGAGACACACACACACTGAGACACTGAGATACAGAGCGACACACACTGAGACACAGAGACACACACACACACTGAGACACTGAGACACACACACACTGAGACACTGAGACACAGAGATACACACTGAGACACAGAGACACACACACACACTGAGACACTGAGACACACACACACTGAGACACTGAGGCACAGAGATACATACTGAGACACAGAGACACACTGAGACACTGAGACACAGACACACTGAGACACAGAGACACACTGAGACACTGAGACACAGAGACACATACACACACTGAGACACTGAGACACACACACACACACTGAGACACTGAGACACAGAGACACACACACTGAGACACAGAGACAGAGTGAGACACACACACACACAGAGACACTGAGTCACAGAGACACACACATACTGAGACACTGAGACACAGAGAGACACACTGAGACACACACACACTGAGACACAGAGACACAGAGAGACACACACACCCTGAGACACAGAGACACACTGAGACACACACACACTGAGACACACACTGAGACACAGAGACACAGAGAGACACACACACACACTGAGACACAGAGCCAGAGAGACACACACACACTGAGACACAGAGACACACACACACTGAGACACTGAGACACAGAGAGACACACACACACTGAAACACTGAGACACTGAGACGCAGCCATGCCCCTGGAGCGCCACCCTCTCATCTCCGCTCGCAACCAAGACCCCGGCGACGGCGATGAGGAGGAGAGATTCCTGAAATTGCTGGAGCCCAACACCTCCTCCTCCACCTCCTCCTCCTCGACATTGCTGCCTCACCATTGCCTCTGCCCCGTGGCCAAACGTCTGGGCCAGGAGGTTCCTCGTCCCTCAGCCTCCTGCTCCTCTGGTGGTGGTGGCGGTGATGGCGGCGGTGATGGCGGTGATGGCGATGATGGCGGTGGTGGCGGTGGTGGCAGCAGTGATGGCAGTGGCCATCGCACCAAAGCTGACAACGACAAGGATGATGACGACGATGACAGCGACGATCGTGGTGGTGGTGAGCAACAAGAGGAGGAGGAGGAGGAGACGGAACGTGGAGCAGCGTCCGGAGGGCCGGCCACGTGCCAGCACCAGCGCTGCTCTCTGCCCGTGGTGGACGCAGGCCCCGGCGTGCCGGGCCGACGGGGCCTCGGCGGGGCGAGCGGGGAGGGCTCCAGTGGGGTGCCGCTCGAGTCCAGGGTCGGGCGGCGAGGCGGTGGTGGAGGTGGTGGTGGTGGCGGTGGCGGAGAAGGTGGTGGTGGTGGTGGTGGAGGAGGTGGTGGTGGTGGTG
Source organism: Lampetra planeri (assembly GCF_965212315.1). Taxonomy (NCBI): domain Eukaryota; kingdom Metazoa; phylum Chordata; class Hyperoartia; order Petromyzontiformes; family Petromyzontidae; genus Lampetra; species Lampetra planeri. The sequence continues at coordinate 878,603 of NC_136162.1, forward strand.
GTGGAGAAGGTGGTGGTGGTGGAGGACGAGGAGGAGGAGGTGGTGGTGGTGGAGAAGGAGATGGTAGTGCTGGAGGAGATGGTAGAGGAGGAGGTGGTGGAGAAGGAGGTGGTGGTGGAGGAGGTGGTGGAGGTGGTGGTGGAGGTGGTGGTGGTGGAGGTGGTGGAGAAGGAGATGGTGGTGGAGGAGGTGGTAGAGGAGGTGGTAGAGGTGGTGGTGGAGGTGGTGGTGGAGGTGGTGGTGGAGGTGGTGGTGGAGGTGGAGGAGGAGGTGTTGCGGGGTGGTTCATGGCCATGTGGACAAGCGTCTTGCGCCTTCTCCACGTTCTGCTCTGGAGACCTCCACCTCTGGATCCTCTGGGCGCTGCTGGTGGTGGCGATGGGCAGAAGCCACCAGCGGTGGTGGCAGTGACACCTGGTGGTGGTCATCGTGGTGGTCATGGTGGTGGTGGTGGCCACAGCGCCACACGGAAGCCCAAGGTGGAGGCCGCGGAGCTGCTGTGGGCCTCCCTCCACCGATCGCTCCACAAGTTCAACGTGGCGGACGCGGCGGTCGTGGTGGCGGTGCGCGCCGCCCTGTTCGACGCCCTCGCGTCGCTGGGAATCTCCAAGCATCTCCTCTCCCCCATCCTCCCCGCCCAGGGAGCGGCCGACAGCGGGGCCAGCAGTGACGGCGAGCGGCACGAGGAGGAGGCGGGCGAGGCGGAGGCGGAGGAGGAGGAGGAGGGCACGGTGCGGGTCTACGCCGAGGACCTCTCCGAGTCCGTGCTGCAGGAGGCTTTCATGCTCTTGTCGTGCGGCGGCCGCAGCTTCTCGCCGCGGGCGGCCCTCAGCGTCTCGGGCCCCGAGTCCCTGGCGATGCAGGGCTCCGGCTGCAGCCTGCCAAAGATCACCGTGCGGCGTGCATCATCATCCTCCTCCTCATCGTCGTCGTCGTCGCCCGACATCACCCGCCACCACTCCGAGGGCGACTCCACCCCGGCCACCTCGCGGCCTCCCAGCCCCTCCCCGGCCCCCGGAGCCCCCGTGGCCCTCGAGGCCCCCGTGGCCCTGGCGGCCCCCGGGGTCGTGGCCGTGGCCCTGGCGGCTGCTGCCGGGGTGGCGTCCTCCGTGCCCACGGCCCACAGGGCCTCCGCGCTGGGGCCCGGCCTCAGGGCCACGGCCAACGTGGGGACGGAGCCGGCGGCCGCTGGTGGAGCCACTGCCGTCGCCCGGAGCATCCGGGGGCCTGGGGGGCTGGAGGCGTACGGGCGGCTGTCCGCGATGCTGTGCGACAGCTGCACTCACGCCGTCGACTCGGCTCTGCTGGAGGCCGGGGGGCTGGTCGCCGCCTTGGGGACGCCGGGCCTGCTGTTTGGGGCCACTGACGAGGCGGCCGCCACCGCCGCTGGTCGTGGTGGCGATGATGACGATGATGACGACGATGGTGGCGGTGGTGGCGGTGGTGGCGGTGGTGGCGGTGGTGGCGGTGGTGGCGGCCTATTCAGTTTGGAAAAGGTCCTCCAGGGAGCGGCTTGTGTTGCCGGTGCGGTGGGCATCGGTGGGACGCATGAGGAGGAGAAAGAGGTGGCGGACAAAGAGGGGAAGGAACAGGGTGAGGAAGAAGAAGATGAGGAGGAGGAGGAGGAAGGACACGGGACCAGAGGGGACCTCCTGGACGAGCTCCCCGTGGCACGGGCGGTGGACACGTGGAGGCGGAGGGTGGCGTGTGACCTACTCGCACAGGGGATCGAACTCATGTTCGCGGAGGATGGAGGGGGCCCCGGCTCGCTGGGGCAGCTGCTGGGCTCCGTGGGGGAGCGGGCCGCGCGGGCCGCGGCGACAGGCCCCGATTGGCCCACGGGGCAGGAGGTGCCCGGCGTGGCCAGGGAGGTGGTGCGGATCATCGTGGAGAACTGGGACGGCGGGGAGCGGGGCTCTTGTGGCGTCCGAGAGCGGGAGGAGGAAACTCGTGGCCACACCGACGACTCCTCCGACAGCACCATCACCTCCACCGCTCAATCCACCACCATCACCTCCAGCAGTCAACCCACCCCCATCACCTCCACCGCTCAATCCACCACCACCACCTCCAGCAGTCAACCCACCCCCATCACCTCCACCGCTCAATCCACCCCCATCACCTCCACCACTCAACCCACCACCATCATCTCCACAACTCAACCCAGCCGCATCGTCTCCGGCTCCATCACAACTCAATGCACCACCATCCCATTCACCGCCGCCGCCGCCGCCATCCTCACCCAGGTGGTGAGCCTCCTGCGGGAGGAGCTGGCGGAGTTGAGGGTCCCGGCTGCGGCGATGGGGCCCTCACCCCGGGGGGGCGGGGGGACCCTGGCGGGGGGGGAGGGGGCTGCTGGGGGGGCCACCAGCGGGGGCTCGCGAAGGGGAGGCAGGGAGGGGACGCAGGGAGGGGCCCACTCAGGGCCCCATACCACCACGACCACCACCACTCCTCACCCAGAGCTCACCACCACCACCACTCCTCACCCAGAGCTCACCACCACCACTCCTCACCCAGAGCTCACCACCACCACTCCTCACCCAGAGCTCACCACCACCACCACTCACCCAGAGCTCGCCACCACCACTCAACCAGAGCTCACCACCACCACTCCTCACCCAGAGCTCACCACCACCACCACTCACCCAGAGCTCACCACCACCACCACTCCTCACCCAGAGCTCACCACCACCACCACTCACCCAGAGCTCACCACCACCACTCACCCAGAGCTCACCACCACCACTCACCCAGAGCTCACCACCACTCAACCAGAGCTCACCACCACCACTCACCCAGAGCTCACCATCACCACCACCACCACCACCACTCACCCAGAGCTCACCACCACCACCACTCACCCAGAACTCACCACCACCACCACTCCTCACCCAGAGCTCACCACCACCACCACTCACCCAGAGCTCACCACCACCACCACTCACCCAGAGCTCACCATCACCACCACCACCACTCACCCAGAGCTCACCACCACCACCACCACCACCACTCCTCACCCAGAGCTCACCACCACAACCACCACCATCACTCACCCAGAGCTCACCACCACCACCACTCCTCACCCAGAGCTCACCACCACTCCTCATCCAGAGCTCACCACCGCCACCACTCACCCAGAGCTCACCACCACCACTCACCCAGAGCTCACCACCACTCACCCAGAGCTCACCACCACCACTCCTCACCTAGAGCTCACCACCACCACCACTCCTCACCCAGAGCTCACCACCACCACTCACCCAGAGCTCACCACCACTCACCCAGAGCTCACCACCACCACTCCTCACCCAGAGCTCACCACCATCAACACCACTCCTCACCCAGAGCTCACCACCACCACTCCTCACCCAGAGCTCACCACCACCACTCACCCAGAGCTCACCACCACCACTCCTCACCCAGAGCTCACTACCACCACCACTCACCCAGAGCTCACCACCACCACTCACCCAGAGCTCACCACCACCACCACCACTCACCCAGAGCTCACCACCACCACCACTCAACCAGAGCTCACCACCACCACTCCTCACCCAGAGCTCACCACCACCACTCACCCAGAGCTCACCATCACCACCACCACCACTCACCCAGAGCTCACCACCACCACCACTCCTCACCCAGAGCTCACCACCACCACTCACCCAGAGCTCACCACCACCACTCCTCACCCAGAGCTCACCACCACCACCACTCCTCACCCAGAGCTCACCACCACCACTCACTCAGAGCTCACCACCACCACTCACTCAGAGCTCACCACCACCACTCCTCACCCAGAGCTCACCACCACCACCACTCCTCACCCAGAGCTCACCACCACCACCACTCCTCACCCAGAGCTCACCACCACCACCACTCCTCACCCAGAGCTCACCACCACCACCCTCTGTGGTAGTGGTGGCGGTCTTGATTGTGGTAGTGGTGGATATGGCATTATTGGCAGTGGTGCCATTGCCAGTGCTGGTGTTGCTGCGAGTGATGGTGGTGCCAGTGTTGGTGGTGCCGGTGTTGGTGTTGGTGGTGGCGCTGTTGGTGGTGGCGGTGTTGGTGGCGGTGGTTTTTGTGGTGGCGGTGGTTTTGGTGGTGGCGGTGTTGGGGGTCATGTTTCCAGTGGTGGTTTTGGTGGTTTTGGTGGTGGCGGCGGTGCCGGTGGTGTTGATGCTGTAGATGATGCCAGTGTTGGTGGTGGCGCTGTTGGTGGTGGCGCTGTTGGTGGTGTTGGTGGTGGCGCTGTTGTTGGTGGCACTGTTGGTGGTGTTGGTGGTGGCGCTGTTGGTGGTGGCGGTGTTGGTGGTGGCGGTGTTGGTGGTGTTGGTGGTGTTGGTGGTCATGTTTCCAGTGGTGGTGGCAGTGGTGATGTTGGTGGTGTTGGTGGTGGCGGTGGTGCCACTGGTGTTGCTGCTGCTGCCGCTGGGGCGGCCCCCGTGGACAAGCCCGGCAGCTGGCGCAGGCAGCGCCCCATCACGCGGTCGGGAGGTTCGCGCCACCGTCACAGGGGCACCGCCAGCGGGCACGGCGGGAGAGGGGGAGACCCCCACAATCCACGGGGGCTCCGGGGTGCACAGAGCGGTGGGACGGCGGTGGGGAGACACGGTGGGGTGGAGGGACAGGGCGCTACTGACAGACGGGTCGGTGCAGACAGACAACAGCATCGTGCAGAGAGACAGACTGGGTCAGACGGACAGAGCGGCATGGTTAAGCAGTGTCGTGTAGACACACAGACCGGTACAGACACACAGACCGGTACAGACACACAGACTGGTACAGACACACAGACTGGTACAGACACACAGACTGGTACAGACACACAGACTGAAACAGACACACAGACTGGTACAGACAGACAGACTGGTACAGACACACAAACCGGTACAGACACACAGACTGGCACAGACACACAGACTGGTACAGACACACAGACTGGTACAGACACACAGACTGGTACAGACACACAGACTGGCACAGACACACATACTGGTACAGACACACAGACTGGCACAGACACACAGACTGGCACAGACACACAGACTGCCACAGACACACAGACTGTCACAGACACACAGACTGGTACAGACACACAGACTGGCACATACACACAGACTGTCACAGGCACACAGACTGGTACAGACACACAGACTGCCACAGACACACAGACTGCCACAGACACACAGACTAGTACAGACATACAGACTGACACAGACACACAGACTGGTACAGACACACAGACTGACACAGACACACAGACTGTCACAAACACACAGACTGGTACAGACACACAGACTGGTACAGAAACACAGACTGGCACAGACACACAGACTGGTACAGACACACAAACTATCACAGACACACAGACTGACACAGACACACAGACTGGTACAGACACACAGACTGTCACAGACACACAGACTGCCACAGACACACAGACCGCCACAGACACACAGACTGGTACAGACACACAGACCGCCACAGACACACAGACTGACACAGACACACAGACTGACACAAACACACAGACTGCCACAGACACACAGACCGTCACAGACACACAGACTGACACAGACACACAGACCACCACAGACACACAGACTGCCACAGACACACAGACTAGTACAGACACACAGACTGACACAGACACACAGACTGGTACAGACACACAGACTGACACAGACACACAGACTGTCACAAATACACAGACTGGTACAGACACACAGACTGGTACAGACACACAGACTGGCACAGACACACAGACTGACACAGACACACAGACTGGTACAGACACACAGACCGCCACAGACACACAGACTGACACAGACACACAGACTGGTACAGACACACAGACTGTCACAGACACACAGACTGCCACAGACACACAGACTGTCACAGACACACAGACCGCCACAGACACACAGACTGACACAGACACACAGACTGTCACAGACACACAGACTGCCACAGACACACAGACTGCCACAGACACACAGACTGTCACAGACACACAGACTGTCACAGACACACAGACTGACACAGACACACAGACTGACACAGACACACAGACTGACACAGACACACAGACTGACACAGACACACAGACTGGTACAGTCACACAGACTGTCACAGACACACAGACTGACACAGACACACAGACTGACACAGACACACAGACTGGTACAGACACACAGACTGTCACAGACACACAGACTGGTACAGACACACAGACTGTCACAGACATACAGACTGACACAGACACACAGACTGGTACAGACACACAGACTGACACAGACACACAGACTGTCACAGGCACACAGACTGGTACAGACACACAGACTGCCACAGACACACAGACTGCTACAGACACACAGACTAGTACAGACACACAGACTGACACAGACACACAGACTGGTACAGACACACAGACTGACACAGACACACAGACTGTCACAAACACACAGACTGGTACAGACACACAGACTGGTACAGAAACACAGACTGGCACAGACACACAGACTGGTACAGACACACAAACTATCACAGACACACAGACTGACACAGACACACAGACTGGTACAGACACACAGACCGCCACAGACACACAGACTGACACAGACACACAGACTGACACAAACACACAGACTGCCACAGACACACAGACCGTCACAGACACACAGACTGACACAGACACACAGACCACCACAGACACACAGACTGCCACAGACACACAGACTAGTACAGACACACAGACTGACACAGACACACAGACTGGTACAGACACACAGACTGACACAGACACACAGACTGTCACAAACACACAGACTGGTACAGACACACAGACTGGTACAGACACACAGACTGGCACAGACACACAGACTGACACAGACACACAGACTGGTACAGACACACAGACCGCCACAGACACACAGACTGACACAGACACACAGACTGGTACAGACACACAGACTGTCACAGACACACAGACCGCCACAGACACACAGACCGCCACAGACACACAGACTGACACAGACACACAGACTGGTACAGACACACAGACCGCCACAGACACACAGACTGACACAGACACACAGACTGACACAAACACACAGACTGCCACAGACACACAGACCGCCACAGACACACAGACTGACACAGACACACAGACCACCACAGACACACAGACTGACACAGACACACAGACCGCCACAGACGGTGATGTCACCGCTTCCCCTGCCCCCCAGGGGTCCCGGGCTCCCTGCGCCCCCCACGGCGCGTTCCCCTCGTCCCCGCAGATGCCCCCCGCGGGCGGCAGAGCGAGGCCACGTGGCCGCAAGCGCCGCTCCTTCCTCGCCGAGGAAGGGGGCGGCCAGGACCTCGCCGGAGACTTCTACCGATTCATGGCGGCCGGGGTGGAGGGGGGTGGTGGTGGTGGTGGCGGCGCAGGTGCCACCACCGAGTTGCTCGACTTCTACGCGGGGCAGTACTCGCGTGAGATCGTCCGCCAGGGGCTCAGCCAGGGGACCTCCCAGGCGCCCCTAGACCCACTCATGGAGCAGTTCTGCCAATTCATGTCGTGCAACTTCGGCGCCGGGGTCAGGGAGCAGGTGTTCGGGGAGGTGGTGAGGTACGGGCGCGCAGGGGGAGGCGGTGGTGCCGATGGCGGTGGGGGTGGAGGCGGAGGAGGAGGTGGTGGTGGTGGAGCAGGAGGAGGAGGTGGTGGAGCAGGAGGTGGTGGAGCAGGAGGAGGAGGAGGGAGGGGTGATGGGGGGAGCACAGCCAAAGGGGGGAGGCGAGGGAAAGGAAGAGGAGGAAAGACGGGGGCAGCAGGGTTATCATCAGGAGCAGCATCATCAGCAGCATCAGCAGGATCATCAGTAGCAGCAGCAGGATCAGCATCATCATCAGCAGCATCAGCAGGATCATCATTAGCAGCAGGAGCTGGATCAGCAGAAGCAGGATCATCATCAGGTGAAGAATCATCAGCAGGATCATCATCAGCAGCAGCAGTATCAGCATCATCAGCAGCAGCAGCATCAGCAGGATCATCATCATCAGCAGCAGCAGGAGCTGGATCAACAGAAGCAGGATCATCATCAGGTGAAGAATCATCAGCAGTATCATCAGTAGCAGCAGCAGGATCAGCATCATCAGCAGCAGCATCAGCAGGATCATCAGCAGCAGCAGCAGGAGCTGGATCAGCAGAAGTAGGATCATCATCATCAGGTGAAGAATCATCAGCAGGAATATCAGAAAATGTATCAGTAGCAGGAACACTTTCAGCATCAGCATCATCATCAGCAGCAGCAGACCCAGCATCAGCTGCACCAGTAACAACTCACATGAGTCTCGAGTCCAAGGAAGGAGAACTGGTCCGGGAGTCCAACTCAACCCTTAGCACCGACCCCGTTCATCCCACCTCCACCACCTCCAGCCCTGCTAGCAGCCAGTAGCGATGCACGCCGCTGTGCGTCTGTGCATGTCCCCCGTGTCTGTGTGAACGAGTTTGTGGGGAGCGGTGGCGCAACGGTTCGCACACTGCGCGACGAACCTGATGACCCGAGTTCGATTCCCGCTCTCGACCAATATTGTGGCGTCTGTTTGGAACTAGTCCTGGGCCTCCCCTAGGTTGATTCAGCCTCAAATGAGTACCTGGTGTGGTGCGTAAAACATCCGCAGTGCCGACCCACATTGGTGCACGCTAACAGCACTTGACCCACCGCTCCGTATTGGGTATATGGGGAGCTTTTGTCTTTGTGTGTATGTGTCCTGTATTATTTACAATGGTGTATCGTATTGATGATGGTCATAATATAAACAGTACTACTCTGCGTGCAGCAGACATACAACAGGAACCGGTCTATAAAGATGTCTGCGGTCAAAGTAAAACATGAATGTAGAACTACGCGTGTCCGACACGGTTACTGTGTTCGTGTGTGTGTGTTCGTGTGTGTGTGTGTTCGTGTGTGTGTTCGTGTGTGTGTTCGTGTGTGTGTGTGTGTGTGTTCGTGTGTGTGTGTGTGTTCGTGTGTGTGTGTGTGTTCGTGTGTGTGTGTGTGTTCGTGTGTGTGTGTTCGTGTGTGTGTGTTCGTGTGTGTGTGTGTGTGTTCGTGTGTGTGTGTTCGTGTGTGTGTGTGTGTGTTCGTGTGTGTGTGTTCGTGTGTGTGTGTGTTCGTGTGTGTGTGTGTTCGTGTGTGTGTGTGTTCGTGTGTGTGTGTGTTCGTGTGTGTGTGTGTTCGTGTGTGTGTGTTCGTGTGTGTGTGTTCGTGTGTGTGTGTTCGTGTGTGTGTGTTCGTGTGTGTGTGTGTTCGTGTGTGTGTGTGTTCGTGTGTGTGTGTGTGTTCGTGTGTGTGTGTGTGTTCGTGTGTGTGTGTGTGTTCGTGTGTGTGTGTGTTCGTGTGTGTGTGTGTGTTCGTGTGTGTGTGTGTGTTCGTGTGTGTGTGTTCGTGTGTGTGTGTGTTCGTGTGTGTGTGTTCGTGTGTGTGTGTTCGTGTGTGTGTGTTCGTGTGTGTGTGTTCGTGTGTGTGTGTTCGTGTGTGTGTGTTCGTGTGTGTGTGTTCGTGTGTGTGTGTTCGTGTGTGTGTGTATTCGTGTGTGTGTGTTCGTGTGTGTGTGTTCGTGTGTGTGTGTTCGTGTGTGTGTGTTCGTGTGTGTGTGTTCGTGTGTGTGTGTTCGTGTGTGTTCGTGTGTGTGTGTGTGTGTGTTCGTGTGTGTGTGTTCGTGTGTGTGTATTCGTGTGTGTGTGTTCGTGTGTGTGTGTTCGTGTGTGTGTGTTCGTGTGTGTGTGTTCGTGTGTGTGTGTGTTCGTGTGTGTGTGTGTGTTCGTGTGTGTGTGTGTGTGTGTGTTCGTGTGTGTGTCTTCGTGTGTGTGTGTTCGTGTGTGTGCGTGTGTTCGTGTGTGTTCGTGTGTTCGTGTGTTCGTGTGTTCGTGTGTGTGTGTTCGTGTGTGTGTGTTCGTGTGTGTGTGTTCGTGTGTGTGTGTTCGTGTGTGTTCGTGTGTGTGTGTGTTCGTGTGTGTGTGTGTTCGTGTGTTCGTGTGTGTGTGTTCGTGTGTGTGTGTTCGTGTGTGTGTGTTCGTGTGTGTGTGTGTTCGTGTGTGTGTTCGTGTGTGTGTGTTCGTGTGTGTGTGTTCGTGTGTGTGTGTGTGTTCGTGTGTGTGTGTTCGTGTGTGTGTGTGTCTTCGTGTGTGTGTGTTCTGTGGAGGGATGCAGGCAAAGCCGATGAGTCGGACGCTTTCTATGACCTCCTGTCACAGGTGCTGGCTAAAGTGGCCACTCGGGACAGAGTCATCTTGTTGGGTGACTTCAATGCCCGAGTTGGTCATGATGCTGGCACCTGGTCTGGAGTGATTGGAAGGCATGGGCCAGATCAGCTCAATAATAACGGTAGGAGGCTGCTAGATTTTTGTGCAGCCCATGGGCTTGTAATTACTAACACGCTGTTCCGGCATCGGCGCATCCACACAACATCATGGATGCATGCCGGGTCCAAGCAAGAACATCTGCTGGACTACGTAGTGACGGACCAGCGGATGCGAGCCCATGTCCTTGACACCAGGACCTACCGTGGAGCTGATCTGCCCTCTGACCATCGACTAGTCATCTGTAAGATGCGCCTGCCATTCTTCCACTCCGGTGGTGGGTGTACACCCAGGATCCCATTCCAACCAAAAGTGGCCTGGTCTAAGTTAGCTGATGAAAGTTGCAAGCGAGAATTTCATCATCGCTTGCAGCTGGGGTTGGCATCGTCCCCCACTCCACCTGATGTCGAGGGTAAATGGGCGAGGTTTAAGACTGTGACTCATGCAGCTGCAATGGCTGCTTTGGGTGCGCGGTCCAGACCTCCCCGGGAACCCTGGCTGACGGAGGAGGTGTTCAGGTTAATTGAGAAAAAGCGACAGGCCCACTCTCATCGCCTACAGCATCCCACGTCAGAGAATGAGGAGGTTTACCGCAGTCTTCGCTCGGAGGTTCGGAGAGCCGTGAGGCGCTGTAAGGATGGGTGGTGGTCGCGGGTTGCTGAGGAGATGGAGTCTGCCTCAGTGGCCCGCGATCACAAATCACTATTTAACTCCATCAAAAAAGTAACCTGCAGCGCCACACCTATTACCATCATTAGAGGAAAAAACGGTGATCCAATCTCCGACCCCCAGGAACAGGTTTGCAGATTTGCTGAGCATTTCTGTGAGGTCCTGGGGGAGGGAAAATCTCTCAGCCAGGAAAACATCATGGCACAAAGTGGGGATAACCCTGCTGAGGCTGCGGTGCCTCAAATATTGGAAGAGGTCACCCCCTGTGAGTGGCTGGCTGAGGTACCGGCTGTTGAGGAAGTACTGAGGGCGATCCGGAGTCTGAGACCAGGGAAGGCACCGGGCAGAGATGATCTCCCAGGCGAAATGCTGAGGGAGGGTGGCGTTTGTGCACAGACTGCCCTATATGACATCATAACAACAGTCTGGACCACTGGACGGGTTCCGCAGGACTGGAAGGATGCCCTGGTGGTCCCCCTCTTTAAGAAGGGGGACCGTACCGACTGTAACAACTACAGGGGCATCTCACTCCTCAGTGTGCCGGGTAAGGTCCTGGCAAGGATTATTCAACATCGCCTTGCTAGGCACGCTGAGGAGAGGCTTGCGGAGCCCCAATGTGGTTTCAGGAAAGGGCGGTCCTGCACAGATGCCATATTTTCTGTCCGTCTGCTACAGCAGAGGTGTAGGGAATTCCAAAAAGACCTACATCTCTGCTTTATTGACCTGGTCAAGGCCTATGATACCATCAGTAGGACTGGGCTCTGGGTTGTTCTTCGTGCTTTCGGAGTCCCTGACCCTCTGCTCACGATCATTAAGGACCTTCATGATGGTGAGCGGGCCCGGGTAAAACTACGTGGCCGGGAGTCGGAGCCTTTCCCTGTACACCTTGGGGTGCGACAGGGATGTCCTCTGGCTCCCACATTATTTAACATCTATTTCGACTGCGTAGTTCGTGAAGCCTTCAATAGCTGTACCGGGGGAATTACCATTTGGTACAGATATAATGGGAGGCTGATCGACGCCCGGGTGCGATCAAGGGATGGCTCCCTATTGGTCAACCACGTTATGTATGCCGATGATTTGGTAATAGCTGCTCATTCAGAAGAGGAGTTGGAGACGCTGCTGCTGAGACTGGAGTGTGCCACTAAGAGGTGGGGCCTTACCATCAGCCCCACCAAAACTAAGCACCTGCCTGGGTATTTTGTACCATCGGGCACTCCGCCCCCACAACTCCCAATCGGTGATGGGGCAGTTGTGGAGAGAGTGGAGAGTTTCCCATACCTGGGCAGTGTGCTCATGACCGGCTCCAGTTTATCAGCAGAGGTCTCACTCCGAATCAGTCGAGCGGCAATATCTTTTCATCGGTTGCGTAACGCTGTGTGGAAGCTACCTGGTCTGTCGCTCCGCACGAAGCTTCAGGTCTTCTCGGCCACGGTCATTCCCTCCCTTCTCTATGCTTGCGAAACGTGGACCCCCCTAGTGGAGCATCTTCGCCGGTTGGAAACATTTAGGCTGGCCTGCCTACGATCCATCCTGGGTTTAACCAGGCTGGATTGTGTGAGGAGCTCACAAGTCCTTGAAAGATCTGGGCAAAGTCCCATCAGTGAGCTCCTCCGGCAGGCAAGGCTGCGTTGGCTGGGTCATGTAGCCCGCATGCCCAGCCACCGCATGCCTAAACAGCTTTTGTTCGGCCGGATCGAGGGGGCTAAACGGGCGCGGCACGGGCTAGAGAAGAGATGGAGTGATGTGGTACAGGAGGACGTGGAGCTGAGTGGACTTGCCGATGACTGGTACCAGCGGTGTCAAGATCGGCCTCAGTGGAGGAGGCTCGTGAAGGACGCTACTGGGCAGTTGGAGGCAGTCGCCCTCCAACAACAACGGAGGGCGGAGGAGCGACGCTCACAACAACGAGCGGAGCGCCGGGTGGCTAAAGCACAGCAAGTTGGCACAGTAGGGGGCACAGGTGGTGCATCAGCCAGTCATCTCGGTCATCTCGGTCAGTCGACCCGTGGCACCTGGGTCTGCCCCGTGACCTCCTGCCAGCGGGCGTTCGACACTTCACGTGGCCTCAAGGTGCACATGGCCTGGCACAAGCGTCGTGGTGACGTCACCGCCACTTAGTGGCGAATGGCGGTTGTTGTGTGTGTTCGTGTGTGTGTGTGCTGGCAAAACAACCTCCTACCTCCTCGCGGTGCCGGACGGGCAACACTGTCGTGGGCAGTGCTGTGGGGGGAGGGCCAATGCCCATTGGCCTCTCCCCTCATGGCGTCTGTGACCACCACAGTGGCTAAACGGGGGCTCTGGACGGGTGCGAGGGGCTGGTAACCCCTCCACCTTCAATTAACCACCACTAAACTACGATTTAAACATAAACCTGTAATTAATAAGCTTGTGCCGGAGGCCCCGGGGGGTCAGGCTTTTATGACGTCTCCTGGCCAAACCCCATTTGGCGGAGCCAGGAGATTGAATTTTAACCCTCGGGGCTCCTCCAGTAACAACGAAAAACCATTGCGGATGGCCACGTGGAATGTTCGAACGCTCACTGCGGAGGAGAGGCTGCCACTCCTCTGTCGGGAGCTGGACCGGTACCGCCTGGATCTCTGTGGCATTCAGGAGGTCCGGTGGACCGGTTCTGGCTCCTGCCACCATGAGGGGTGGACAGTCCTCTACTCGGGGCAGGAGACTGCCAAACAACAGGGTGTGGCTCTTCTTCTGAACAAAAGAATGAAGGGGGCGTGGGAGCGTGGCGGTGAGGTGTGGGAAGCTGTAAGCCCCAGGATACTTTGGGCTCGCCTTCCCATCAACCAGAGGCGAGGAGTGGTGGTCGTGGTTACTTACGCCCCCACCGAAGACGAACATCCGTGGAGGGATGCAGGCAAAGCCGATGAGTCAGACGCTTTCTATGACCTACTGTCACAGGTGCTGGCTAAAGTGGCCACTCGGGACAGAGTCATCTTGTTGGGTGACTTCAATGCCCGAGTTGGTCATGATGCTGGCACCTGGTCTGGAGTGATTGGAAGGCATGGGCCAGATCAGCTCAATAACAACGGTAGGAGGCTGCTAGATTTCTGTGCAGCCCATGGGCTTGTAATTACCAACACGCTCTTCCGGCATCGGCGCATCCACACAACATCATGGATGCATGCCGGGTCCAAGCAAGAACATCTGCTGGACTACGTAGTGACGGACCAGCGGATGCGAGCCCATGTCCTTGACACCAGGACCTACCGTGGAGCTGATCTGCCCTCTGACCATCGACTAGTCATCTGTAAGATGCGCCTGCCATTCTTCCACTCCGGTGGTGGGTGTACACCCAGGATCCCATTCCAACCAAAAGTGGCCTGGTCTAAGTTAGCTGATGAAAGTTGCAAGCGAGAATTTCATCATCGCTTGCAGCTGGGGTTGGCATCGTCCCCCACTCCACCTGATGTCGAGGGTAAATGGGCGAGGTTTAAGACTGTGACTCATGCAGCTGCAATGGCTGCTTTGGGTACGCGGTCCAGACCTCCCCGGGAACCCTGGCTGACGGAGGAGGTGTTCAGGTTAATTGAGAAAAAGCGACAGGCCCACTCTCATCGCCTACAGCATCCCACGTCAGAGAATGAGGAGGTTTACCGCAGCCTTCGCTCGGAGGTTCGGAGAGCCGTAAGGCGCTGTAAGGATGGGTGGTGGTCGCGGGTTGCTGAGGAGATGGAGTCTGCCTCAGTGGCCCGCGATCACAAATCACTATTTAACTCCATCAAAAAAGTAACCTGCAGCGCCACACCTATTACCATCATTAGAGGAAAAAACGGTGATCCAATCTCCGACCCCCAGGAACAGGTTTGCAGATTTGCTGAGCATTTCTGTGAGGTCCTGGGGGAGGGAAAATCTCTCAGCCAGGAAAACATCATGGCACAAAGTGGGGATAACCCTGCTGAGGCTGCGGTGCCTCAAATATTGGAAGAGGTCACCCCCTGTGAGTGGCTGGCTGAGGTACCGGCTGTTGAGGAAGTACTGAGGGCGATCCGGAGTCTGAGACCAGGGAAGGCACCGGGCAGAGATGATCTCCCAGGCGAAATGCTGAGGGAGGGTGGCGTTTGTGCACAGACTGCCCTATATGACATCATAACAACAGTCTGGACCACTGGACGGGTTCCGCAGGACTGGAAGGATGCCCTGGTGGTCCCCCTCTTTAAGAAGGGGGACCGCACAGACTGTAACAACTACAGGGGCATCTCACTCCTCAGTGTGCCGGGTAAGGTCCTGGCAAGGATTATTCAACATCGCCTTGCTAGGCATGCTGAGGAGAGGCTTGCGGAGCCCCAATGTGGTTTCAGGAAAGGGCGGTCCTGCACAGATGCCATATTTTCTGTCCGTCTGCTACAGCAGAGGTGTAGGGAATTCCAAAAAGACCTACATCTCTGCTTTATTGACCTGGTCAAGGCCTATGATACCATCAGTAGGACTGGGCTCTGGGTTGTTCTTCGTGCTTTCGGAGTCCCTGACCCTCTGCTCACGATCATTAAGGACCTTCATGATGGTGAGCGGGCCCGGGTAAAACTACGTGGCCGGGAGTCGGAGCCTTTCCCTGTACACCTTGGGGTGCGACAGGGATGTCCTCTGGCTCCCACATTATTTAACATCTATTTCGACTGCGTAGTTCGTGAAGCCTTCAATAGCTGTACCGGGGGAATTACCATTTGGTACAGATATAATGGGAGGCTGATCGACGCCCGGGTGCGATCAAGGGATGGCTCCCTATTGGTCAACCACGTTATGTATGCCGATGATTTGGTAATAGCTGCTCATTCAGAAGAGGAGTTGGAGACGCTGCTGCTGAGGCTGGAGTGTGCCACTAAGAGGTGGGGCCTTACCATCAGCCCCACCAAAACTAAGCACCTGCCTGGGTATTTTGTACCATCGGGCACTCCGCCCCCACAACTCCCAATCGGTGATGGGGCAGTTGTGGAGAGAGTAGAGAGTTTCCCATACCTGGGCAGTGTGCTCATGACCAGCTCCAGTTTATCAGCAGAGGTCTCACTCCGAATCAGTCGAGCGGCAATATCTTTTCATCGGTTGCGTAACGCTGTGTGGAAGCTACCTGGTCTGTCGCTCCGCACGAAGCTTCAGGTCTTCTCGGCCACGGTCATTCCCTCCCTTCTCTACGCTTGCGAAACGTGGACCCCCCTAGTGGAGCATCTTCGCCGGTTGGAAACATTTAGGCTGGCCTGCCTACGATCCATCCTGGGTTTGACCAGGCTGGATTGTGTGAGGAGCTCACAAGTCCTTGAAAGATCTGGGCAAAGTCCCATCAGTGAGCTCCTCCGGCAGGCAAGGCTGCGTTGGCTGGGTCATGTAGCCCGCATGCCCAGCCACCGCATGCCTAAACAGCTTTTGTTCGGCCGGATCGAGGGGGCTAAACGGGCGCGGCACGGGCTAGAGAAGAGATGGAGTGATGTGGTACAGGAGGACGTGGAGCTGAGTGGACTTGCCGATGACTGGTACCAGCGGTGTCAAGATCGGCCTCAGTGGAGGAGGCTCGTGAAGGACGCTACTGGGCAGTTGGAGGCAGTCGCCCTCCAACAACAACGGAGGGCGGAGGAGCGACGCTCACAACAACGAGCGGAGCGCCGGGTGGCTAAAGCACAGCAAGTTGGCACAGTAGGGGGCACAGGTGGTGCATCAGCCAGTCATCTCGGTCATCTCGGTCAGTCGACCCGTGGCACCTGGGTCTGCCCCGTGACCTCCTGCCAGCGGGCGTTCGACACTTCACGTGGCCTCAAGGTGCACATGGCCTGGCACAAGCGTCGTGGTGACGTCACCGCCACTTAGTGGCGAATGGCGGTTGTTGTTGTTGTTGTGTGCGTGTGTTCGTGTGTGTGTGCGTGTGTTCGTGTGTGTGAGCACTTGTCCCACTCATGGGGAGCGATGGTGTAGCGCTGCACTACGAACCTGACGACCCGAGTTCGATTCCCGCTCACGGCCAACACCAGTGGTCATGGGCCTCCCCTAGGTCGACTCAGCCTCAAATGAGGACCCGGTGTGGTGTGTAGTAAACATCGGCAATGGAGAGACTGATACTAAAAACTAAACTATTTCATATTAAGTAAAGGGCCGTCCATAAATGACGTCACGCACCTAAGGACGATGTGTGACGAGAGGGGGGGGGTTTGAAAAATGTGACGTCACATCAAAATGCGCAACTTTAAATCAATATAGACAACACGTTCTACTTAATTAAATATACTTTTTAATGAATGTTTTCTTCTACAACATCAGAGTGCAGCGCCACATTAAATACGCACTACAATGACAATAGTTTAAAGCGATTTGAAGCATGTTTTATTTTTTTTGGGGGGGGGGGGGCAGAGCTTTCTGACGTCATATTTGAGGGAGGGAGGGGGTCTGAATTTTTGTGACGCCGTGTGACGAGGGGGGGGTGGGTCAAAAATCGTCCAAAATCGCGTGACGTCATTTATGGACGGCCCCTTGTCGGATCATTGGGGACGAGGAGGAGACTTCGTGTGTGGCAAGGCAGCGGTGCTTCAGGCCAGCAATGGAGGCAGACATCGGGGGGTGAAGCTCCATTGTTGTTGTGGGCGGTGCGTTGTGGCAAAGACCCCCAGATGCAGCAGTACGGGCACCACTGGAGATCATCAAGACGAGGGCTCAAGTGGAATGAGTCTGCGTGGATTGTGAGTGTGTGGAAGGCCGGCGAGTTGACGTATCGGTGGTGATCACTGGTGGAGCCAGTGGGGGGGAGGGGGTAGTGGCACGTGCCCCCCCCCCCCCCCATGATCCGATCGAAATCCCTCATTTCGATGGGATCATTGTGGTTTATTAGTAACACATCGGCATGTTGTGACCCCACTGTCACTGTGTAGCATGTTAGTACGCGCCAGGGACTCTGAGATGATAGGACCTCTTACTTGATACAGCAATACAGCAATCGTGCTGTGACGGTTCCACCTGAAGGCGGAAGCTTGTGTTGCCTCCGAAACGTCGTGATTTTTATTTTACTTATATTAATTTTATTTTTTTACCTACGTGACTTTACCGAAAAAACCTAAGAATATGATGGGACAATAGTCTGAGTCCATAATTGGCAATAAGTAACGGCAAAGCGGTTATAAGTGGCTCACAGAATTGTGCGCAGTTGCGTCTACAGCTGACACGATTTCCCTGAAGGCATCAACAGCTCCAGCGAGCGCGATGCCGATCACACAACGCGGTTCGAATTAGACCCTCGATCGATGGCTGCGCCATCGCCGCACACGAGTCGAATACAAAGCAAGGGACAAGTCCTTACTACTTGTAGGAACCACCCTGGTTCCACCAGCCCACAGGGGATTATTGTGTCCGTCCGTCCGTCGTGCATCCAAAAATGGGAGGGATGGGGCTGGGTGGAGAGGGGAGGGTGGGGAGGGGCTGGGTGGGGAGGGTGGGGAGGGGCTGGGTGGAGAGGGGAGGGTGGGGAGGGTGGATCTGGGTGGGGGGTGGGAGGGGGCTGGTCACCCCGTGGTGCCCTTATAAAACTCAACGTTGAACCTACTCACGCTGGCTTGTGCCCGCCCTCACAGTCGGCCATATTTGCGGAATACACCACGCCGCCGTTGACCCAACGTTCCTACCAGCTCCCTCCGCAGGAATGTGTTTACTAACAACTCCTCTATCATTTTTCATTGCTGGAGGGATTGCCCCGTTTACCTGAAAATCCTGGCTCCGTCATTGGTGGTGATGGTCCAATATTATCAAAAGTGACCCATTCCTTCCCCTGCATTAACCAGACGACGAAGCAGGTGGCTATGAATTTGTGGGATCGTGAGTTTTGTATTTACGGATTCCCGGAAAGGATCCATTCAGACCAAAGCACACACTTATTCAGAGTGAACTCATCGCAGAGCTGATGGCACATGCAGGGGTGGAAAAGTCACACACAACTGTGTACCATCCATTGGAAAATGGTCCGACGGAGAGATTTAACCACACTCTAGGGAACACGCGAAGGACGCTGACAGAGGGCCAAGCACGAGTGGCCTAAGCAAGTGCAGACTCACATTCGCATATAATGCGACGGTCCATGAGGCAATGGGATACGCCCCTTTCTAACTCACGTTTGGCCGTGTCCCACGTCTCCAGCAATGCATTAGACGACCCGGTCGTGACAGACTACAGCACTTATGCGAGGTCCTTCATGTCAGACCTGAAAGAGGCCATTGCTCAAAGCCACGCTTTGAAGAAACAACGGCAACAAGCCACGGACTTCAAGAGGGCCAAGGGTACGTCCTTGAGAGAGGGTGGACGGGTGCATCATGCCAACAAAAACGAGGCCGTAGAAAACTTGCCGACAGGTAAGAGCCATCTTCACTATGGGAACCTCATTTGCCAGTAAAAATATGATAATTGGTTCTTTACCCTTCTATCTGGCAACAAAACTGACACCTTTTTACAAGGAGTCATGTTTGCATAGACCGCAATACCTGCAGTCATAATACAAACAAAAGAACATAACTCTGATAATGTGCACTGTCCTTAAAGTTGATTGATCCACACCCGAGACAGCTTTCCTTAGAGCCTAGTCTCATATGGGTTGGACCAGATGACGCCAAAAGGCGCACAACTCAAAGACAATGCACCATCAGAGTATGAGAGCTCGGGGCAAGCATCTACACTATGGGAACCTCATTTGCCAGTAAAAATATGATAATTGGTTCTTTACCCTTCTATCTGGCAACAAAACTGACACCTTTTTACAAGGAGTCATGTTTGCATAGACCGCAATACCTGCAGTCATAATACAAACAAAAGAACATAACTCTGATAATGTGCACTGTCCTTAAAGTTGATTGATCCACACCCGAGACAGCTTTCCTTAGAGCCTAGTCTCATATGGGTTGGACCAGATGACGCCAAAAGGCGCACAACTCAAAGACAATGCACCATCAGAGTATGAGAGCTCGGGGCAAGCATCTACACTATGGGAACCTCATTTGCCAGTAAAAATATGATAATTGGTTCTTTACCCTTCTATCTGGCAACAAAACTGACACCTTTTTACAAGGAGTCATGTTTGCATAGACCGCAATACCTGCAGTCATAATACAAACAAAAGAACATAACTCTGATAATGTGCACTGTCCTTAAAGTTGATTGATCCACACCCGAGACAGCTTTCCTTAGAGCCTAGTCTCATATGGGTTGGACCAGATGACGCCAAAGCTGTCTCGGGTGTGGATCAATCAACTTTAAGGACAGTGCACATTATCAGAGTTATGTTCTTTTGTTTGTATTATGACTGCAGGTATTGCGGTCTATGCAAACATGACTCCTTGTAAAAAGGTGTCAGTTTTGTTGCCAGATAGAAGGGTAAAGAACCAATTATCAAGAGCCATCTTCTTGGTTCTTTCGGAAATAATAAAATAATAAAAATAAAACATAATAAAATAATTCTCACGACGTTTCGGCCACAACGCAAGCAGCCATCCTCAGGTGAAGAACAGGTCTGTCGGAAAGACAGCATCTGAATGAACACCACCAGGCTTGGCAGCGTATATTTAAGCTGGGTTGGAGGGGGAAGAGCGCCTTGACAAAGGAATTTGCATATCAAGAGGAATTTAGCATATTTATGGGAAATGCAGATATGGGATTATTCACTACTTGTGGAATGCGTAGGAGGTGGGGGGGGGTTTCAAAGTCATATTATGCCCGTGCATTATGCAGTATTCAGGATTAGCAGCATCAAAGGGAGGGAGTAGGGTTAGCAGTAATAGAGGGAAGGCATTTTAATAGTAAGGAGCTGCAGCAGCCAGTTCTTAACGTAGTAGCAGATAGGAACCCACAGAGCAACATCAACAAGGTTGTGGACCCGGAGGGAAATGCAAAGGTCGTGCACCGAACACTTTTGCTTGGAGTGAATTTATTACCTGTGGTGGACTTTGAGTTTGGTGAAGAAATGATTTGAGAGCTCGATTCTGTGAGTGTATCAGAATCCCGTGATGCAGAAAGTGGGTGGTGCGGAGTGAGAGCTGGTGAGTGCGAGGTGAGCGTGCGTGGTGAGTACGAGGTGAGCGAGCGTGGGGGGTGCGGAGTGAGGGCTGGTGAATGAGTGGCGAGTGCGTGGTGAGTGCGTGGTGAATGCGTGGTGAGTGCGTGGTGAGTGCGTGGTGCGTGGTGAGTGCGTGGTGAGTACGAGGTGTGAGTACGAGGTGAGCGAGCGTGGGGGGTGCGTGGTGAGTGTGTGGTGAGTGCGTGGTGAGTGCGTGGTGAGCGTACGAGGTGAGCGTGTGTGGGGGGCGAGCGCTGGAGGAAGGCAGCATTCAGTTGCTTCGTTAGAGAATGAAGAGACTTTTGAGCGCACAATACCGTAGGCGCTGCAGGATACTGAAGATGGAACTTCTCAGGAGTCTAGCGATGGGATCGGCCATTCTTTTCACGGGAGCAGTGATTTGTGTTTGGTTCAAGGTTCTGTGGCTCCAGGAGATGCGAGTGGCCAAGAAACTGAAGTGTTGGGAACTCAAGTTGCTCCGGATAATTCTAAACAAAGTGAGATTCGTGCCGCATGGTCCACCTCTGGCAGGGACTTGGGTACTGGCGGCAATGTAGCTCGAGTAACATAAGTTTTGGGGACTGACGGAAATAATCATGCGCCAGGGAATTCATACAGGACAAGGGCAGGAAGGGAAGTTCGCTTGCTTGCTTGCGTGCTTGCTTGCTTGCTTACGACCGTGTAAATCTTTCGGTCGTTTTTTAACCCACTTCCCGTGATCCAATCGAGCTGACATTTTGCACAGACTCGTTGTGCGAGACAATTAATGTTTGTGAAAAACTTTTTCCAAAATTTTACACTTTTTTGGCAAAATTTTTTTATTTTACATTTATTCAAATAGAACTCATTCATGGCTTTGGCTGAACGTCACAGTGTAGGAGCCCAGAGCGTAACCCCTCCACAGGCCGTGGCGGAGTAGCGCAGTTGGTAGCGCCCTCGCTTCCCATGCCAAAGGTCGGCGGGATCGATCCCCGCGTCCTCCACAGGCGAATATATTTTTAAATCCTTTATATTAAGTTTGCTTGCTTGCTTAGGACCGTGCAAATCTTTCGCTCGTTTTTTAACCCACTTCCCGTGATCCAATCGAGATTCGTTGTGTGTGACAATTAATTTTCGTGAAAATTTTTTTCCAAAATTTTACACTGTTTAGGGAAAACAAATTAAATATTGAATTACCAATTGCTTAATACTGGCAGACAATCATCTGACCCATAGGTGGCAGTCATCTCAAGCCAGAGGACGAGAAGACTCTAGCCGCCACGCATATAAAGGATTTATAGTGAAAAACTTAGTTTTTACGGGTTTACTTGTTTCCAGCAGTGAACTTAACTCCGTGACTGGGGTACCAATCAATCCGAAATCAGTGCCATTCCGCGATGTCGAAACGCAGCGAGGACAATTGCGCTGAAACCCGGAACGCTCGTACGCACCGTAGTGCATCGTGTACAGCTCGTCGAGATGAGTCGATTACCGCATCGCCGACCATCAACAGACTAAAAATGACTGCATCACGGACCCCGGGGTACCGCCATAAGGTTGATTTGGTGAACCAAAAAACGTCGGAGGCTCACGCAGAAAAGTGACCGAGTTCAGTAGGGTGTTTAAGGCACCACATTCAACTGAACAGACACCGGGGACTGATCACCCTCGTTGAGCTCCGTACTCGTAAAGCGAGCAGCTAGTAAGCTGTGATAAGGAGGCCAGTCCTACAAGTAAACTTGGGTCCAGATGCTGGGTCGTCTCGTTTTGGTGTTGTACCAGCGAGGTCTAGTGGCCTCTGTCGTGAGAGATGCTTACGGGGTTCTAATAATTGTTTTTACTAAGTAGGAGTGCCGTGAGGTTCAGGGTTGGTGAGTGTAGCCAATGTGGCGTAATGTAATTAATCGCACTATAATGAGTTATCAATGTGTAGTGTGGTGTTTGTTCCCGTGGACAACTTCGTCTTTTTCTCTCTCCTGTGTCACTTTATTCGCAGCATCCCACACGGATGCTCCTCATGTTCAACACCACGCACTCCTGCCTTGAACTCTTGAACTCTTCCTCTCTTCCTCTGCTAGCCTGCTCCTTCGAGCGCTCTCTCTCGCTCCGCTAGCCTGTTACTCCCCACTCTGCTAACCTGTCACGGACTCTCTCTCTGTATACTCCGCTAGCTTCTCCACCGCTAGCCTATCACACTCAAGACTAAAGATCCCGCGAGCCTCTCCACCGCTAGCCTATCACACTCAAGACTAAAGATCCCGCGAGCCTCTCCACCACTAGCCTATCACACTCAAGACTAAAGATTCCGCGAGCCTCTCCACCACTAGCCTATCACACTCAAGACTAAAGATCCCGCGAGCCTCTCCACCACTAACCTATGACACTCAAGACTAAAGATCCCGCGAGCCTCTCCACCGCTAGCCTATGACACTCAAGACTAAAGATCCCGCGAGCCTCTCCACCACTAGCCTATCACACTCAAGACTAAAGATTCCGCGAGCCTCTCCACCACTAGCCTATCACACTCAAGACTAAAGATCCCGCGAGCCTCTCCACCACTAACCTATGACACTCAAGACTAAAGATCCCGCGAGCCTCTCCACCACTAACCTATGACACTCAAGACTAAAGATCCCGCGAGCCTCTCCACCACTAGCCTATGACACTCAAGACTAAAGATCCCGCGAGCCTCTCCACCGCTAACCTATGACACTCAAGACTAAAGATCCCGCGAGCCTCTCCACCACTAACCTATGACACTCAAGACTAAAGATCCCGCGAGCCTCTCCACCACTAACCTATCACACTCAAGACTAAAGATCCCGCGAGCCTCTCCACCACTAACCTATGACACTCAAGACTAAAGATCCCGCGAGCCTCTCCACCACTAACCTATGACACTCAAGACTAAAGATCCCGCGAGCCTCTCCACCACTAACCTATGACACTCAAGACTAAAGATCCCGCGAGCCTCTCCACCACTAACCTATGACACTCAAGACTAAAGATCCCGCTAGCCTCTCCACCACTAACCTATGACACTCAAGACTAAAGATCCCGCTAGCCTCTCCACCACTAACCTATGACACTCAAGACTAAAGATCCCGCTAGCCTCTCCACCACTAACCTATGACACTCAAGACTAAAGATCCCGCGAGCCTCTCCACCACTAACCTATGACACTCAAGACTAAAGATCCCGCTAGCCTCTCCACCACTAACCTATGACACTCAAGACTAAAGATCCCGCTAGCCTCTCCACCACTAACCTATGACACTCAAGACTAAAGATCCTGCGAGCCTCTCCACCACTAACCTATGACACTCAAGACTAAAGATCCCGCTAGCCTCTCCACCACTAACCTATGACACTCAAGACTAAAGATCCCGCGAGCCTCTCCACCGCTAACCTATGACACTCAAGACTAAAGATCCCGCTAGCCTCTCCACCACTAACCTATGACACTCAAGACTAAAGATCCCGCTAGCCTCTCCACCACTAACCTATGACACTCAAGACTAAAGATCCCGCTAGCCTCTCCACCACTAACCTATGACACTCAAGACTAAAGATCCCGCTAGCCTCTCCACCACTAACCTATGACACTCAAGACTAAAGATCCCGCGAGCCTCTCCACCACTAACCTATGACACTCAAGACTAAAGATCCCGCGAGCCTCTCCACCACTAACCTATGACACTCAAGACTAAAGATCCCGCTAGCCTCTCCACCACTAACCTATGACACTCAAGACTAAAGATCCCGCGAGCCTCTCCACCACTAACCTATGACACTCAAGACTAAAGATCCCGCGAGCCTCTCCACCACTAACCTATGACACTCAAGACTAAAGATCCCGCTAGCCTCTCCACCACTAGCCTATCACACTCAAGACTAAAGATCCCGCGAGCCTCTCCACCACTAACCTATGACACTCAAGACTAAAGATCCCGCGAGCCTCTCCACCGCTAACCTATGACACTCAAGACTAAAGATCCCGCTAGCCTCTCCACCACTAACCTATGACACTCAAGACTAAAGATCCCGCGAGCCTCTCCACCACTAACCTATGACACTCAAGACTAAAGATCCCGCGAGCCTCTCCACCGCTAACCTATGACACTCAAGACTAAAGATCCCGCGAGCCTCTCCACCACTAACCTATGACACTCAAGACTAAAGATCCCGCGAGCCTCTCCACCACTAACCTATGACACTCAAGACTAAAGATTCCGCGAGCCTCTCCACCACTAACCTATGACACTCAAGACTAAAGATCCCGCGAGCCTCTCCACCGCTAACCTATGACACTCAAGACTAAAGATCCCGCGAGCCTCTCCACCACTAACCTATGACACTCAAGACTAAAGATCCCGCGAGCCTCTCCACCACTAACCTATGACACTCAAGACTAAAGATCCCGCGAGCCTCTCCACCACTAACCTATGACACTCAAGACTAAAGATCCCGCGAGCCTCTCCACCACTAACCTATGACACTCAAGACTAAAGATCCCGCGAGCCTCTCCACCACTAACCTATCACACTCAAGACTAAAGATCCCGCTAGCCTCTCCACCACTAACCTATGACACTCAAGACTAAAGATCCTGCGAGCCTCTCCACCACTAACCTATCACACTCAAGACTAAAGATCCCGCGAGCCTCTCCACCGCTAACCTATCACACTCAAGACTAAAGATCCCGCTAGCCTCTCCACCACTAGCCTATCACACTCAAGACTAAAGATCCCGCTAGCCTCTCCACCACTAACCTATGACACTCAAGACTAAAGATCCCGCGAGCCTCTCCACCGCTAGCCTATCACACTCAAGACTAAAGATCCCGCGAGCCTCTCCACCACTAACCTATGACACTCAAGACTAAAGATCCCGCGAGCCTCTCCACCACTAACCTATGACACTCAAGACTAAAGATCCCGCGAGCCTCTCCACCGCTAACCTATGACACTCAAGACTAAAGATCCCGCGAGCCTCTCCACCACTAACCTATGACACTCAAGACTAAAGATCCCGCGAGCCTCTCCACCACTAACCTATGACACTCAAGACTAAAGATCCCGCGAGCCTCTCCACCGCTAGCCTATCACACTCAAGACTAAAGATCCCGCGAGCCTCTCCACCGCTAGCCTATCACACTCAAGACTAAAGATCCCGCGAGCCTCTCCACCACTAACCTATGACACTCAAGACTAAAGATCCCGCGAGCCTCTCCACCGCTAACCTATGACACTCAAGACTAAAGATCCCGCGAGCCTCTCCACCGCTAGCCTATCACACTCAAGACTAAAGATCCCGCGAGCCTCTCCACCACTAACCTATGACACTCAAGACTAAAGATCCCGCGAGCCTCTCCACCACTAACCTATGACACTCAAGACTAAAGATCCCGCGAGCCTCTCCACCGCTAGCCTATCACACTCAAGACTAAAGATCCCGCGAGCCTCTCCACCACTAGCCTATCACACTCAAGACTAAAGATCCCGCGAGCCTCTCCACCGCTAGCCTATCACACTCAAGACTAAAGATCCCGCGAGCCTCTCCACCACTAGCCTATCACACTCAAGACTAAAGATCCCGCGAGCCTCTCCACCGCTAACCTATCACACTCAAGACTAAAGATCCCGCGAGCCTCTCCACCACTAGCCTATCACACTCAAGACTAAAGATCCTGCGAGCCTCTCCACCACTAGCCTATCACACTCAAGACTAAAGATTCCGCGAGCCTCTCCACCGCTAACCTGTCTACACCCGCACCTCCAACCTCGCCCGTGCCCCCAGCGGGGGATCAGCCAACACCACCTGGGGAGGACGAGGTGTGGGGGGCGACGTCTCGGACTTGTCTTGAATTCTCTTCACTTCCTCATCTCCAACGAACCCAACACGTTGTTTCACACGTTCCACTTTTATCCCCCTCCTCATTAAGCTGGCATCCTTCCAGCGTCTCTCGCCCGTGCTCTCCCCCTTACCGCCTCTATCTCTCGCCTCCGTGGCGCCTGTCCCGCGTTTGCATTTGCAGCCAGCCAATCACTGTCCCTTTCCCTAATTGCTGGCATCTCTCTTGTCTGCTGCCTCCCAGGCCACACGCTCGCACCTGCTCGTCCTGACTTGACCTCACTGTTTGCAACCCCCGTACATGAATGCAACTGCTGTTTTGAAACCCTGCGCGCGTTACGCCACTACAAATGGAGTTAATGATGACCATGTATTGGACCCATACACTCACGGGACTACATAGTAGGGCATGCTCACCAGTGGAGAAATCAATTCACGGTACAGGGCATCTATTCAGATTCGGATTGACGCTGTCCAGGTAACACACAGATTTACAGCTCCGCTAAAACCGCTTTGGAAAACTGTTTAATAATTACCGTTATTGTTATTCTAATATAAATTAACAGATTAAGTAATGTGAATTAGCTACCGATTGTTTATCAAGTCAAAATTTAGCTTTATATAACTGTTTAATAATTACTGTCATTCTAATATGAATTAACTGATAGGTATTAAGTAATGTTAACTAGCTGCTGATTAATGATAGTAAATATTTTGAAGATGAACCTTATGATAACACCATGTAACACAATTTTTGTTCCTGGGTAGTGTTATTTCGTAATTGCTTATGCCTAAAAAGTATAGAAAATGGCTAATATTCCCCACAAACTTTGCTTTTGTGACCAGGACAGTGATATTTAGAAATGTACCTATTTTCAATGAGAAAACGGGCGAATCTGTGTATTTTCATTCACATGAAGTCAGAAAATAACAATATATGAATCAAAATGTACATATTTATACTAAAGTAATACAAAAATGACTACAAAAGATTTAGAAGTGAGTAGTTTATCGAGATTTATGATTATACTGTAATTCACTTTAACGAATCAGCCCCAAAATGTAGTCTCCCATCATGTTCTCGTTATACAGTGATACCTCGGTTCACGAACGCTTCTGTTCACGAACAACTCGGTTCATGAACAGAAAAGTTCATAAAAAAATGCTCCGGTTCACGAACTCCACTTCGGTTCACGAACAACTCGGTTCATGAACAGAAAAGTTCATAAAAATCTGCTCCGGTTCACGAACTCCGCTTCGGTTCACGGACAGGAGCCGCGGCCATTTTAATGCTATTTCCAGGCTGTCACGTGGTCGTGACTTCCTGTAGGAAGATCGTGGAGAGAAGAAGAGACACAGGAAGAAGTACTGGGAGTACTGTGAAGACACTTTCAGTGACTTTTTGCTTTTTGGCACATACAGTACTGTACTACTGTACTGTACAATACTGTACTTACTGTATTGTACAGTTCACCCGTTTGAGTGCTTACTGAAGTCATCTCAAGCAAGGTTAGTGTTCTCTCTTTATACATTACTATACTGTACAGTACTAATGTGTATTGTAATTTGTTTCATATTTTTGTGCTTCAAAAACCCAAAAAAAAGGTCAGAACGGATTAACCGGATTTACATTTAACCCTATGGGAAAATGTGCCTCGGTTCACGACCAATTCGGTTCGCGACCAGAGTCAGTTCACGAATTAAGTTCGTGAACCGAGGTATCACTGTACTGTCCTTGGTAGCGGCGTTCAAAGTCCAGTACATCCTGGTGGAAGCACTCGCATTGCTCATCCGAGTACGCTCCCATGTTCTCTTTGAATTTATCAAGATCAGCATCAAGGATATGGACTTTGAGGGACATCCTACAGCCCATTGTGCCATAGTTCTTCACCAGTCTCAACCAGCTCCACAGTTTTCGACCTTGTGATTGCCCAGGAAGCCACGAACCACTGCGACAAAGCTATCCCAAGCCGCTTTCTCCTTACTAGTGAGCTTCTTGGGGAATTAATTGCACTCCAGGATCTTCTTTATCTGTGGTCTGACGAAGACATCGGCTTTGACCTTTGCCTCAGACAGCTTAGGGGAAGAGTAGGGAAGAAGTCTTGAAGGTACTTGAAGGCTGCCGACTCCTTATCTACAGCTCTGACAAATTGTTTCATGAGGCCCAATTCGATGTGCAGTGGTGGCATCAGCACCTTCCGGGGGTCCACCAGTGGCTCCCACTTGACGTTGTTCCTCCCCACAGAGAACTCGGTGGCCAGTCCCGCCTGTGGTAGTGCGCCTTGGTGTCCCTGCTGTCCCCAAGGCAAAGATAGCAGGGAAACTTGGTAAAACCGCTTTGGAGACCCATCAGGAATGCCGCCATTTTGAAGTCTCCGATGACCTCCCAGCCATACTCATCATACTTCAAGGCGTCCAGCAAGGTCTTGATGCTGTTGTAATCTTCTTTGAGGTGCACCGAGTGAGCCAGGGGAAGAGATGGGTTCTTGTTACCATTATGGAGCAGCACGGCTTTGAGGCTCCTGGATGAGCTGTCAATGAAGAGGCGCCACTCATTCTGGTTACAGGCGATTCTGATTGCCTCGAACAGACTGGTCACATTGTGGCAGAAGCAGATCCCATCTT
The DNA here is from genome assembly GCF_965212315.1 of Lampetra planeri. Lineage (NCBI taxonomy): Eukaryota > Metazoa > Chordata > Hyperoartia > Petromyzontiformes > Petromyzontidae > Lampetra > Lampetra planeri. The sequence goes on from NC_136162.1 coordinate 908,128, forward strand.
TACGGGTGAATGAGCTGCAAAAAGGTTGGTGACGCTTACTCTGATCTGCGACTTGCACACTTTCATCCAACAAGTTCCACTGCTTGAGCCTAGACGGCAATAGCTCGGCATTGGACTTGGTGAGCCCAAGATCTCTGATCAAGTCGTTGAGGTATTTTTGGTTGGGGTAGTATGGGTTTCTCTCCTCAGCTCCACCTCTGAAATTGTCATCTGGATCTACGCCTTCCTCGCTCTCTGACTTGCTGCTCTCTTCTAAAAACGGCTGCTCTCTCTCCGGAGGAGTGGGTACGGGGAGCTCATGGCAGTATGGCAGCAGGGCGATGGATGAAGGAAGGTCTGGGTACGTGATAGCAGGTGCATTCTTGCCAGAAAATTATTGGGATCACAAACTTCATGGCTCTCTTTTCCTCTCTGTATCATCCTACAATAATATTGATTTCACCCATGACTAATGTGTAAGAAATTCTCGCAACATTTTTCATGTCATATATTTTTTCAATAACATTGAAAATTGTAAAACATATTTTTTTTTTTACAATTTAAAAAATTCACGAATTTTATAACGTAAAATTCCGAGCAACAATTGTCCATCTTACCTTCCAGAGTTTTTGTTGCATTGCTGGCAGGTGAAATGAGGTGCCCAGGGTTTGTCTTGTTCCCCGGCAGGCATGCCGAAATATGCCGTGTAGGCCTCACACATCTTAGCAGATGCTTCCACAGAGTACTTTTTCACTCTTGTCTTGATAAACTGGCCGCAGACATCGCAAAATGCGTCTGCCGGATGCTTGCAGCCTCTTCATGCCCTCTCAGAAACATGCAGATATGCATCCACCTAGGCAGCTGGAACTAAACTGAACTGGTGGGCTTAAGGCCCCTGTGTTTATACTATTTATATTACTGGAAGTTCTAGAATGTTCCAGAAGTTACTCCAAGTTTACTCAGCACTGAATCTATCTGGAATGTTCTGGAAGAAAAGGTCAATTTCTAAATATCACTGTCGTGCAAATCTGGCTGTGACGGTCCCACCTGATGACGGAGACTTGTGTTGCCTCCGAAACGTCGTGATTTTTATTTTATTTTTATTAATTTTAATTTAATTTTTTACCTACGTGACTTTACCGAAAGAACTAAGAGTATGAAAAGCAAATTTGTGTGGAATAACAGCCATTTTCTGTACTTTTGAGGCATAAGCAATTAGGAAATAACACTAACTACCCAGGAACAAAAAATGAATAAAAAAATGTTTGTGTAATTAAATACAATTTTAATAATGTAATAGTGATTCGGGCATGGGTGCAGAATATGAACACTTGCACTCAATCCCAACCGGCAGTAATGGAGCAGTGAGGTGGTGTGTGACCGTGGGGTCGATTGCTGTGCATCTGGTCATAATTACAGGTGCACAAATGCTCATCAGAAGACCACTGGGAAATAACACAGCCCTCTGGGAAATAACACAGCCCTCTGGGAAATAACACAGCCCTCTGGGAAATAACACAGCCCTCTGGGAAATAACACAGCCCTCTGGGAAATAACACAGCCCTCTGGGAAATAACACAGCCCTCTGGTGTCCCTGGATCGTGAGGTCACGAGATTCTCAAAAGGGAAGGACACTGGGAAATAACGAGTCGCAGTTCCACAACAATCTGGTGTGTCACCGGGTCGTGGGGTCACTCGATCCTCAAGAGGGAAGGACACAAAGCGGGGAATCCAATCATCACCTCCGACTCGTCTGTCGTTGTTATCGTTACTTACCGGCCTGTCCCCCCTCGTCACGGTCACCGGGAGGAGAGCAATGGGGCGGAGCGGGTTACATCTGCGTCAGCCTCACGATAGGAAAAGCGTTCCGCCTGCACGCGACACTGCAGATGCTGCTCTGCGTCTACGGAAGGAATTAAGCGCCGAGATGACGACGAGGTGGACGAGGAGGTGGAAGAAGAGGAAGAGATCGAAGGTTTGTCGTCGTGTTTTTTTTATTTTGCATCTCATTTTTTTTTGTACAAACGACGCCGAGGTAAAAGCTCTGCGTACGCGCGCGAGACGGGCACATGGAGACACGTAGAGGGTCAGAGAGGGACACACAAAGAGAGAGACACAGAGATAGACACAGAGAGAGACAGAGAGAGACACAGAGAGAGAGAGAGACACACAGAGAGACACACAGAGAGACACGTAGAGGGTCAGAGAGATAGACACAGAGAGAAAGACACACAGAGATAGACACAGAGATAGACACAGAGAGAGAGACACGTAGAGGGTCAGAGAGAGACAGAGAGAGAGACGCAGAGAGAGAGAGACACGTAGGGAGTCAGAGAGAGAGACACACAGAGAGAGAGAGACACAGAGAGAGACAGAGGGAGACACAGAGAGAGAGATAGACACAGAGAGTGAGACACAGGGAGAGAGACGCACAGAGAGAAACCAAGAGACAGCATCTAACAAAAAGCAGCCGATCAGGGGATGGGAGAACCTTTTAAAAAATTGAGTTGGAGATTTCCGTCCCGTTAACGCAAAATAAAAAACAGGAATATCATCATCGTCGTGCTGGTCGTGGTGACCGTGGTAATATTAATAATAATAACAATAACATAGTACACAACAACATAGTACACAATAACATAGTACACGTACAAGTCGTGACGGACGGAGCGACCCATATTCACAGTTACCGTCCCAGCGACCACGGGGCTGAGACTAAACACGCGAGCGAGTGAGAGAGCCACTGGCGGCATGCTGCCTTCCTCCAGCGCTCGCCCCACACGCTCGCTCACCACGCACGCTCACCTCGTACTCACCAGCCCTCACCACGCTCGCTCACCACGCACTCACCTTGTACTCACCACGCACTCACCACGCATTCACCAGCCCTCACTCCGCACTCACCACGCACTCACCACCCCTCACTCCGCACTCGCAACCACGCTCGCTCACCACGCACGCTCACCTCGTACTCACCACGCACTCACCTCGTACTTACCACGCACTCACCACGCATTCACCAGCACTCACCCCCCACGCTCGCTCACCCCCCACGCTCGCTCACCTCGTACTCACCACGCACTCACCACGCACTCACCACGCACTCACTCGCCACCACGCACCCCCCCCACGCTCGCTCACCACGCACTCACCATGCACTCACCAGCACTCACCCCCCACGCTCGCTCACCATGCACACTCTCTCCGCACTTACCAGCACTCACCCCACGCTCACCATGACCTGAGACTCCACTCACCAGCCCTTGCTCCACAATCACCCCGCACTCACCAGCACTCATTCCACACTAACAAGCACTAGCCCCACTCACCACATGCTCACCAGTGCTCACCCCACCCTCACCAGCACTGGCTCCACACTCACCCCACAACATTCGCCCCACACTCAAGCGAAACCCCAAACCAATGCCAACTTCACCACCCTAACCACCCTCACCTGGGGCTCACCCCAGGGTTACCAACACTCGTTTGACGCTGATCCAGCACTCTCCGCACTCACCCAAAACTCACCAAACAGACCCACACTCATCACACACCCCCACCCACACACCTTTTACACTCGCACCATGCTCACCCACTACTGAACTCACTCACCCAGCACTCACCCCACACTCAAGTAACATGACCACCACAGCCCTCGCACTCAAATCACTCATCCATCACAAGTCAACTCACCACTAAAACTCACCCAGCAAACTCACCTACCCCACACAATACACTCACCCCAAACACAGTACACTCACATTCTCACCGCTCACACCTGCACCCTCGCCCCCACGCAATCCAACGTCACACACTCACCCCACACACTCACCCCCACACACTCACTCATCCAACAACACCCACCCCCCATCAATGCTCCCCCCACCCCACGCTCCCCTGCCGAGCCAGCCCCAGGCACGTGACCTTGACCTTAACCGTGACCCCAGCGACTCTCTGCGTGTCACACACCCGTCACCTAATTGACACCGGACCCAGCCACCCTCCCCACCCTCCCCACCCTCTCCACCCTCTCCACCCGCGACCTCCCGTGACCTCCCGTGACCTCCCGCGACCTCCCGCGGCCTTCCCCGGCCAGGGCTGCTCGCGATTCGCGTGGCCCAGAGGACGCCACGGACGGGCCGGAGCGCGACCTCTGCCCCCCTTCCCCCCACTACCCCCCCCCCCCACCAAACTTGGCACGCACCCCCCACGCACCCACCCACCCACCCGACGAGGTGGTCGACAACCCTCGGTCGCAGAGGGTGACGCCGAACGCAGGGGGTGACACAAAAACACGGGACCATTATTATTGAGTTTTGTTTTTCTCTCGAGTGGATCAAGGCGCAGTACCCTTGTGTACTCCAGTGGCAGGCGCCTTAACGCCCGCGGACGGTGACACGCGGACTCGAGTTAACTCGTAATTATAATTATTACTGTATTATTACATTATTATTACAATATTATTATTATACACGCGCACGCACACGCGGTTACAACATCGATCGTCGGCTCGTAAATAGTCGGCTGCTGCAGCTGCTGCGGCTGTTGCTGCTGTTGCTGCGGCTGCTGCTGCTGCTGCGGCTGCTGCTGCTGCTGCTGTTGCTGCGGCTGCTGTTGCTGCGGCTGCTGCTGCTGCTGCGGCTGCTGCTGCTGCTGCTGCTGTTGCTGCGGCTGCTGTTGCTGCGGCTGCTGCTGCTGCTGCGGCTGCTGCTGCTGCTGCTGTTGCTGCTGCTGCTGCTGCTGCTGCTGCAGCTGCTGCGGCTGTTGCTGCTGTTGCTGCGGCTGCTGTTGCTGCGGCTGCTGCTGCTGCTGCGGCTGCTGCTGCTGCTGTTGCTGCGGCTGCTGCTGCTGCTGCTGCGGCTGCTGCTGCTGCGGCTGCTGTTGCTGCGGCTGCTGCTGCTGCTGCTGTTGCTGCGGCTGCTGCTGCTGCGGCTGCTGCTGCTGCGGCTGCTGCTGCTGCGGCTGCTGCTGCTGCGGCTGCTGCTGCTGCGTCCACGTCTCTCCGAAACTCAAGGCGCCGTCGGTGAAGGCCGCTCAAACCCTGACGGGACCCCAACGCCCACCCCCCCCGGTACCCCCTCCAGCCAGCACGCGACGAGACGAGAGGAGAGGGCACAACGCGACACGAGACCCAACGAACGGAGCCACGCGCCCCCCACCTCTACCCCCCACACCTGTACCCCCCAGCCCCCACCTCTACCCCCCCAACCTCTACCCCCCATACCTATACCCCCCCCCCCCCGCCATGGCACCGTAGCGTTTCGCCGGAGCGGTCGATTATTAACATTATTTATTAATGAATATTTTATATATAAACTTGTTAATTTTTGCCGGCCTCGGCATTCGCAAGTGACCTCTGAACCCCCCGTGACCTCCGAGCCCCACGTGACCTCCGAGCCCCCCGTGACCTCGGCGTGCGGTCGCCGCCCCCCCCCCCTCCCCCCACGATGCTACACAAAAGTCTCTCGCGAAGAACTGAAGTTAAGAGAGAGACATATATGTATGTGTATGTATATATGTGTGTATGTGTATGTATATATGTATGTATGTGTATGTGTGTGTATATATGTATGTATGTGTATGTATATATGTGTGTATGTGTATGTATATATGTATGTATGTGTATGTGTATGTATATATGTGTGTATGTGTATGTATATATGTATGTATGTGTATGTGTATGTATATATGTGTGTATGTGTATGTATATATGTATGTATGTGTATGTGTGTGTATATGTGTGTGTGTGTGAGATGCAGTAAAAACAACAGCAACGAAGCAGACGGAACGGAAGGAGCGAGCGCAGAGAGACGAGAGGCGGGACGGCGAGAGGGGGGCCGGCCCCGGTGTCCACCCAGTGTCCACCCGGTGTCCACCCAGCGCCACGACCCCGCACCCCCTAAGCCCGCCTCACCACATGGCACGCCTCACCCGCTGACTCGCATCACCCCCTACACATCGCCCCCTGACCCTTCACCTCTGACCCATCACCCCCTGACCCTTCACCTCTGACTCGTCGCCTCCCCGACATGCATCGCTCCCTGACCCTTCACCTCTGACTCATCGCCCCCTGACATGCATCGCCCCCTGACCCTTCACCTCTGACTCGTCGCCCCCTGACCCTTCACCTCTGACTCATCACTCCCTGACCCTTCACCTCTGACTCGTCGCCCCCTGACATGCACCGCCCCCTGGCTCTTCACCTCTGACTCGTCGCCCCCTGACCCTTCACCTCTGACTCGTCGCCCCCCCTGACCCTCCACCCACATCTGACCCCCATGACCCACACCGCCCCCTGCGTCCACTCCAGGGTCGCCCCTTGCCCCGCTCACGGCTCCCGGGATGAGAAAAGTCAACGACGCGGCGAGACACCAGATGGAACCCAGGTGGTGGGAGTTCAAGGAGAACAGGGTGAGCTCACACGGTGGTGAGTGGCGAGTGGTGAGTGGTGAGCTCACACGGTGGTGGCGAGTGGCGAGTGGTGAGCGGCGAGCGGCGAGTGGTGAGCGGTGAGCTCACACAAAGGCGGTCAGCTGACACGCGAGTGGTGAGCGGTGAGGTCACACGTGCGTGGTGAGCGGCGAGTTCACACGTGGGTGGTGAGTGGTGAGCTCACACGGTGAGCGGCGAGTTCACACGAAGGTGGTGAGTGGTGAGCGGTGAGCTCAGACGTAGGCGGTGAGTGCGGCGTGGAACTCGGTGAGGCACTGCACCAGCTGAGTGAACTTTGGCCTCTCCTCTGGGTCCAGCGCCCAGCAGCACGCCATGACTGCAAACCTGCACGTGGTCAACACCACCACCACCACCACACCATCACACTGTCACCACACCGTCATCATCACCACGCCATCACCACCACCGTCATCACCACACCGTCAACACCACCACCATCACCACACCGTCAACACCACACCGTCATCATCACCACGCCATCACCACCACCGTCATCACCACACCGTCACCGCCACACCGTCACCACGCCATCACCACACCGTCACCACCACACCGTCATCACCACACCATCACCACACCGTCACCACAACACCGTCACCACCACACCGTCACCACGCCATCACCACACCGTCATCACCACACCGTCATCACCACCCCATCACCACACCGTCACCACAACACCGTCACCACCACACCGTCACCACGCCATCACCACACCGTCACCACCACACCGTCACCGTCATCACCACCACACCGTCACCACCACACCATCACCGTCATCACCACCACACCGTCACCACCACACCGTCACCACACCGTCACCACACCGTCACCACACCATCACCACACCGTCACTGTCAACACCACACCGTCACCACGCCATCACCACACCATCACCACACCATTACCACACCATCAACACCACACCGACACCACGTCATCACCACACCATCACCGTAAAAACCACCCCATCACCACACCGTCATCACACCGTCACCATCACCACCACCCGCACCCGTCACCACACCATTACCACACCTTCTCCACCACACCGTCATCACCACACCATCACCACCACCACCACACCGTCATCACCACACCATCACCACCACCCCCACCCCGTCACCACACCATTACCACACCTTCTCCACCACACCGTCAACACCACACCGTCACCGTCATCACCACACCGTCACCGTCAACACCACACCGTCACCACGCCATCACCACGCCATCACCACCATCATCACCACGACCATCACCACCACACCATCACCGTCACCGTCACCACACCATCATTACCATCATCACCACGTCAACACATTCCCCATCACAACATATTTACATCACCACTACACCACCATATCGCTGCAGTGCACTCTGTGTAGGCAATGTGGCGGAGTCTGACGAGTGCGGTGTGGTGCGGTAGTGCAGTGTGGTGTGATAGTGCAGTGTGGTAGTACAGTGTTGTGCAGTAGTGCGGTGTGGTGAGTGCAGTGTGGTGAGTGCGGTGTAGTGCGGTCAGTGCGGTAGTGCATCGAGTGTGGTGAGTGTGGCGGTGTGGTGAGTGAGTGTGGTGAGTGTGGTGTGGTGAGAGTGGTGAGTGTGGTAAGTCTGGTGGGTGTGGTGAGTGTGGTGAGTGTGGTGAGTGTGGTGTGGTGAGTGTGGTGTGGTGAGTGTGGTGAGTGTGGTGTGTGTGGTGTGGTGAGTGTGGTGAGTGTGGTGAGTGTGGTGGTGAGTGTGGTGAGTGCGGTGTGGTGAGTGTGGTGAGTGTGGTGAGTGTGGTGTGGTGAGTGTGGTGTGGTGAGTGTGGTGTGGTGAGTGTGGTGAGTGTGGTGTGGTGAGTGTGGTGAGTGTGGTGAGTGTGGTGGTGAGTGTGGTGAGTGCGGTGTGGTGAGTGTGGTGAGTGTGGTGAGTGTGGTGAGTGTGGTGAGTGTGGTGCGTGTGGTGAGTGTGGTGAGTGTGGTGTGTGTGGTGAGTGTGGTGAGTGTGTGTGGTGAGTGTGGCGAGTGTGGCGAGTGTGGTGAGTACGTACAGCTCGTCGGGGCAGTTGCAGGGTTGGGGGATTCGGAATCCGTCCTTGAGGTAAGCCGCCATCTCGAAGGGGTCGATTTCAGCGTACGGGGTCTGGCCCAGCGTCATCAACTCCCACAGCGTCACCCCAAACGCCCACTGCACACACACACACAGTAACACACACACACAGAGTGACACACACAGTAACACACACAGAGTAACACACACAGTAACACACACACACAGTAACACACACACACACAGAGTAACACACACAGTAACACACACACAGTAACACACACACACACACAGTAACACACACACACACAGTGACACACACACAGTAACACACACAGTAACACACACACACAGATAGGAACACACACACACACAGAGTGACACACACAGTAAAACACACACACACAGAGTGACACACACAGTAACACACACACACACAGAGTGACACACACACACAGTAACACACACAGTAACACACACACACAGATAGGGCGTCTAGCCCAGCGTCATCAACTCCCACAGCGTCACCCCAAACGCCCACTGCACACACACACACAGAGTGACACACACAGTAACACACACACACACACAGAGTGACACACACAGTAACACACACACACACAGAGTGACACACACACACAGTAACACACACAGTAACACACACACACAGATAGGGCGTCTAGCCCAGCGTCATCAACTCCCACAGCGTCACCCCAAACGCCCACTGCACACACACACACAGAGTGACACACACAGTAACACACACACACACACAGAGTGACACACACAGTAACACACACACAGAGTGACACACACACACACAGAGTGACACACACAGTAACACACACACAGAGTGACACACACAGTAACACACACACACAGTAACACACACACACACAGAGTGACATACACAGTAACACACACACACAGTAACACACACACACACACAGTAACACACACACACACACACAGATAGGGCGTCTGGCCCAGCGTCATCAACTCCCACAGCGTCACCCCAAATGCCCACTGCACACACACACACAGAGTGACACACACACAGTAACACACACACACAGAGTGACACACACACACAGAGTGACACACACAGAGTAAAACACAGACACACAGTAACACACCCAAACAGAGTAACACACACACACAGTAACACACACACACAGTAACACACACACACACAGATAGGAACACACACACACACAGTGACACACACAGTAACACACACACAGAGTAACACACACAGAGTGACACACACAGTAACACACACACACACAGAGTGACACACACAGTGACACACACAGAGTAACACACACACACAGTAACACACACACACACACAGTAACACACACACACACACAGATAGGGCGTCTGGCCCAGCATCATCAACTCCCACAGCGTCACCCCAAACGCCCACTGCACACACACACACACAGAGTGACACACACACACAGAGGAACACACCCACACAGTAGCACACACACAGACACACACACACAGTTACACGCACAGTAACACACACACATAGAGTAACACACACACACAATAACACAACAACAACAACAAAAACCGCCATTCGCCACTAAGTGGCGGTGACGTCACCACGACGCTTGTGCCAGGCCATGTGCACCTTGAGGCCACGTGAAGTGTCGACACACATAGACATACATAGACACACACAGACATACACAGAGATACAGAGACATACATAGAGACACATAGTGATACATAGACATACAGAGACACACATAGAGACACATAGACATACACAGACACACACAGACACACATAGACATACACAGACATACACAGAGATACAGAGACATACATAGAGACACATAGTGATACATAGACATACAGAGACACACATAGAGACACATAGACATACACAGACACACACAGACACATAGACATACACAGACATACACAAATATACAGAGACATACATAGAGACACATAGTGATACATAGACATACAGAGACACACATAGAGACACATAGACATACACAGACACACACAGACACACATAGACATACACAGACATACACAGAGATACAGAGACATACATAGAGACACATAGTGATACATAGACATACAGAGGTCACAGGGCAGACCCAGGTGCCACGGGTCGACTGACTGTGCCCCCTACTGTGCCAACTTGCTGTGCTTTAGCCACCCGGCGCTCCGATCGTTGTTGTGAGCATCGCTCCTCCGCCCTGCGTTGTTGTTGGAGGGCGACTGCCTCCAACTGTCCAGTAGCGTCCTTCACGAGCCTCCTCCACAGAGGCCGACCTTGACACCGCTGGTACCAGTCATCGGCAAGTCCACTCAGCTCCACGTCCTCTTGTAGCACATCACTCCATCTCTTCTCTAGCCCGTGCCGCGCCCGTTTAGTCCCCTCGATCCGCCCGAACAAAAGCTGTTTAGGCATGCGGTGGCTGGGCATGCGGGCTACATGACCCAGCCAACGCAGCCTTGTCTGCCGGAGGAGCTCACCGATGGGACTTTGCCCAGATCTTTCAAGGATTTGTGAGCTCCTCACACAATCCAGCCTGGTTAAACCCAGGATGGATCGTAGGCAGGCCAGCCTAAATGTTTCCAACCGGCAAAGATGCTTCATTAGGGGGGTCCACGTTTCGCAAGCGTAGAGACGGGAGGGAATGACTGTGGCCGAGAAGACCTGAAGCTTCGTGCGGAGCGACAGACCAGGTAGCTTCCACACAGCGTTACGCAACCGATGAAAAGATATTGCCGCTCGACTGATTCGGAGTGAGACCTCTGCTGTTAAACTGGAGCCGGTCATAAGCACACTGCCCAGGTATGGGAAACTCTCCACTCTCTCCACAACTGCCCCATCACCGATTGGGAGTTGTGGGGGTGGAGTGTCCGATGGTACAAAATACCCAGGCAGGTGCTTAGTTTTGGTCGGGCTGATGGTAAGGCCCCATCTCTTAGTGGCACGCTCCAGTCTCAGCAGCAGCGTCTCCAACTCCTCCTCTGAATGAGCAGCTATTACCAAATCATCGGCATACATAACGTGGTTGACCAATAGGGAGCCATCCCTTGATGGCACCCGGGCGTCGATCAGCCTCCCATTATATCTGTACAAAATGGAAATTCCCCCGGTACAGCTATTGAAGGCTTCACGAACTACGCGGTCAAAATAGATGTTAAATAATGTGGGAGCCAGAGGACATCCCTGCCGCACCCCAAGGTGTACAGGGAAAGGCTCTGACTCCCGGCTACGTAGTTTTACCCGGGCCTGCTCACATACACAGTAACACACACACACACAGAGTAACACACACACAGAGTAACACACACACACACAGAGTAACACACACAGTAACACACAGTAACACACACTCTGTACACACAACTCCCACTGCACACACACAATACCAATACAACCGCCATTCGCCACTAAGGGGCGGTGACGTCACCACGGTGCTTGTGCCAGGCCAGGTGCACGTTGAGGCCATGTGAAGTGTCAAACGCCCGCTGGCAGGAGGTCACGGGGCAGACCCAGCAGGTGCCACGGGTCGACTGACTGAGATGACCGAGATGACTGGCTGATGCACCACCTGTGCCCCCTACTGTGCCAACTTGCTGTGCTTTAGCCACCCGGCACTCCGCTCGTTGTTGTGAGCGTCGCTCCTCCGCTCTCCGTTGTTGTTGGAGGGCGACTGCCTCCAACTGCCCAGTAGCGTCCTTCACGAGCCTCCTCCACAGAGGCCGATCTTGACACCGCTGGTACCAGTCATCGGCAAGTCCACTCAGCTCCACGTCCTCCTGTATCACATCACTCCATCTCTTCTCTAGCCCGTGCCGCGCCCGTTTAGCCCCCTCGATCCGGCCGAATAAAAGCTGTTTAGGCATGCGGTGGCTGGGCATGCGGGCTACATGACCCAGCCAACGCAGCCTTGCCTGCCGGAGGAGCTCACCGATGGGACTTTGCCCAGATCTTTCAAGGATTTGTGAGCTCCTCACACAATCCAGCCTGGTTAATCCCAGGATGGATCGTAGGCAGGCCAGCCTAAATGTTTCCAACCGGCGAAGATGCTCCATTAGGGGGGTCCACGTTTCGCAAGCGTAGAGAAGGGAGGGAATGACCGTGGCCGAGAAGACCTGAAGCTTCGTGCGGAGCGACAGACCAGGTAGCTTCCACACAGCAGCATTACACAACCAATGAAAAGACATTGCCGCTCAACTGATTCAGAGTGAGACCTCTGCTGCGTCACCACAGAGGGAGCGTCATGGGTCGTACCACGTCGCTGGGGGGGGGAGGGATGGTGGGGGGCGTCATGGGTCATACCACGTCGCTGGGGGAGGGAGGGATGGTGGGGGGCGTCACGGGTCGTACCACGTCGCTGGGGGGGGGGAGGGATGGTGGGGGGCGTCACGGGTCGTACCACGTCGCTGGCGGGGGAGAAGTCGTGGTGCAGGAGGCCTTCGAGGGCCATCCAGCGCACGGGCCGGTTCACGTTGTCCCCCAGGCAGTGGTAGTCCATGGGGAAGAGGTCGCGAGCCAGCGCCGTGTCCGTGATCTTCACGTGCAGGCCCTCGTCAATGCTGCACACGCACACAAAGACACCCCGTGTAGCCTCAACAGACTGTTGGGGCAAGTGCTGTTAGCGAGTAGCACTAATCAAGGCCGGAACGGGTACACGAGGGGGTGGGTGGCCAGCACCACGCCCGGCCGCCTTTGTCTCCCCAGTGGCGATGTTTACTACACACCGCACTGGGTACTTATTTGAGGCCGAGTCGACCTAGGGGAGGCCCAGGACCGGTTCAGAAAACCGTCACCGGTGTTGGTGGCCGTGAGCGGGAATCTAACTCGGGTCGCCGCGTTCGTAGCGCAGCACGCTAACCGCTTTGCCACCACTCCCCACACACATACAAAAGACGAAACAACGATCCACCGTATAGCCTTCACAGACTGTAGGGGCAAGTGCTGTTAGCGAGTAGCAGTACCTATGAAAGCCGGCACGGCACACGAGGGGGTGGGTGGCCAGCACCACGCCCGACCGCCTTTGTCTCCCCAGTGGAAATGTTTACACACCGCACCAGGTACTCATTTAAGGCTGAGTCAACCTAGGGGAGGCCCAGGACCGGTTCAGATAATCGTCACTGGTGTTAGCCGTGAGCGGGAATCGAACCCGGGTCGCCAGGTTCATAGCGCAGCTTAGCGCTAACCGCTACACTACCGCTCCCCACACACACGCACGCACGCACACGCGCACGCACACACGCACACACGCACACACACACGCACACACGCACGCACACACGCACACACGCACACACGCACGCACACACGCACGCACACACGCACACACACACGCACACACGCACACACGCACGCACGCACGCACACACGCACGCACGCACGCACACACGCACACGCGCACGCACACACGCACGCACGCACACACGCACACACGCACACACACACGCACGCACACGCGCACGCACACGCGCACGCACACACGCACGCACACACGCGCACAAGCTGGTGTGACACGGCGGGGGTCACGCGTGTGATGAGCTGGGGGCGTGAGCTTACACGCAGTTCCTGGCCGCGAGGTCCCGGTGCACCACCTCTCGCTTGGTGAGGTAGCTCATGCCGCACGCTATCTGGATGGCGATGTTCACCAGGTCTTGCTGTGACAGGCTCTGCGAACAACACAAAGACAAAGATCCCCCATGTAGCCTCAACACACCGTTTAAGGCATGTGCAGTCCGTTTCAAGTTTCATGTATTAGGTATAGCCCTGTGAGCCATTCGGCTCTTGAATCGGGTGCAACCGCAACAAACAAAAAACAAAAACATGAACAAAAAACATCTTAAAGTGACTATGTGCAAATAGAAAATCCAAGAAAAGACAGAAAAATATTGCAGAAAATGCACCGCACACCAACGCTGTGTGCAAAAATCCCAGTGGGATGCAAGTCAAACAACAACAACAACCACAAGACAACTTAGATTAAGGCCATCAGTCTAACTCCGTACTACAACAAACAAACATGGACAAACCGTGAGCACCGATTAAGGCCGGCACGGCACACGAGGGGGTGGGTGGCCAGCACCACGCCCGGCCGCCTTCGTCTCCCCAGCGGCGACGTTTACACATCACACCAGGTACTCGTTTAAGGCTGTGTGGACCTAGGGGAGGCCCATGACCGGTTCAGAAAACCGGGTATGAAACTCGGGTCGCCGGGTTCATAGAGCATCGCGCTAACCACTGCACCACCACTCTCCATTCTGTGCTGAATAAAACAATAAAATGATCACGACGTTTCGACTGCAACACACACAATCATCGGGTGTGAAAACCACGGCAAGACATTTAAAAAAAACGCCACAAATGTTCTTGCTGTGGTTTTCACACCCGATGATGATTGCTTGTGTTGCAATCGAAACGTCGTGAGAATTTAATTGTTTAATTTTAATTAGTTTATTATTTCCCTTCTACGTCACTTTACCCAAAGATCCAAGAATTTAGCTTCGGATTGGCCACGTTTTGTTCACGCGACAAACCCCTTTCCTAATTAGCTGTGTCGGTGGTGGTGGCAGCGGATTTAACGACACATTTAGATGTCTTGGTTCTTTCGGTAAAGTCACGTAGAAGGGAAATAATAAAATAATAAAACATTACAAAGTTCTCATGACTGTCCCACAGCTCTGTTTCTTCACCTGAGGACGGCTGCTTGCGTCGTGGCCGCAACGTCGTCAGAACTTTATTATGTTTATTATTTTATTATTTCCCTTCTACGTGACTTTACCAAAAGAACCAGGAATATCATATTAAACTTAAAAAAAAGGTTCATTTAATTATTAAGTTAAACTATTTACAGTTTGTTGCCAGATAAAAGGGAAAAAAAACAATTATCATATTTTTTACTGGCAAATGAGGTTCCAATGGTGTAAATGCTTGCCCCGAGCTCTCATACTCTGATGGTGCATTGTCTTTGAGTTGTGCGCCTTTTGGCGTCATCTGGTCCAACCCATGTGAGACTAGGCTCTAAGGAAAGCTGTCTCGGGTGTGGACCAATCAACTTCAAGGACAGTGCATATAATTATCAGAGTTGTGTTTTTTTTTTGCATTCCGAACGCAGGTATTGTGGTCAATGCAAACATGACTCCTTGTAAAAAAAGGTGTCCGTTTTGTTGCCAGATAAAAGGGTAAAAACAATTATTTAACTATTTAACGAAACTATCTGAGAATTTAATTGTTTTATTTTTATTATTTCCGTTCCACGTGACTTTACCGAAAGAACCAAGAATATAAAAAAGGCATTTTTAATTATTAATTTAAACTATTTAACTAAACAGAGAATTTTATTATGTAATATTTTTATTATTTTATTATTTCCCTTCCACGTGACTTTACCGAACGGACCGAGAAAATGAATCCCTGCCGTCACGAAAGCTTTAAAGCGACACATTTAGATTGACGCGCTCCAACCACAAAAACTGCAATTACGCATCCTGCTAGCCACGGAGCGTCCTACGCAAGGCCTCTTCCCTTAACGGACGGCGCCGGCGGCTGGTGGCGGTGCTGGTGGTGGCGGTGACGATGGCGGTGTCGGTGGTGGCGGTGCTGGTGGTGGCGGTGCTGGTGGTGGCGGTGCTGGTGGTGGCGGTGCTGGTGCTGGTGGTGGCGGTGCTGGTGGTGGCGGTGCTGGTGGTGGCGGTGCTGGTGGTGGTGGTGGCGGTGCTGGTGGTGGCGGTGCTGGTGGTGGTGGTGGCGGTGCTGGTGGTGGCGGTGCTGGTGGTGGCGGTGCTGGTGGTGGTGATGGTGGTGGCGGTGCTGGTGGTGGCGGTGCTGGTGGTGGTGGTGGCGGTGCTGGTGGTGGCGGTGCTGGTGGTGGCGGTGCTGGTGGTGGTGATGGTGGTGGCGGTGACGATGGTGGTGGCGGTGCTGGTGGTGGCGGTGCTGGTGGTGGCAGTGCTGGTGGTGGCGGTGACGATGGTGGTGGCGGTGCTGGTGGTGGTGGTGGTGGTGCTGGTGGTGGCAGTGCTGGTGGTGGCGGTGCTGGTGCTGGTGGTGGCGGTGCTGGTGGTGGCGATGGTGGTGGCGGTGACGATGGTGGTGGCGGTGCTGGTGCTGGCGGTGCTGATGGTGGTGGTGCTGGTGGTGGTGGTGCTGGTGGCAGTGACGATGGTGGTGGCGGTGCTGGTGGTGGCGGTGCTGGCGCTGGTGGTGGCGGTGAGGATGGTGGTGGCGGTGCTGGTGGTGGTGGCGGTGCTGGTGGTGGTGGCGGTGCTGGTGGTGGTGGCGGTGCTGGTGGTGGTGTCGTTTGTGGTGTTGTTGTTGTAATTGGTGGTGTTGGTGGTGTTGTTGTTGGTGGTGTTGTTGTTGGTGGTGTTGTTGTTGGCGGTGTTGTTAGCGGTGTTGTTGGCGGTGTTGTTGTCGTTGTTGGCGGTGTTGTTGATTTTTGTTGTTGTTATTGTTGTTGACGTTAGTGGTGTTGTTGCTGGTGGTGGTGGTGTTGTTGTTGGCCATGTTGTTTTTGTTGTTAGCAGTGTTGTTGTTGTTGTTGGCGGTGTTATTGTTTTTGTTGTTGTTGCCGTTAGTGGTGTTATTGCTGGTGGTGGTGTTTTTGTTGTTGCCGTGTTGTTTTTGTTGGCAGCGTTGTTGTAGGTGGTGTTGTTATTGTTGTTGTTGATGTTATTGTTGTTGATGCCTGTGTTGTTGTTGCTGCCTGTGTTGTTGTTGTTGGCAGCCTTGTTGTAGGCGGTGTTGTTATTGTTGTTGTTGATGTTATTGTTGTTGATGCCTGTGTTGTTGTTGCTGCCTGTGTTGTTGTTGCTGCCTGTGTTGTTGTTGATGCCTGTGTTGTTGTTGTTGCCTGTGTTGTTGTTGATGCCTGTGTTGTTGTTGCTGCCTGTGTTGTTGTTGCTGCCTGTGTTGTTGTTGCCAGTGTTGTTGTGGATGGTGTTGTTGTAGTTGATGCCTGTGTTGTTGTTGCCAGTGTTGTTGTGGATGGTGTTGTTGTAGTTGATGCCTGTGTTGTTGTTGCCAGTGTTGTTGTGGATGGTGTTGTTGTTGTTGCTGCCTGTGTTGTTGTTGCCAGTGTTGTTGTGGATGGTGTTGTTGTAGTTGATGCCTGTGTTGTTGTTGTTGTTGCACACCTGTGGGTTGTTGGCCTCGGCCAGCTTGCACTGGCGCAGGAAGAGCTTCAGGTTCCCCCAGCTCATGAGCGGCAACAGCACGAGCGGCCGCTCGCCCTCGTCCACGCACACCGCACAGATCGGCAGCAGGTTCCTCGTCACGCACACACACACACACAGTTACCATCACCATCACCATCACACCATCACACACACACACAGTTACCATCATCATCATCACCATCATCACCATCACACACGCACACCGCACAGATCGGCAGCAGGTTCCTCGTCACGCACACACACACACACAGTTACCATCACCATCACCATCACCATCACACCATCACACACACACACAGTTACCATCATCATCATCACCATCATCACCATCACACACGCACACCGCACAGATCGGCAGCAGGTTCCTCGTCACGCACACACACACACACAGTTACCATCACACCATCATCATCATCATCACACACACACACACAGTTACCATCATCATCACCATCACACCATCACCATCACACACGCACACCGCACAGATCGGCAGCAGGTTCCTCGTCACGCACACACACACACACAGTTACCATCACCATCACCATCACACCATCATCATCATCATCACACACACACACAGTTACCATCATCATCATCATCACCATCACCATCATCACACACGCACACCGCACAGATCGGCAGCAGGTTCCTCGTCACGCACACACACAGTTACCATCACCATCACCATCACACCATCACACACACACACAGTTACCATCATTATCATCACCATCATCACCATCACCATCATCACCATCACACACGCACACCGCACAGATCGGCAGCCGGTTCCTCGTCACGCACACACACACACACAGTTACCATCACCATCACCATCACACCATCACACACACACACAGTTACCATCATTATCATCACCATCATCACCATCACCATCATCACCATCACACACGCACACCGCACAGATCGGCAGCAGGTTCCTCGTCACGCAGACACACACACACAGTTACCATCACCATCACACCATCATCATCATCATCACACACACACACACAGTTACCATCATCATCACCATCACCATCATCACCATCACACACGCACACCGCACAAATCGGCAGCAGGTTCCTCGTCACGCGCACACACACACACACACAGTTACCATCACCATCACCATCACACCATCATCATCATCACACACACACACACAGTTACCATCATCATCATCACCATCATCACCATCACCATCACACACGCACACCGCACAGATCGGCAGCAGGTTCCTCGTCACGCACACACACACACACAGTTACCATCACACCATCATCATCACACACACACACACAGTTACCATCATCATCACCATCACCATCATCACCATCACACACGCACACCGCACAAATCGGCAGCAGGTTCCTCGTCACGCGCACACACACACACAGTTACCATCATCATCATCACCATCATCATTACACACACACCATCATCATCACCATCATCATCACCATCACCATCATCACCATCACACACGCACACCGCACAGATCGGCAGCAGGTTCCTCGTTACGCACACACACACACAGTTACCATCATCATCATCATCACACACACACAGTTACCATCATCATCATCACCATCACACCATCATCATCACACACACGCACACCGCACAGATCGGCAGCAGGTTCCTCATCACCATCACACACACAGTTACCATCATTATCACCATCACCATCACACCATCATCATCCTCATCACCATCATCACACACACACACAGTTACCATCATCATCACCATCATCACACACACACAGTTACCATCATCATCATCACCACCATCACACACACACAGTTACCATCATCATCATCACCATCACACCATCATCATCACCATCACACACACACAGTCATCATCACACACACACACACGGTTATCATCATCACCATCACACCATCATCATCACCATCACACACACACACACAGTTACCATCATCATCATCACACACACACCATCACCACCACCACCAACATCATCTTCATCACCAACATCATCATCATCACCACCGTCATCATCATCACTATCGTCATCATCATCGGCAGCAGGTTCCTCATCATCACCATCACACACACACACACACAGTTACCATCATCATCATCACACACACACCATCACCACCACCACCAACATCATCTTCATCACCAACATCATCATCATCACCACCGTCATCATCATCACTATCGTCATCATCATTACCGTCATCATCATAATCATCAATACCATCACCGTCATCATCACCATTACCGTCATCATCATCACTGTCACCGTCATCATCATCATCATTATCGTCATCATCATCAATATCAATACTATCACCATCATCACCATTACCGTCATCATCATCATCATCACCATCATCATCATTACCGCCATCATTGTTATTATCATCGTCACCACCGTCATCACCATCTCCACCATCAAAGACAAAGATCCCCCGTATAGCCTTAACAGACTATTGGGGCAAGTGCTGTTAGCGAGTAGCACCTATGAAGGCCAGAACAACACACAAGGGGGTGTCAAGCACCACACCCGGCCGCCTTTGTCTCCCCAGTGTTGATGTTCACACACCGCACCAGCTACTCATTTGAGGCTGAGTCGTCCTAGAGAAGACCCAAGACCGCTTCCGATAATCGTCACCGGTGTTCGCCGTGAGCGGGAATCGAACTCGGGATCGTAGCGCAGCACGCTAACGACTACACTGCTGGTGAGATGATGATGATGGTATAGTGTTGTGTGCATGCACGTCTGTACGTCTGCACGTCTGTACGTCTGCACGTCTGCACGTCTGTACATCTGTACGTCTGTACGTCTGCATGCGTGTGTTGATCTTCTTCCGCACCACCGTACGTAGCCGACGGCGCTAACCCGAGCTTGCCGCGTCTCACCGGTGGTGCAGCCCGCGGAGCTTGCAGCTCTCCGTCAGCATGAGGACGACCTGGACCTCGGAGGCGTGCTCTGTGGGGTCATAGGGTCAGACAGGGGGTCACAGGGTCAGACGCACACAGCGTGTTTGCCGAGGAGATGGAGCGATGGTGAGATGGAGCGATGGTGAGATGGAGCGATGGTGAGATGGAGCGATGGTGAGATGGAGCGATGGTGAGATGGAGCGATGGTGAGATGGAGCGATGGTGAGATGGAGCGATGGTGAGATGGAGCGATGGTGAGGTGGAGCGATGGTGAGATGGAGCGATGGTGAGATGGAGCGATGGTGAGATGGAGCGATGGTGAGATGGAGCGATGGTGAGATGGAGCGATGGTGAGGTGGAGCGATGGTGAGATGGAGCGATGGTGAGATGGAGCGATGGTGAGATGGAGCGATGGTGAGATGGAGCGATGGTGAGATGTTAACTCCCTCGCCTGGTGTACAGGAGGTCGTGGCTTCGATACCAACCCTGAGTCTGCATGTACCCTCTCTCTCTCTCTCTCTTCCCCCGTGGCCACGTGGATGTTGCTCCGGGTCCTCCAGTTTTTCCCTCCACATTTAGAATCGTCATCACGCGCTCAGAGTGTTTGGCTACTGATATAAATTTGCGCACGACGATGAGCCACTTTGCCGAGCTATCATCTGCGATGGCCAAGATCGCTTCTGATGAAGAGCTACGTAGCTCAGTTACCTGGTCAAATATTAAAAATAGTTTCGTTTAGAAATTATTTTTTCGGCCGTGGTGCTGGCCACCCACCCCCTCGTGTACCGTTGCGGTCTTCATAGGTGCTTGCAAACAGCACTTGCCCCTACAGTCTGTTAAGGCTACACGGGGGATCTTTTATCTTTGTGTGCGTCATCTCAGTCAGTCGACCCGTGGCACCTGCTGGGTCTGCCCCGTGACCTCCTGCCAGCGGGCGTTCGACACTTCACGTGGCCTCAAGGTGCACATGGCCTGGCACAAGCGTCGTGGTGACGTCACCGCCACTTAGTGGCGAATGGCGGTTGTTGTTGTTGTTGTGGGCCCATCGAGTCAAGAAACACGGCGAGGCTTTTCGGGCTAAACAATCAGTAGCCATCAGAATGATAACATTCACAACAGAAAGGTGCATTACGTCTCAGATTCTAAAAAGACAACCCCCAGTGGCGGCAGTAACCCTGGCCTGCAGGCGGGCGTCAACTCTACTGCCGGTAGGGGGCGATGATTTGCCACTGTGTGTGTGCGTGTGAGTGTACGGCAGAGGTCGCAAACGGGTTGTGATTCCTTACCCGTACCCGGCCGCACCAGGGTCGCAAACGGCTACCCGTACCCGGCCGGGTACGGGTAGCCGGTTATCGGGTAGGGTACGGGTATCGGGTACCCGGTTGCGACCTCTGGTGTACGGGGAGCGGTAGGGTAGCGGTTAGCGCACTGCGCGATGAGCCATCGACCACGGTTGTCTACGTACCGTTGTCGACCACGGTTGTCTACGTACCGTTGTCGACCACGGTTGTCTACGTACCGTTGTCGACCACGGTTGTCTACGTACCGTTGTCGACCACGGTTGTCTACGTACCGTTGTCGACCACGGTTGTCTACGTACCGTTGTCGACCACGGTTGACTACGTACCGTTGTCGACCACGCTTGTCTACGTACCGTTGACGGTTTTGACGAACACCTCCTTCTCCACCTTGGGGTCCTTCTCATCGACGAGCACCCCGTGGTAGATCCTGCCAAACGTTCCTGTCGCCACACGAACACAGAGGTCCAACAGCGCCGCCTTCACAGACTGTAGGGGCAAGTGCTGTCAGCGCGTAGCGGGTTCTTAGCGCCGGCCGTCAAACAAGCAGTTGTGAGTGTGTGCGCGAGTGGGGAGCGGTGGTGCAGCGGTTAGCGCTACGCTGCGCTACGAACCCGGTGACCCGAGTTCGATTCCCGCTCACGGACACCAACACCGGTGACGATTATCTGAATCTGGTCCTGGGTCTCTCCTAGGTCGACTTAGCCTCAAATGAGTACCTGGTGCAAAGTGTGAGCATCGCCACTGGGGAGAAAAAGGCAGCCGGGCGTGGCGCTGGTCACCCACCCCCTCGTGTGCCGTGCCGGCCTTCATAGGTGCTCGCTAACAGCACTTGCCCCAGTCTGTTAAGGCTAGATGGGAGATCTTTGTCTTTTTTTGTGTCTGTGTGTGTCTGTCTGTGTCTGTCTGTGTGTGCGTGTCTGTGTGTATGTGTATATCTGTGTGTGTGTCTGCGTGTCTGTGTGTGCGTCTGTGTATATCTGTGTGTGTCTACATTTCTGCGTGTGTGTGTGCATGTGTGCATGTGTGCGTCTGTGTATATCTGTGTGCGTCTGTGTATATCTGTGTGCATGTCTGCATGTCTGTGTGTGGGTGTGTGTGTGCATGTGTGCGTCTGTGCATATCTGTGTGTGTATCTGCGTGTGTGTATGTGTGTGTCTGTGCGTCTGTGTATATCTGTGTGCATGTGCGCGTCTGTGTATATCTGTGTATATCTCTGTGTGTGTGTCTGTGTGTCTGCGTGTCTGCGTGTGTGTGTGTGTCTGCGTGTCTATGTGTGTGTGCGTGTCTGTGTGTGCGTCTACGTGTCTGCGTGTGTGTGTGCGTGTGTGTCTGCGTGTGTGTGTGCGTGTGTGTCTGCGTATCTGCGTGTGTGTCTGTCTGTGTGTGTGTATGTGTGTATGTGTGTATGTGTGCGTGTGTGCGTACCTTCCTGCAGCACCTGCTTGAGCGTGACCCTCTCGCGCGCCACCGCGATGTCGCGCACGCGACTCTTCGCCTCCGGCAGGTTCAGCGGCTTCAGGTCGTTCTTCTCAATCTTCAGGCTCGGGTAGTCTACTCCCAGTCGCGGGGGGGGGGGGGGGGCAGGGGGGCAGGCCGAGGGGGCAGGGACGTCGGTCAGGGGCAGGGACGTCGGTCAGAGGGGCAGGGACGTCACGAGGGCCGGGGCAGCGATCGTTCCGATCGGCAAGCGACGGGGGTAGAAGGCACAGCACGACAACGCTCGCTCAGCCCCGAGCTCCAGGGTGAGAGCCCCGGGCCCAGTGGGCAGGGGGGCGGGGGTCAGGGACAGGGTCCACGACCCCCGCTTGGCGCTGCCCCACGGAGGTGCACTCTTAAAACTTGCGTGCAACATTTATAGTAAACATCGCCACTGGGGAGACAAAGGCGGCCGGGCGTGGTGCTGGCCACCCTCCCCCTCGTGTGCCGTGCCGGCCTTCGTAGGTGCTGCTACTCGCTAACAGCACTTGCCCCGAGGTTCTGTTGCAGGCTACAAACTCTTCAAAAAGTATTTTATTATTCATTTTAGCAGGCGTGAGGCTCCCAGTGCGCTGCTGCTAAGCGACCCGGTCGTCACGAATGACGTCTCAACCAAGTGGTTCATCATCGTCAACGTCATCGTCATCATCATCGTCATCACCACCACCACCACAAACGTCATCATCATCGTCATCATCATCACCACCACCACCCATCAACGTCATCATCACCACCACCCATCAACGTCATCATCAACGTCAACGTCATCATCAACGTCATCGTCATCATCATCGTCATCATCACCACCACCATCAACGTCATCGTCATCGTCATCATCAACGTCATCATCATCGTCATCATCAACGCCATCATCGTCGTCATCATCACCACCACCATCACCATCAACGTCATCATCATCGTCACCATCAACGTCACCATCAACGTCATCATCATCATCATCGTCATCATCGTCGTCATCATCACCACCACCACCATCACCATCAACGTCATCATCATCGTCATCATCACCACCACCATCAACGTCGTCATCATCACCACAACCATCACCATCAACGTCATCATCAATGTCATCATCAACGTCATCATCATCGTCATCATCACCACCACCCATCAAAATCATCATCAACGTCATCGTCATCATCAACGTCATCATCATCGTCATCATCACCACCACCACCACCACAAACTCATCATCATCGTCATTATCAACGTCATCATCAATGTCATCATCACCACCACAACCCATCATCATCGTCATCACCACCACCCATCAACGTCATCATCACCACCACCCATCAACGTCATCATCAACGTCATCGTCATCATCAACATCATCATCATCGTCATCATTACCACCACCACCCATCAACGTCATCATCAACGTCATCATTACCACCACCACCCATCAACGTCATCATCACCACCACCATCAACGTCATCATCATCGTCATCATCACCACCACCCATCAACGTCATCATCAACGTCATCGTCATCATCAACGTCATCATCATCGTCATCGTCACCACCACCATCAACGTCATCATCATCGTCATCACCACCACCACCACCCATCAACGTCATCATCACCACCACCATCAACGTCATCATCATCGTCATCATCACCACCACCCATCAACGTCATCATCAACGTCATCGTCATCATCAACGTCATCATCATCGTCATCGTCATCATCGTCGTCGTCGTCATCATCATCGTCGTCGTCGTCGTCATCGTGTGCAAAATGTCTAGTAGCAGACAAACACGCTGAACGTTTGTTTACCGCACCTCGGATGAGCACAGATGGCTTCGTACGGTGAGAACATGCGACACGAGGGGTGACGTGGGGGGGTGACGTGGGGGTGAGGTGGGGGGTGAGGTGGAAGTGAGGTGGGGGTGAGGTGGGGGGTGACGTGGGGGTGAGGTGGGGGTGAGGTGGGGGGTGACGTGGGGGGTGACGTGGGGGGTGACGTGGGGGGTGACGTGGGGGGGTGACGTGGGGGGTGACGTGGGGGGTGACGTACTGGTGATGGGAGCGGCGTTGTTGGGGGTGTCCGCGCGCAGACACTGCGTGGTCTGTGTGGACGGCTGAGACAGCCCCTGGGTGCTCTCACTGTCAAACAGGCTGCACGCGGGACACACGGCACACACACAAAACACGTAACACGTGTAGTGTAAACACACGGTACACACACACATGGCACACACACACACACGCGGCACACACACACATGGCACACACACACACGCGGCACACACACACATGGCACACACACACATGGCACACACACACACGCAGCACACACACACACGGTCTACACACGCGGCACACACACACGGCACACACACAAACTCCACACACGTAGCACACACACACACACACACTCCACACACACACACTCCACACACACACGGCACACACGGTACACACACAAACACACTCCACACACACACACACCCACACAAACACACACGGTACACACACACACACCCACACCCCACATACACACACACACACTCCACACACGCGACAAACACTCCGCACACACACACACTCCGCACACACACACACTCCGCACACACACTCCACACACATGGCACACACACTCCACACACACACCCACACACACACACTCCGCACACACACACACACACACACACTCCGCACACACACTCCACACACACACTCCGCACACACACACACTCACACACACACTCCGCACACACACACACTCCGCACACACACTCCACACACATGGCACACACACTCCACACACACACCCACACACACACACACTCCGCACACACACTCCACACACACACACACACACACTCCACACACACACACACTCCACACACACACACTCCGCACACACACACACACACACACTCCGCACACACACACACACACACTCCACACACACGTGCACACACGTGCGAGTGGTGGTGGTGGTGGCTCAGGCGTCACCTGTCCTCCTCCACCTTCTTCATGCTGTGGATGTGCAGCAGCGCGAGGACGAGCGCCACCAGGAAGATGACGGCGCAGCAGACGCCCACGCTGATGTAGAACACGCGCGTCGACGTCGTCGCCGCCGCCGCCGCTGCCACCGCCACCGTCGCGCCGCCGTGCCCGTCTGGCGGCGGCACAACAGCAACAACAACATCAACAACAACATCAGCAACAACAACAACAACAACCACAGGCGGCGGGGGAATTACCGCAATAATCGCAACAACAACATCAACAACATCAACAACAACAACATCAACAGGCGGCAGGACATCACCACAACCTCAGCAACAATCGCAACAAAAACAACAACCACAACAACAACAACATCAGGCGGCGGGGGAATTACCGCAATAATCGCAACAACAACAACATCAACAACAACAACAACATCAACAGGCGGCAGGGGCATTACCGCAATAATCGCAACAACAACATCAACAACATCAACAACAACAACAACATCAACAGGCGGCAGGGGCATTACCGCAATAATCGCAACAACAACATCAACAACATCAACAACAACAACAACATCAACAGGCGGCAGGACATCACCACAACCTCAGCAATAATCGCAACAACAACAACAACAACCACAACAACAACAAGCGGCAAGACATCACCACAACCTCAGCAACAATCGCAGCAACAACAACCAACACAACAACAAGCGGCGGTGCGCATGTGCGTGCGTGCGCATGTGTGCGTGCGTGCGGGGAGCGGTAGTGTAGCGGTTAGCGCTACGCTGCGCTATGAACCTGGCGACCCGAGTTTGAGTTCCGTTCACTGCCAACATCAGTGACGATTATCTGAACCGGTCCTGGGCCTCCCCTAGGTCGACTCAGCCTCAAATGAGTACCTGCTGTGGTGTGTGAACATCGCCACTGGGGAAAACAAAGGCGGTCGGGCGTGGTGCTGGCCACCCACCCCCTCGTGTACCGTTCCGGCCTTCATAGGTGCTCGCTAACAGCACTTGCCCCTACAGTCTGCTAAGGCTATATGGGGGATCTTTGTCTTTGTGTGCGCGCGTGTGGTTTCTCACCGGTGGATGGACCGAGCGGTCCTTCATCCAGGTCGGCTTCTGCAGAGCACACAGAGACACAGAGAGAGGGGCGCTTACGTGTACAGGAGGTGACGCGAACAGCTGGTTAACTAAACAGACGGGGGGTTGAGGAGACGAGACACGCGTGTGCGTGTACATGTGTGTGCGCGTGCCTGTGTGTGCGTGTCTGCATGTATGTGTGTGCGCGCGTACGTCGGGAGCAGGATTTCCGCCGCTTGAAGTTGAGGGTGGTGACGTTTTTTCCCGGCCGCGGTGGCGGTGGCGGGTGGCGGTGGAGGTGGCGGTGGAGGTGGCGGTGAGGTTCAGCTGCATGAGCAGAGCCACGTCGCTCTCAACGCGGCCCGTGCAGGGCAAGTTCACGCGGAACACTGGGACACGGGGGACACGGTGAGACACGGTGAGACACGGTGAGACACGGAGAGACACACGGTGAGACGCGGTGAGACACGGGGACACGGTGAGACACGGTGAGACACGGTGAGACACAGGGACGCGGTGAGACGCGGTGAGACACGGTGAGACACGGTGAGACACAGTGAGGCGCGGTGAGGCGCGGTGAGACACGGTGAGACACGGGGAGAGACACGGTGAGACACGGTGAGACACGGGGACACTGAGACGCGGTGAGACACGGTGAGACACGGGGACACGGGGAGACACAGTGAGACACAGTGAGACGCAGTGAGACACGGTGAGATGCGGGGACACGCGGTGAGACACGGTGAGACACGGGGACACAGTGAGACACGGTGAGACGCGGTGAGACACGGTGAGACACGGTGAGACACGGGGACACGGGGAGACACAGTGAGACACAGTGAGACGCAGTGAGACACGGTGAGATGCGGGGACACGCGGTGATACACGGTGAGACACGGGGACACAGTGAGACACGGTGAGACACGGTGAGACACGGTGAGACAGGGTGAGACACGGGGACACGCTGTATATGTGCGTCCCGTACCGGAGGGGAGTCGGGGCACCTCTCCGTTCCACGTGACGTTCACCGTGGGGGGGTCCATGGCGATCGGATCGTCCACCTGGAACCCCAACCTGTACTCCACCTGCAGCCACCAACACCACCACCATCAATACCATCACCACCACCACCACCATCAATACCATCACCACCATCAATACCACAATCAATACCACCATCAATACCACCATCAATACCATCACCACCACCACCACCATAAATACCATTAACAACATCAACAACATCAATACCATCACCAGCACCATCAATACCATCACCAGCACCATCACCACCATCACCACCACCACCACCATCACCACCACCACCATCAATAGCATCACCACCACCATCAATACCATCACCACCACCACCATCAATACCATCACCACCACCACCATCAATACCATCACCACCACCATCAATACCATCATCACCACCATCAATACCATCACCACCACCATCACCACCACCACCATCAATACCATCATCACCACCACCACCATCAATACCATCACCACCACCACCATCAATACCATCACCACCACCATCAATACCATCACCACCATCACCACCACCATCAATACCATCACCACCACCACCATCAATACCATCAACAACATCAATATCATCACCACCACCACCATCACTACCACCATCACCATCACCACCACCATCAATACCATCACTACCACCATCAATACCATCACCACCACCATCAATACCATCACCACCACCATCAATACCATCACCACCACCACCACCATCAATACCATCAACAACATCATCAATACCATCACCACCACCACCATCAATACCATCAACAACATCAATATCATCACCACCACCATCACTACCACCATCACCATCACCACCACCATCAATACCATCACCACCACCATCAATACCATCACCACCACCACCACCATCAATACCATCACCACCACCATCAATACCATCATCACCACCATCAATACCACCACCACCATCACCACCACCACCATCAATACCATCACCACCACCACCACCATCAATACCATCACCACCACCACCATCAATACCATCACCACCACCATCACCATCAATACCATCACCACCACCACCACCATCAATACCATCACCACCACCATCACCATCAATACCATCACCACCACCACCACCACCATCAATACCATCACCACCACCATCAATACCATCACCACCATCACCACCATCACCACCACCATCAATACCATCAATACCATCACCACCACCACCATCAATACCATCAACAACATCAATATCATCACCACCACCATCAATACCATCACCACCACCATCACTACCACCATCACCATCACCACCACCATCAATACCATCACCACCACCATCAATACCATCACCACCACCACCACCACCATCAATACCATCACCACCACCATCAATACCATCACCACCATCACCACCATCACCACCACCATCAATACCATCAATACCATCACCACCACCACCATCAATACCATCAACAACATCAATATCATCACCACCACCATCAATACCATCACCACCACCATCAATACCATCACCACCACCATCACTACCACCATCACCATCACCACCACCATCAATACCATCAATACCATCACCACCACCATCACCACCACCATCACCACCATCACCACCATCACCACCACCATCAATACCATCACCACCACCATCACCACCATCACCAGCACCATCAATACCATCAACAACAACATCATCATACTCTTTGGTTTTTTTCGGTAACGTCACGGAGGTAAAAAATAAATGATTTAATTTTGTTGTTTTCATTTTTTCGTGACTTTACCGAAAAAACCCCGAAACGTATGAATCCTTGCAGCCATGAAAGCTTCAAATCTAGAACATCGTCATCGTCTTCTTTGGGTCTTTCGGTAAAGTCACGGAGATGGGTTGAAAGAAAATAACAAAAAAAACCCCACGGCGTGTCGATCGCAACGCAAGCGGCCGTCATCAGGAGGAGAAAATAGGAAAGCCGCTGACGCCGGCTGTTTCAAAGGTTTTAAAATGGGCGTAGCCCAAGGGTCATAAACTAAGTGGGCGGGGCTAGTTATGTTAATGTGAGGGCGACCTCCACTATGAGCGCATGGAGGTGGCTATGTTAATGTGAGATAAATTAGCATAAATTTCGATTTAAAGCTTTCGTGACTGCAGGGATTCATCTTCTTGGTTCTTTCGGTAAAGTCACGCAGAAGGGAAATAATAAAATAAGAATAAAATTATTACATCATTCTCACGACGTTTCGGCCACAACGCAAGCAGCCGTCCTCAGGCCGCTTGCGTTGAATTATGTTATTATGTTTTTTATTATTATTATTTTATTATTTCCCTTCTACGTGACTTTACCGAAAGAACCAAGAAGAGAAATTAGCATGTTAATGTAAGATCAGAGAGCGGCGTCTAAGGCGACGGCGCTGAAACATCACAGCCAGTTACGACCTAAACTGATTAATAACGTCCTTCCAACGATTGCTCAGTTTGTACCCATCTTCTTCTCGGTTGAATAAATATGGATGGCTTAATGAACGAATCTTTGCTGATGGCCAGTGGGGTTTGCAAAGTACCTTCGTCTTAGAGAAATCAATTTAGTGCGAGCCCACCGCATTAAAGCAATGATCAGCCACGGCCGAGGTGTTGGTCCTACCGTGTTTCAGATCTGCCTTGTGTTTACGAACACGGTCCGAGACATGTCACTTAGTTTCCCCAATGTAACTGCTGCCGCAGAGACAGCTTTGTTTGTAGACGCCAAGGTATTGCATGTCAGGGATCACATCCTTCACAGATGGGATCAAATCACGAATTGTATGTACTGTGTTAAATCGAACCTGGATCTTGTGTTTGCTCATGATTTTGAAGATCTTTTTGGTGACCCCTGCTATGTATGGCAAGGTGATGGTTTTGATTGGGTCCTCAGATGGTTCTTTCCAACGGTTGGGGTGACATCTTTACGGATTGTGTAGTCTGAATATCCATTCTTCTTGAGGGCTTGATGTACGTGCTCCAGTTCACTCGCTCGGTGATGGTAGGAATTTCACCGAGCTCTATGGTGTAGAGTTTTGATGAGGGAATTCTTCTGGGATGGATGGTGGTGGGAGTCTGGTATTAGGTAGGCATCCGTATGGGTGGCTTTCCTGTAGACAGAGTGTCCCCATTGAGCCATCTGGTCTCTATTTTCGATTAAAACATCCAAGAATGGTAGCTTTAATATTATTTTCCACCTCCATGGTGAATCTGATGGCTGGGTGTATGGAATTGATGTGGTTGAGGAATTGGTTCCGAGCTGGTCGGCCATGTGGCCAGATGACGAATGTGTCATCTACGTAACTCTTCCACAAGGACGGACGTAGAGTGGATGTCTGGATGGCATCTGTCTCAAAAAATTTCCATGACAACATTGGCTACAACTGGAATAAAGGGAGAACCCATTGGGTTACCTTCAGCTTGTTTGCAGAATGTTCCATTCCAGGTGAAGTAAGTGTTGGTGAGGCAGTGTCTCACCAGGGCCGGTACATCAGCATTCAGTCCTCCTTGTTGGACCAAATCTTCAATGATTGCAATGGTGTCAAGCACAGGAACTTTGGTAAACAAAGAGGCCACATCGAAACTAACGAGCAAATTACCTGGAGATAATGAGATGTTCTTACTTAACGATACCAAGTGAGTTGAGTACAGCTGAGGTGGTCTTACCAGTGAATGGTGGTTAGGTCTCAGACAGAAATCGGGCCAGTTTGTAGGTGGGTGAGTCAATGGTGGAGACGATAGGATGAAGGGGTTTCCCTTCTTTATGGATTTTTGGTAAGTCATACAACAATCTGTGTGGTCTAGAAAGAGGGTTTTAAGGAAAACCGCTCGATTGGTTCGATCAAAGATGTCGAATCAGTGATGATATTGTTGGTTTTCGTAACAAGGCGGTGGGTGGGATCTCTTTTAATTTTGTTGTGTGGTTTTGTCCATGATGACTGTGGCATTGCCCTTGTTGGCTGAGAGGATGATAATTTCATCTCTCTTTTCTCCTCCTGATGGCGATCGCTTGCGTTGCGATCGAAACGTCGTAGTTTGTTATTTTCTTTCAACCTATCTACGTGACTTTACCGAAAGACCCAAAGAATATGAATTCCTGCAGTCACGAAAGCTTTAAGTCAACATCATCAACATCAATACCATCAACAACATCATCATCATCACCATCAATACCATCATCATCAATAACATCAATAATATCAACATCATCAATACCATCAACATCATCAATACCATCACCAAGATCAGCATCACCAACACCATCATCAACATTACCATCACCAACATCACCATCACCATCATCAATACCATCAACAACAACGGTGCATGTGACGGTGCAAGTGACGGTGCATCTGCTGGTGCAAGTGACGGTGCATGTGACGGTGCATGTGACGGTGCAAGTGACGGTGCATGTGACGGTGCATCTGCTGGTGCGTGTGACGGTGCGTGTGACGGTGCAAGTGACGGTGCATGTGACGGTGCATGTGACGGTGCGTGTGACGGTGCGTGTGACGGTGCGTGTGACGGTGCGTGTGACGGTGCAAGTGACGGCGCAAGTGACGGCGCATGTGACGGCGCATGTGACGGCGCGTGTGACGGTGCGTGTGACGGTGCATGTGACGGTGCATGTGACGGTGCGTGTGACGGTGCAAGTGACGGTGCGTGTGACGGTGCTGCCCACCGGCGTGGAGGCATGCCACGTGAAGTGCAGGCTGCCCATGTCCCCCGGCACGGGCAGCACGAAGGAGAACGCGTTCTGGCAGACGACGCCATCCCGCACGTAGTACAGCTGCGCCTTCAGCCCTGCGCGCGACACACACGGGGGGCAAAGGTGCCCCGCGTAGCCTCGTCAACACACGGGGAGAGGGGCGTATACCAGGGGGGCCAGCACTGCACACGAGGGGGGGGGGGAGCCGGCCGCAGAGTCGGTGGGGTCTGTAGCGCTGTGCGTCAACCGCTGCGCCACCGTTCCGCACACGGACAAGGGTCTCACCCCCCTCCCCCCCCCGCCCTCACCCACGCAGCACACATCAGGGTTAAATACGAACAATAATCAACTAAATTAGAAACTCTTAATTTACTTTGCCAGGTTGTAAGGCCCCGGAACAACGCGGCCATCACAAATGAGAGCTCCATCAGGCGGCGGCATCATCATCGTCGTCGTCGTCGTCGTCGTCGCCGCGTGGATATTTATAGCAGCCGAACACTCGAAACGCGCGACGTCGATTCGAAATGTGGAGGGGAAAAAGCGGAGGATCCGGAGAAAAATCCCCACGACCACGGGGAGAGAGAGAGAAACTGCTGATAAACAGAAGGTGTCAGGGTCGGGATCGAACCCACAACCTCCTGCACACCAGACGAGGTAGTTAACATTTACAGAGCTTCCATGATGACGATGAGAGAGAGACACACAAACTCCAAATATACAGCAGCAGGCGTCAGGATCGGGATCGGACCCATAACCTCCTGCACACCAGGCGAGGCAGTCAACATCTCCTAACCACCGTGATGATGATGATGAGAGAGACGCAAACTCCAAATATACAGCAGGCGTCAGGGTCGGGATCGAACCCACGACCTCCTGCACACCAGGCGAGGTCGTCAACATCTCCTAGCCACGGCGGCACGCACTGCCGGGCCCATCTCGAGTTGGAAGACGCAGGAGTCAAGAGACACGGCGAGGCTTTCGAGCTAAACAATCAGTAGTCATCAGAATGATAACATTCACAACAGAAAAGTGCATTACGTCTCGGATTCTAACAAGGCAAACCCACAGTGGTGGCAGCTACCTTGGCCTGCAGGCGGACGTCAAGTATGATGCCAGTAGGGGGCGATGATTTGCCACTGTGTTTGAGTGTGCGTGTGTGTGCGTGTGCGTGTGTTTGAGTGTGCGTGTGTGTGCGTGTGTGTGCGTGTGTTTGAGTGTGCGTGTGTTTGAGTGTGCGTGTGCGTGCGTGTGTGTGAGTGTGTGCGTGTGTGTGCGTGTGTGTGCGTGTGTGTGTGTGTGTTTGCGGGAAGCACAGTAGGGGGCACAGGTGGTGCATCAGCCAGTCATCTCGGTCATCTCAGTCAGTCGACCCGTGGCACCTGGGTCTGCCCCGTGACCTCCTGCCAGCGGGCATTCGACACTTCACGTGGCCTGAAGGTGCACATGGCCTGGCACAAGCGTCGTGGTGACGTCACCGCCACTTAGTGGCGAATGGCGGTGGTTGTTGTTGCGGGAAGCGGTCGTGTAGCGGTGAGCGCGCTGCCCCGTGCGTGAACCCGGCTACCCGAGTTCGATTCCCGCTCACGGCCACGAACACCACTGACGATTATCTGAACCGGTCCTGGGCCTCTCCCGAGGTCGACAAATGGGTGGCTGGTGCGGTGTGTAAACATCGCCACTGGGGAGACAAAGGCGGCCGGGCACCCACCCCCTCGTGTGCCGGCCTGCATAGGTGCTACTCGCTAACAGCACTTGCCCCAACAGTATTTTCAGGCTATACGGGGGATCTTTGTCTGTGTGTAATCACAAGCGAATAATTTGCGGGTAACCTTTTTCCGAGTTTGCCAAATGTGGACCCTGACACTGGCACACGATGGCTTGCGGTTCAATACAACACACTGTGGTCATGACCAGGGCAGCCTATCACAGCCAAACCACAAACAAAGATCTCCGATATAGCCTGAACAGACTGGGGGAACAGTGCTGTTAGCGAGTAGCAGCGCCTATGAACAACCAGAACACTGCCCCTAACTAAACTCACTTGTCACACCCACCCACGAACTCACTCGCTCACACACTCGTTCACTCACCCACTAACTCACTCCCCTACCCACCCACTCACACACTTGTTCACTCACCCACTAACTCACTCCCCTACCTACCCACTCACCCACTCATTCACCCACTAACTCACTCACCTACCCACCCACTCATTCACCCACTCATTCACCCACTAACTCACTCCCCTACCCACCCACTCACACACTCGTTAATTCACCCACTCATTCACTCCCCTACCCACCCACTCGTTCACTCACCCACTCACCCACTTACTAACTCACTCCCCTACCCACCCACTCACACACTCGTTCATTCACCCACTCACTCCCCTACCCACCCATTCACCCATTTGTTCATCTCACCCACTAACTCACTCCCCTACCCACCCACTCACCCACTCGTTCACTCACTCACTAACTCACTCCCCTACCCACCCACTCACCCACTCGTTCACTCACCCACTCATTCACGCACTAACTCACTCCCCTACCCACCCACTCATTCACCCACTAACTCACTCCCCTACCCACCCACTCACCCACTCACCCACTCGTTCACCCACCCACTCATTCACCCACTAACTCACTCCCCTACCCACCCACTCACCCACTCACCCACTCGTTCACTCACCCACTCATTCACGCACTAACTCACTCCCCTACCCACCCGCTCGTTCACTCACCCACTCACCCGCTCGTTCACTCACCCACTAATTCACTCCCCTACCAATCCACTCACCCACTCGTTCACTCACCCACTCATTCACCCACTAACTCACTCCCCTACCCACCCACTCACAAACTCGTTCAACTCACCCACTCACCACCAGCGAGGTCGACATCGCTTCTCTCCGTGTCTCAGCTGTGGCATTCCCTCCTCCTCCTCCACCACCACATCAAACCGCGTCTCTCTCTCTCTGCCCCCACCAAGCTCTGAACCCAGAACAATGACCTCGGCTCAACTCGACGGAACGCGGTCAACCTCAATATCATCACCAACTCCACCGTGGGTCTGCGTCTCCTGCCAACGCCAACCAGTGACGTGGGGGGGGGGTGTGGGAGGGGGGGGGAGGGTGGGGGGCGTCTCGACCGTGAGCACTCACAGATGGAATAACGCAGCTTCACACGTACGGTGAACTTCTTTTGTACCGTACGATATTGAGGAAATGGGTGGGTGAGCGGGTGGGTGAGCGGGTGGGTGCGTGAGAGAATGGGCGGGTGAGAGAATGGGCGAGAGAGCGAGTGGGTGAACTTTTTTGTTGTGACCTGCATTGTGGTGAGTGAGTGGGTGAGTTTGTTTGTGAGTGAGTTTGTGAATGAGTGAGTGTGTGAATGAGTGAGTTGTTG
This sequence comes from Lampetra planeri, assembly GCF_965212315.1. Taxonomy (NCBI): domain Eukaryota; kingdom Metazoa; phylum Chordata; class Hyperoartia; order Petromyzontiformes; family Petromyzontidae; genus Lampetra; species Lampetra planeri. The sequence continues at coordinate 944,735 of NC_136162.1, forward strand.
TGACCTGCATTGTGGCGAGTGAGTGGATGAGTGAGTACGTGAATGAGTGTGTTTGTGAATGAGTGAGTTGTGAATGAGTGAGTTGTGAATGAGTTGATTGTGACCTGCAGTGTGATGATGGATGAGACGAAACAGTCAGCGTCTGCTACAAACCGACTCTTCACTGGGAGCTTTGCACTTATAAATCATCGACATTGAAAACTCACATCCTTAGAAACTGCTTCTTAGTGTTTTGTTTGTTATCCTTCCCCCGCAATTCCGATTAGCATGGTCGGCTACGTACAGTGGTACGAAAGATGTTCAACACACGTACACCACCACTACACCACCACTACACTACCACTACACCACCACTACACCACCACTACACCACCACTACACCACCACCACTACACCACCACCACTACACCACCACTACACCACCACTACACCACCACTACACCACCACTACCATCCACCATCTCTCCACACCACTACAACCACCACTACACCACCACTACACCACCAATACACCACCACTACAACCACCACTACACCACCACTATACCACCACCACCACACCACCACTACACCACCACTACACCACCACTACCATCCACCATCTCTCCACACCACTACAACCACCACTACACCACCACTACACCACAACTACACTACCACTACAACCACCACTACAACCACCACTACACCACCACTACCACTACACCACCACTACACCCACCATCTCTCCACACCACTACACCACCACTAAAACCACCATCACCACCACACCACCACTACAACCACCACTACACCACCACTACACCACCACCACACCACCACACCACCACTACCATCCACCATCTCTCCACACCACTACAACCACCACTACACCACCACTACAACCACCACTACACCACCACTACAACCACCACTACACCACCACTGCACCACCACTGCATCACCACTACACCACCACTGCACCACCACTGCATCACCACTACACCACCACTGCATCCACCATCTCACAACAACAACAACCGCCATTCGCCACTAAGTGGCGGTGACGTCACCACGACGCTTGTGCCAGGCCAAGTGCACCTTGAGGCCACCACGTGAAGTGTCGAACGCCCGCTGGCAGCAGGTCACGGGGCAGACCCAGCAGGTGCCACGGGTCGACTGACCGAGATGACCGAAATGACTGGCTGATGCACCACCTGTGCCCCCTACTGTGCCAACTTGCTGTGCTTTAGCCACCCGGCGCTCCGCTCGTTGTTGTGAGCGTCGCTCACCATCTCACCACACCACTACAACCACCACCACCACCACCACCGAAGCCAACCGTGCTAATCGAAGCTCCGGGAGTCAGCGTTCGAGCAGGAGACGACACGGAGACCCCCCCCCCACTCCACACACCCCCCAATGTGTCCGCCTTAATTAGTCGCTGCAGGGATAATTACCGTCCGACCCCCCTCCCCACCCACCCACCCCTCCCTCCATATGTAGACTCAACGTCACGCGTTTTAGAGCACTTGGCTTGCTGCTGCTGCTGCTGCTGTACAATTCCACACGACGGCGGTGATGGCGATGACGGTGATGGGGCCATCACCACACCATCACCAGACCATCACCATCGCGGTTAGCGCCACCGAGCGCAAAGCGCCTCCCCGCGTCACTCCGACGCTGCCACACTCCCAAGTCTACTACCGCCGCACGTGCAACTCCCCTTCACACCACCGCACGTGCAACTCCCCTTCACACCACCGCACGTGCAACTCCTCTCACACCGCCGCACGTGCAACTCCTCTCACACCACCACACGTGCAACTCCCCTTCACACCACCGCACGTGCAACTCCTCTCACACCGCCGCACGTGCAACTCCCCTTCACACCACCACACGTGCAACTCCCCTTCACACCACCGCACGTGCAACTCCTCTCACACCGCCGCACGTGCAACTCCCCTTCACACCACCGCACGTGCAACTCCCCTTCACACCACCGCACGTGCAACTCCCCTTCACACCACCGCACGTGCAACTCCCCTTCACACCACCGCACGTGCAACTCCTCTCACACCACCGCACGTGCAACTCCTCTCACACCATCGCACGTGCAACTCCCCTCACACCACCGCACGTGTAACTCCTCTCACACCACCGCACGTGCAACTCCTCTCACACCATCGCACGTGCAACTCCCCTCACACCACCACACGTGTAACTCCTCTCACACCACCGCACGTGCAACTCCTCTCACACCACCACACGTGTAACTCCTCTCACACCACCGCACGTGCAACTCCTCTCACACCATCGCACGTGCAACTCCCCTCACACCACCGCACGTGCAACTCCCCTCACACCACCACACGTGTAACTCCTCTCACACCACCGCACGTGCAACTCCTCTCACACCACCGCACGTGCAACTCCCCTCACACCACCGCACGTGCAACTCCCCTCACACCACCGCACGTGCAACTCCCCTCACACCACCACACGTGCAACTCCCCTCACACCACCACACGTGTAACTCCTCTCACACCACCGCACGTGCAACTCCCCTCACACCACCACACGTGCAACTCCCCTCACACCACCACACGTGCAACTCCCCTCACACCACCACACGTGTAACTCCTCTCACACCACCGCACGTGCAACTCCCCTCACACCACCGCACGTGCAACTCCTCTCACACCACCGCACGTGCAACTCCCCTCACACCACCACACGTGCAACTCCCCTCACACCACCACACGTGCAACTCCCCTCACACCACCGCACGTGCAACTCCCCTCACACCACCACACGTGCAACTCCCCTCACACCACCACACGTGCAACTCCCCTCACACCACCGCACGTGCAACTCCCCTCACACCACCGCACGTGCAACTCCCCTCACACCACCACACGTGCAACTCCCCTCACACCACCACACGTGCAACTCCCCTCACACCACCACACGTGCAACTCCCCTCACACCACCGCACGTGTAACTCCTCTCACACCACCGCACGTGCAACTCCTCTCACACCACCGCACGTGCAACTCCTCTCGCACCACCGCACGTGTAACTCCTCTCACACCACCGCACGTGCAACTCCCCTCACACCACCACACGTGCAACTCCCCTCACACCACCACACGTGCAACTCCCCTCACACCACCACACGTGTAACTCCTCTCACACCACCGCACGTGCAACTCCCCTCACACCACCACACGTGCAACTCCCCTCACACCACCACACGTGCAACTCCCCTCACACCACCGCACGTGTAACTCCTCTCACACCACCGCACGTGCAACTCCTCTCACACCACCGCACGTGTAACTCCTCTCACACCACCGCACGTGCAACTCCTCTCACACCACCGCACGTGCAACTCCTCTCACACCACCGCACGTGTAACTCCTCTCACACCGCCGCACGTGTAACTCATCACACCACCGCACGTGCAACTCCCCTCACACCACCGCACGTGCAACTCATCTCACACCGCCGCACGTGCAACTCCTCTCACACCGCCGCACGTGTAACTCATCACACCACCGCACGTGTAACTCCCCTCACACCACCGCACGTGTAACTCCCCTCACACCACCGCACGTGTAACTCCCCTCACACCACCGCACGTGCAACTCCCCTCACACCGCCGCACGTGCAACTCCTCTCACACCGCCGCACGTGTAACTCATCACACCACCGCACGTGTAACTCCCCTCACACCGCCGCACGTGCAACTCCTCTCACACCGCCGCACGTGCAACTCCTCTCACACCGCCGCACGTGCAACTCCTCTCACACCGCCGCACGTGCAACTCCTCTCACACCGCCGCACGTGTAACTCCTCTCACACCACCGCACGTGTAACTCCCCTCACACCGCCGCACGTGCAACTCCTCTCACACCGCCGCACGTGCAACTCCTCTCACACCGCCGCACGTGCAACTCCTCTCACACCGCCGCACGTGTAACTCCTCTCACACCACCGCACGTGTAACTCCCCTCACACCGCCGCACATGCAACTCCTCTCACACCGCCGCACGTGCAACTCCTCTCACACCGCCGCACGTGCAACTCCCCTCACACCACCGCACGTGCAACTCCCACCACCGCACGTGCAACTCCTCTCACACCACCGCACGTGCAACTCCTCTCGCACCACCGCACGTGGATCTCCTCTCACACCGCCGCACGTGGCGTCTAACGGCGTTCAGCGGAGGTGCGGGCTGGGAAGGGCCACAAACTGAAGCTTTCGCCGCTTGAAATCGGGGCGGCGGTCGGAGTCGCTTCGATATATTTCAGTTCGCTTTGAAACCCCATCTCGTTCAAGTGGCCTCGCTCCCCCCCCCCCCCACCTCCCTCTGCAGTTCGACCCGGTTGCCACCTGGGTTGTGTTTTCTCTTCCTGCTTCTCATGCGTCGCGCTTCGGGGTCCTGGGATGGAATGCCGCGTGAAACATTTGAATTATTACGAACGAAACATACGCAAGGCGTTTCTGAAGAAATGCGTTTTGAATCTTGGTTGAGAAGAGTTCCCCGTGGCTTGCGAAATAAGCTGTGCATTGGTCCACAGCATACACCGATTGTTGAGTCTCATCCATCATCACACTGCAGGTCACAGTAACACACTCACCCACTCGCCCGCCCGCTCACTCGCTCGCTCACTCACCCGCTCACTCACTCACCCGCTTACTCACTCACTCGCTCACTCACTCACCCACTCACTCACCTCACCACAATGCAGGTCACAACACACTCATCCACTCACCCGCTCATTCACTCACTCTCTCAGCCACTCATTCACTCAGCCACTCACTCGCTTGCTCGCTTGCTCACCCATTCACCACACTTTAGATCACAAAAAACGCTCATCTACTCATTTGCTCACTCACTGACCACAATGCAGATCACAACAACACACTCACCCATTCGCCCGCTCACTCACCTCACCACAATGCAGGTCACAACACTCATCCACTCACCCGCTCAGTCACTCACTCACTCGCTCAATCAGCCACTCATACTCTCATTCACTCGCTCACTCACCCATTCACCACAATGCAGATCACAACAACACACTCATCCACTCACTCGCTCACTCAGCCACTCATTCACTCACTCAGCCACTCATTCACTCCCTCACCCACTCACTCACTCACCACAATGCAGATCACAACAACACACTCACCCACTCACCCGCTCACTCACCCACCCGCTCACTCACCTCACCACAATGCAGGTCACAACACACGCATTCACTTACCCGCTCAGTCACTCACTCACTCACACTCACATTCACTCGCTCGCTCATCCATTCACCACACTTTAGATCACAAAAAACGCTCATCCACTCGCTCACTCACTCACCACAATGCAGATCACAACACACTCATCCCCTCACCCCCTCATTCACTCACTCAGCCACTCATACTCTCATTCGCTCGCTCGCTCACCCATTCACCACACTAGATCACAAAAAAAACGGTCATTCACTCACTCGATCATTCAGACACTCACCTACCCATCCACTCACCCATTCTCTCACCCATTGTCTCTCCCACTTACTCACCCACCGGCTCACCCACCTACTCACCCATTCTCTCACTCACCCACCCACAAGTCCACCACACTGCAGGTCACACCGCTTGCTTCTCCCTCTGCTTCTTCACCCGCACGGCTCCACTCTGGAATTCCCTCCCTCCCATGATCACCGCCACCACCGTGATCGTCATCTCTCCCCCCACCGCTCCACACCCAAGAATATTGTCAACATGAAGGATGCGTAGAGTATCCCCTTGGTAGTCGCGAGGGGAGCGTTCCGGAGGCGCTCGTCAATAGCACTTTGGCTTAATAAATGTCATTAAATCATTACGTAAATAATACATCTCATCACTGTATCTCTCATCGCTTTATCTCTCATCACTTCGTCTCTCACCGCTTCATCTCCCTCTCTCTCGACGCAGAAGTCGCGTGGAGAGTTCCAGATGCGATTCGCGGACAGCCAAACTTGCGGCTCCGTCAAGGTCGTGAATGAGGAGGAGGAGGAGGAGGGAATGCCGCTGCAGATTCGGACCGCAGGGACCCAGGGACTCGAAGCATCCCGGCCCTAAACTCCGTACAGCCTCGCAGGCTGTGGGGGCAAGTGCTGTCAGCGAGCACCTATTAAGGGCCGGGGGTGCATCGGCCGTGCAGTCGTCAGCGCGATCACCCACGGGCTCGCTCCCATCCAGCAGTGGATTTACAAAAGGCTGTAAACGTATCACAAGGTGGGTATCAGTGATATCACTAACTTATTAAAGGTGTGCCTCTGTGTGTGTGTGGGTGTGTGGATGTGCGTGTGGTGTGTGTGTGTGTGTGGTGTGTGTGGTGTGTGTGGTATGTGTGTGGTGTGTGTGGTGTGTGTGGTATGTGTGTGGTGTGTGTGTATGGTGTGAGTGTGTGGTGTGTGTGTGTGGTGTGTGTGTGGTGTGTGTTTGTGTGGTGTGTGTGGTGTGTGTGTGGCGTATGTGTGATGTGTGTGTGGTGTGCCTCTGTGTGTGTGGTGTGGTGTGTGTGTGTGGTGTGTGTGTGGTGTGTGTGTAGTGTGTGTATGGTGTGTGTGTGGTGTGTGTGTGTGGTGTGTGTGTCGTTGTATGTGTGTGTGGTGTGTGTGTGGTGTGTGTGTATGTGTGTGTGGTGTGTGTGGTGTGAGTGGTGTGAGTGGTGTGTGTGTGTGGTGTGTGTGTGGTTGTATGTGTGTGTGGTGTGTGTGTATGTGTGTGTGGTGTGTGTGTATGTGTGTGTGGTGTGTGTGTATGTGTGTGTGGTGTGTGTGGTGTGAGTGGTGTGAGTGGTGTGTGTGTGGTGTGTGTGTGGTGTGTGTGTGTGTGGTGTGTGTGTATGTGTGTGTGGTATGTGTGGTGTGAGTGGTGTGAGTGGTGTGTGTGTGGTGTGTGTGGTGTGTGTGTGGTGTGTGTGTGGTGTGTGTGTGGCGTATGTGTGATGTGCCTCTGTGTGTGTGGTGTGGTGTGTGTATGTGTGTGTGGTGTGTGTGTGGTGTGTGAGTGTGTGGTGTGTGTGTAGTGTGTGTATGTGTGTATGTGTGTGTGATGTGTGTGTGGTGTGTGTGTGGTGTGTGTATGTGTGTGTGTGGTGTGTGCGTGGTGTGTGTGGTATGTGTGTGTGGTGTGTGTAGTGTGTGTATGTGTGTGTGGTGTGTGTGTGGAGTGTGTATGTGTGTGTGTGGTGTGTGGTGTGTGTGGTGTGTGTGTGGTGTGTGTGTGATGTGTGTGTGTGTATATGTGTGTGTGTGAGTGTGTGAGTGTGTGGGGAGTGGTAGTGTAGTGGTTAGTGCTACGCTGCGCTATGAACTCGGCGACCCGGGTTCGATTCCCACTCACGGCCAACACCGGTGACGATTATCTGAACCGGGCCTCCCCTAGGTCGACTCAGCCTCAAATGAGTATCTGGTGCGGTGTGTAAACATCGCTACTGGGGAGACAAAGGCGGCCGGGCGTGGTGTTGGCCACCCACCCCCCTCGTGTGCCGTGCCGGCCTTCATAGGTGCTCGCTAACAGCACTTGCCCCTACAGTCTAAGGCTATACGGGGGATCTTTGTCTTTGTGTGTACGTGTGAGTGTCGGCTCACTGATACTAATTACAAAGACAAAGATCCCCCGTGTAGCCTTAAAGAGACTGTTGGGGCAAGTGCTGTTAGCGAGTGGCCAGCACCACGCCCGGCCGCCTTTGTCTCCCAAGTGGCGATGTTGACTACACACCGCTCCAGGTACGTATTTTAGGCTGAGTCGACCTAGGTGAGGCCCACCACCGGTTCAGATATTCGTCACTGTGGTGTTGGCCATGAGTGGGAATCGAACTCGGATCGCCAGGTTCGTAGTGCAGCGCGCAAACCACGACGCTACCGCTACCCACACACACACAGACACCTACTCACCACACACCTACTCCCCACACACACACACCACACATCTACTCACCACACACACACACACACCACACACCTACTCACCACACACACACACCACACACCTACTCACCACACACACACCACACACCTACTCACCACACACACACAGACACCTACTCACCATACACACACACCACACACCTACTCACCATACACACACACCACACACCTACTCACCAACACACCACACACCTACTGACACACACACAGACACGTCCACCCATACACGCTCACCCACACACCCACTGACACACACACACCCCTCACCCACACACACAGACACACACCATACACACCCCTCACCCACACACCTACTGACCCACACACACACCCCTCACCCACACACCCCGCTCACCCCTCACCCACTCACATACCAGTGGAGGGTCACCCTCTCCCACCCCCTCTAATCTGATGCGACGTGGGGCTGCAGGAAAGGATGGCTACCCCCCTTCCTCCTCCTCCTCCTCCCACCCCCTCCTCCCAACCCCCCCTAACCCCCTCCGCCTACCCCCCTCCTACCCCCCTCCTCTTCCTAACCCCCTCTCCTCCTACCCCCCTCCTCCTACCACCCCCCTTCTTATCACCCTCCTACCCCCTACCTCCTACCTAAACCCCCCGCTACCCCCCTGCTCCTACCACCCCCCCCCTACCACCCCCCCTCCTACCACCCCCCTCCTCCCACCCCCTCCTCCCACCCCCTCCTCCTCCCACCCTCCTCTCTACCCCGCCTCCGAACCTCCCCTCCGTCCTACCACCCGCCTCCTCCTACCCCCTCCGCCGCCTACCCCGCCTCCTCCTAATCCCCTCCTTCCACCCCTCTCCTCCCACCCCCTCCTCCCACCCCCTCCTCCTCCCATCCCCCCCTCCTCCCACCCTCCTCCTACCCTCCTCCTAACCCCTCCTCCTAACCCCCCCCTCCTCCTAACCCCCTCCTCCTCCCACCCCCCTCCTCCTACCCCCCTCCTCCTAACCCCCTCCTCCTAACCCCCCCCCTCCTCCTAACCCCCTCCTCCTCCCACCCCCTCCTCCTAATACCCTCCTCCTCCCACCCCCCTCCTCCTCCCACCCCCTCCTCCCACCCCCTCCTCCTCCCACCCCCCCCTCCTCCCACCCTCCTCCTAACCCCTCCTCCTAACCCCCCCTCCTCCCACCCCCCTACTCCTCCCACCCCCTCCTCCTACCCCCCTCCTCCTAACCCCCTCCTTCTACCACCCCCCTCCTACCCCCCCCCCCTCCACCTACCCCCTACCTAAACCCCCCCCTACCCCCTGGTCCTACCACCCCCTTCCTACCCCTCACCTTGAACCCCCCCTACCCCCCCTCCTCCTACCCCCCTCCTCCACTGACCCCCTTCCTGCTCCCAGCTCCCTCCTCCTCCTCGTCCAGGTGACCGCGCTGAGATCGCAAACTCGCTGCACTTGAGAACTCAATCACAACTCAGTCCATGCAAGTCTATGGGTCTCGATGCGAGTTTATGGAAAAATCCACGCGTCAACGGGGAGAGGGAGACACGCAAACTCCAAATTATACAGCAGCAGGCGACAGGGTCGGGATCGAAGGCACGACCTCCTGTATACCAGGCGAGGTAGTCAACATCTCCTAGCCACCGTGATGAAGATGATGAGAGAGAGACGCAAACTCCAAATATACAGCAGGCGTCAGGGTTTGGATCGAACCCACGACCTCCTGCACACCAGGCGAGGTAGTCAACATCTCCTAGCCACCGCGGTGCCCAGGATCTCAGCGGTGTCCGACACGGCCATCAGGAACCCCACAAGGCACCCACCTACTAACTCGTCACTTCCACCCCACTACCTCCCACAACCCCGTTGGCTCTGTGCTGACGTTGATGCTTGCAGGGGGGGTATAGAGCACGCGTCCCGTACGCACTCAACACACAACACACACACACGCACACACACAACACACACACACCACACACACACACCACACACACACACATCACACACCACACACACAGGCAACACTCATGCCACACACAAAACACACGGATATCACACTCAACACACATGCACATCACAACACACACAACACACACGCACATCACAACACACACAGAACACACACGCACATCACACACACAACACATCACACACAACACATCACACACAACACGCAGGCAACACTCGTGCCACACACAACACACACGGATATCACACACAACACACAACACACATCACACACCACACACACATCACACACGCACATCACGCACATCACACCACACAACATATACAACACACACATCACACACGCACATCACACCACACATACAACATATACAACATACACACACATCACACACAACATATACAACACACACACGCACATCACACACGCACATCACACCACACATATACAACACACACACACTCACATCACACCACACAACATATACAACACACACATCACACACGCACATCACACCACACACACGCACATCACACACGCACATCATACACAACATATACAACACACACACGCACATCACACACGCACATCACACACAACATATACACACACACATCACACACAACATATACAACACACACACACAACATATACAACACACACACATCACACACAACATATACCACACACACATCACAAACAACATATACAACACACACAACACATCACACACAACATATACAACACACACACATCACACAACATATACAACACACACAACACATCACACACAACATATACAACACACACAACACATCACACACAACATATACAACACACACACACACATCACACACAACATATACAACACACACAACACATCACACACAACATATACAACACACACAACACATCACACACAACATATACAACACACACAACACATCACACACAACATATACAACACACACAACACATCACACACAACATATACAACACACACAACACATCACACACAACATATACAACACACACAACACATCACACACATCACATAAATCACACACAACACACACACACAACATAAACAACATACACACAACACACACGCACATCACATAAATCACACACAACACACACGCACAACATAAACAACATACACACAACACACACGCACATCACATACAACAACAACAACAACAACCGCCATTCGCCACTAAGTGGCGGTGACGTCACCACGGCGTCTGTGCCAGGCCAGGTGCACCACACACACTATACTCACACTACACACACCACACAACAGACACCAGACACTCTACACACATCACAACACACACCACACACACCACAACACACACACAATACTCACACTACACACACTCTACACACACATCACAACACACTATACAACACACACACTACAGAAACCACACATTAAACACTCCACTCACACACCACACTCTACTCACACCACACACTACACACCCAACACAACACACTACACACACACTACAGACACCACACACGAAACACTCTACTCACACTACACACACCACAAACTACTCACACACCACACACACTACACACACACTACATACACCACACACGAAACACTCTACTCACTCTACACACACCACAAACTACTCACACACCACACACTACTCACACCACACACACTACACACACACTACACACACACTACACACACCACACACTACTCACACTACACACACTACACACTACACACACCACACACTACTCACCACCACACACACTACACACACACTACACACACCACACACTACTCACACTACACACACTACACACACCACACACTCCACACGCTACAGACACCACACACACTACACACTACACACACCACACACTACTCACACTACACACTACTCACACTACACACTACACACACTACTCACACTACACACACCACAAACTACTCACACTACACACACCACACACTACTCACACCACAAACTACTCACACACCACACACTACTCACACTACACACACCACAAACTACTCACACTACACACACCACACTCTACTCACACTACACACACTACACACTACACACACCACACACTACTCACACTACACACTCTACTCACACTACACACACTACACACTACTCACACTACACACTACACACACTACTCACACCACACACTACACACACTACACACACCACAAACTACTCACACTACACACTACACACACCACATACTACACACACTACACAAACCACTCACACCACACACGCAGATGGGAAATAGCAAACACAAGCAGCAGCTCAAGCATCACCGGCAACTTCTGATCTGAGCTGTGGCCAAGAATCAAGCTGACGTCACGACCCGGCGCAAGGCCCAGTGGGACAAGCACGGCTCCACCGCTCCCCAGACCCGCACGCAAACACGTACACACACATGCACGCACACACACGTACACACGCACGCACACACACACACACGTACACACACACACGCACACACACGCACACACGCGTACACACACACGTACAGACACACACGTACACACACATGCACACACACGTACACACACACACACACACGTACACACGCACACACATACACACGTACACACGCACGCACACACACACACGCACACACGCACACACACGTACACACGCACGCACGCACACACGCACGCACACACACACGTACACACACGTACACACACACACACATACACACACGCGCACGCACACACACATACACACACACACGCGCGCACGCACGCACACACACACACACGCACGCACACACGCACACACGCACGCGCACGCACACACGCACGCGCACGCACGCACGCACGCACACACACATACACACGCATACACACGCACACACGCGCACACACGCGCACACACGCGCACACACACCACACGCACACACACGCACGCACACACACACGCGTACACACACACACATACACGCACACATACACACACACATACGCACGCACGCACACAAACGCACACACACGCGTACACACACATAAGCACACACGCGTACACACACACATACACGCACACACACGCGTACACACATGCCTCAGTGTGCAGGCCATCGGAGTGGTTCAAATTACCTGCAAACGGCAATGCAGTAAAGAGAAAGTGTAATACCATCCCCACAAGCACCACCACCACCTTCCACGCCACTCACACCACCACCTCGTGTCACACACCACCACCACCTCGTGTCACACCACCACCACCTCGTGTCACACACCACCACCACCACCACCTCGTGTCACACACCACCACCACCACCACCACCTCGTGTCACACACCACCACCACCTCATGTCACACCACCACCACCACCTCGTGTCACACACCACCACCACCTCGTGTCACACACCACCACCACCACCTCCTCGTGTCACACACCACCACCACCTCATGTCACACACCACCACCACCACCACCACCACCTCATGTCACACACCACCACCACCACCACCTCGTGTCACACACCACCACCACCACCTCCTCGCCGTGCCTGACACCCCCTCGCCGTGCCCAGGGGAATGCGTGCGTGGCTTAGGGGTGGAGGTGCCCGTGCGTTTGTGGAGGCCGCTGTGAGCGAGCCGTCAGCGCTGCGGACAGCTGCCGTGGCTGCGGCCGGGGCAGCAGCCACTGCAGGGCACGCGAAAACAAACAAAGGCAGAGATCAATTATAGCAGCAGAGAACACACGGAAGGGAAGACGAATTATTTTCACACATGCATCAGCGACAGTGTGTGCACTGCACACACGCACTTGCACTGCACACACGCACTTGCACTACACACAACCACACCACGCACACACACACACACTTACACCACACACGCACACACTTACACTATACACGCACACTATACACTGCACACACCCACACCACACAACCACACCACACACACCCACACACCACCCCACACACGCACACTACACACCACACACACTTACACTACAAACACACACTACACAAACTCACTTACACTATACACACACACACTACACACCAGACTCAACACTATACACACACACACTACACACACTAACACTACATACACACACACTTACACTACACAAACACACACTACACACACACACTTACACTACACAAACACACACTATACACCACACACACTAACACCACATACATATATACACACACTACACTAAATACACACACACTAACACTATACACACACACTACACAAACACAACCGCCATTCGTCACTAAGTGGCGGTGACGTCACCACGACGCTTGTGCCAGGCCATGTGTACGTTGAGGCCACGTGAAGTGTCGAATGCCCGGTGGCAGGAGGTCACGGGGCAGACCCAGGGGCCATGGGCTCACCGAATGAGACGACTGTCAGATGCACCACCTGTGCCTCCGACTGTGCCAACTTGCTGTGTTTTAGCCACCCGGTAATCCGCTCGTTGTTGTGAGCATCGCTCCTCTGCATTATGACTGCAGATATTGTGGTCTATGTAAACATGACTCCTTGTAAAAAATGTGTCAGTTTTGTTGTCAGATAGAAGGGTAAAAAAAAACAATTATCACGATTTTTATTTTATTTTACCAGCTGTAAGGCCCATTGAGCTACAGAGTGGCTCTTTTTCAGAGGCCGCCTGGCTACCACAAACGATAGCTTCTCAACGAAGTGGCTAATCATCATCACGTGGAAATGTAGAGCAGCCAAACACTCGATGAAAGTGCCACGCTGATTCGAAATGCGGAGGGGGAAACCCGAGGATCCCGAGAAAAATCCACGCAAACCACGGTCAGAGAGAGACACGCAAACTTCAGATATAGGAGGCGTCAGGGTCGGGATCGAACCCACGACCTCCTGTACACCAGGCGAGGTAGTTAACATCTCCTAGCCACCGTGATGTAGATGAGAGAGAGACATGCAAACTCCAAATATACAGCGGGCGTCAGGGTCGGGATTGAACCCACGACCTCCTGTACACCAAGCGAGGTAGTTAACATCTCCAAGCCACCGTGATGATGATCATGATGAGAGAGAGAGACACGCAAACTCCAGATATAGGAGGCGTCAGGGTCGGGATCGAACCCATGACCTCCTGTACACCAGGCGAGGTAGTCAACATCTCCTAGCCACCGTTATGATGATGATGATGAGAGAGAGAGACACGCAAACTCCAGATATAGGAGGCGTCAGGGTCGGGATCGAAGGCAAGACCTCCTGTACACCAGGCGAGATAGTCAACATCTCCTAGCCACCGTGATGATGATGATGAGAGAGAGAGACACGCAAACTCCAGATATAGGAGGCGTCAGGGTCGGGATCGACCCCACGACCTCCTGCAGACCAGGCGAGGTAGTTAACATCTCCTAGCCACCGTGATGATGATGATGAGAGAGAGACACGCAAATTGCAAATAGACAGCAAGCTTCAGGGTCGGGATCGAAGGCGCGACCTCCTGTACACCAGGCGAGGAAGTTAACATCTCTCCACTCGCCGATCTCGTCAAGGGAACATTAAACCTTCGGCGACGCAAACTCTTGCCATCCTGGCAGCAGCAGCAGTAGCAGCAGCAGCAACGGCTTCATGGCTCTGCCATCGAACCAAGACGGTGCTCACGGGGGACCACTTCCACGGCCGACTGGAACGCTCTCTTCCTTCCGACATGAGGAAGCCCACTCAGCGGCTCGGCCACCTTTAGACCATCTAAAGATTGAACAAACTCATTTCGTTCAAACTGCTTCTCTTCTTGTTGTTGCTGCTGTTGTGTTTGCCGTTCGTTGTCGTTACCCCCGCACCCCCGATTAGCCACGGTCGTCTACGCAAGGTGGCGTGAAAAAAGTTCAACGCACAGACACAGACGCACAGACGCACAGACGCACAGACGCACAGACGCAGAGACGCACAGACGCACAGACACACAGACGCACAGACACACAGACGTACTGACACACAGACGCACAGACGCACAGACGCACAGACGCACAGACGCACAGAAGTACAGACGCACAGACGTACAGACGCACATACGCACAGACGTACAGACGCACAGACACACAGAAGAACAGACGCACAGACGCACAGACGCACAGACGAACAGAAGTACAGACGCACAAACGCACAGACGCACAGACGCACAGACGCACAGACGTACAGACGCACAGACGCACAGACGCACAGACGCACAGACGCACTGACACAGACGCACAGACGAACAAACGCACAGACGTACAGACACACAGACGTACTGACACAGACGCACAGACGCACAGACGCACAGACGCACAGACATACAGACGTACAGACGCACAGACGCACAGACACACAGACACAGACGTACTGACGCACAGACGTACAGACGTACAGACGCACAGACGCACAGACGCACAGACGTACACACAGACGCACAGACGCACACACAGACGCACAGACGCACACACAGACGTACAGACGCACAGACGCACAAACGCACAGACGTACAGACACACAGATACACAGACACAGACGCACAGACACCGACGTACAGACGCACAGACACACAGACGCACACACAGACGTACAGACACACACAGACGCACAGACACCGACGTACAGACGCACAGACGCACAGACGCACACACAGACGTACAGACGCACAGATGCACAGACGTACAGACGCACAGACACACAGACGCACAGACACACAGACACACAGACACACACAGACGCACAGACGTACTGACACACAGACGCACAGACGCACAGACGCACAGACACACAGACACACAGACACACACAGACGTACTGACACACAGACGCACAGACACACAGACACGCCCATTGTGAACCGTGAGCCACTCTGCACTGACTGTGGTGGAGAAGCAGCGGCAGCCCCCCCGGTCCCCCCCCCCCCCCGGTTCCCCCCCCCCCCCGGTCCCCCCC
The DNA here is from genome assembly GCF_965212315.1 of Lampetra planeri. Lineage (NCBI taxonomy): Eukaryota > Metazoa > Chordata > Hyperoartia > Petromyzontiformes > Petromyzontidae > Lampetra > Lampetra planeri. The sequence goes on from NC_136162.1 coordinate 961,566, forward strand.
CCCCGGGTCCCCCCCCCCCTACCCCGGCTCCCCCCGGCGTGAGCGAGTGGCGCGCCACCCGTCACATTCCTTAAGCGAGCGAAGAAGATGAAGATGATGAAGATGAAGAAGATGAAGAAGATGATGACCATTCCTCCTCCTGCACGGCCTTTACAAGCGGGAATTCCAGACTGAGGGCAAACCGGCGGTGTCCACCACCACCACCACTTCATCGCCGGCACCACCACTACCCACCACCACCACCGCCACCACCACTACCACCACCACCACCTTCAACTACTCCACCACCTCATCACCACCACCACCACCACCACCTTCAACTACTCCACCACCTCATCACCACCACCACCACCACCACCACCGCCACCACCACTACCACCACCACCACCGCCACCACCACCACCACCACCACCGCCACCACCACGCACAGTGAACGACTCCACCACTATCACCAACAATGCCGACAACACCGCTTCCTCATCACCACGCACGGTCAACAACTCCACCACAACTGCCACCATCAACCAGAACTACTTTCAACAGCGTCACACCGCTACCGGCGTGTCGGTGTGTTGGTGTGTCTGTGTGTCTGTGTGTCTGTGTGTCTGAGTGTCTGTGTGTCTGTGTGCCTGTGTGTCTGTGTGTCTGTGTGTCTGTGTCTGTGTGTCTGTGTGCAGCCTCGGGGAGTGGTGGGACAGCTGTTAGCGCACCACGGCTATCATCGGTGGTGAACGCCCTGCAACAATCTGCTTGAACCAGCACGGTGAAGTATGGTCAAACAACCCCCAATGACCGACACTAAAAACTAAACTTTTTTTTTTTGAACAGCTAAGGCCCCACTGGGCTGTGTAGCTCTTTTTCAGAAGCGATCCGGCCGTCATAGATGACGGCACAACGAAGTAGCTTATCATCATCATCGTCGTCGTGAAAAGTTTTAGCAGTAGCCAATTACTCTAAACGCGCGGTGACGTTGATTATAAAATGTGGAGGGAAAAAACGGAGGACCCGGAGAAAAATACACGCGACCACGGGGAGAGAGAGAGAGACACGCAGACTCTGAATATACAGCAGCAGGCGTCAGGGTCGGGATCGAACCCACGACCTCCTGTACACCAGGCCAGGCAGTCAACATCTCCTAGCCACCGTGATGATGATGAGAGAGAGACACGCAAACTCCAAATATACAGCAGCAGCAGGCGTCAGGGTCAGGATCGAACCCACGACCTCCTGTATACCAGGCGAGGTAGTCAACATCTCCTAGCCACCGTGATGATGATGAGAGAGAGACACAAACTCCAAATATACAGCAGCAGCAGGCGTCGTCAGGGTCGGGATCGAACCCACGACCTCCTGCACACCAGGCGAGGCAGTCAATATCTCCTAGCCATCGTGACGACATGGAGTGGGGGAGGCCTTCATCCAGCAGTAGATTCACAAAGGGCTGTTGTATTACACTTCAAAGACTTTCTCGGTAGGCTGAGACACACCCCACCCTTGAGAGAGACTGGCTTCAGCTCAACCTGGTCACAGTGAAGCTATGAGTCTGTGGATCCCTGTGCGAGTGTGGGTCCATGTGCGAGTCTGTAGGTGTCTCTGCGAGTGTATGGGGATCATGTGAAAGTCTGTGGGTCTCTACGCGTGTCTACTGGTCTCTGTGCGAGTCCGTGGGTCTCTATCCGAGCCATCGGTGTCCGGGGCTGAGCGCATCGACGAGCTCACAATCACAATATTGATTAAGGCTGCAGGAGGAATCCGAAGGTCTTTCAAGCTCTTTGATCACAGATGTCCAGGAGGCGCACGGGATCAGGACGTCACAACAACAAAGAGGAGAAAACCCGCGGTAGGAGTGCAACAAAAATGATCCACGCCAATAAAACTAAACCACTATTTGCATACTCTGTGGTTCTTTCGGTAAAGTTAGCACGTGGTTATAAAATAGAACGAATCGCGGCGTTTCGATCGCAACACACAAGTGGTCGTCATCAAGCTCCTGATGTTGCGATTAAAACGTCGTGATTTGATTTATTTTATTTTCTACCCCACGTGGCTTTACCGAAAGAACCAAATAGTATGGATTCCTGCAATCACGAAAGTTTTAAGTCAAAATGTAAGTGACAATTTTGCTTTTATTATTTTCAAAAATATATTTTGTATTTAAAAATTAATTTATTCTTTTTATTATTTTTACTTTATTTTAATTTTTCTACCCCACGTGACTTTACCGAAAGAACCACAGAGTATGGATTCCTGCAGTCACGAAAGCTTAAAATCAACATTATTTTTTTTATCTTACTAGGCAAAGCCCCCCGCTCAACTATTCAGCTTCTTTTTCAGAAGCAACCTGGCCCACTCCCCACCACCGCCGCGTGGAAATTCACGGAAGGCCCAAAGCAACCCACCAGGCAACGCACGAGACCCGCGCTTCACGCGAAACCGCAAACTGCTTCCCATCGGACGCTTCCACCAGGCGGATTGAGGGGCCCCGCTGCGGCCGCTGGCTCGGGGCACGGCCCCCAACGCCGCTCCGAGCCACCGTGGGGCAGAGGTCGCAAACGGGTTTTGATTCCTTACCCGTACCCGGCCGCACCAGGGTCGCAAACAGGTACCCTACCCGTACCCGGCCGTACCCGTACCCTACCCGTACCCGGCCAGGTATCGGGTACCTGATTGCAACCTCTGGGATGAAGCCATGTTGCAGGCGCGGGTGGGTTGATTCTAGGAACTTGAATTGTGAGAAGAGACAAGACGTTGGGAAATGAGCGACATACGGTGACTCACCAGTGACTCACGGCCTACCCGTACCCGGCCGCACCAGGGTCGCTAACGGATACCCGGGTATCGGGTACCCGGTTGCGACCTCTGCCGTGGGGGCTGGCCAACCCTCCCCGGGGAATCTCTCTCTCTCTCCGTGTGTCGGTGGCAGTGACGGTGGCCAAGCCGAGACAAGCGTGGTGGAGGAGGAGGGGGGGGCCGGAGAGCGACGACTTTTTTCACTCACAAAGCAGCGCTCCCCCACACCGCCGCCGCCGCCCTCCCCCTCCCCCCCCCTCCCATGCACCCCAGGGCCGTCGGCACAGCCCAGCAGCGGTGGGGGAGGGAAAGGGACACGGCGAGACAGCGACAGCCAACAGGCGCCGGCACGGCGCACGAGACGCACGAGACACACACGAGACGCACACACGCACGCACACGAGACGCACGAGACACACATGACGACGAGGCTGCTCGTGCGGCCAGCGCCACGCCCGGCCGCCTTTGTCTCCCCGCACTAACACGCACCGCTCCAGGTCAACGCAACTCGGCACGGAGCGCAAAACCCGCTCCCGCCACCGCTTTCCTACGCAGAAGATGAAGATCGCCCCCCACCCCACCCCCCCGTATAAATAGTCGGGACTGTGGCACACGAGGGGAGCGGGTGGCAAGCACCACGCCCGGCCGCCTTTGTCTCCCCGGCGGCGATGTTTACTGCACACCGCACCGGGTGCTCGTTTGAGGCAGAGTCGACCTAGGGGAGCACTGGGACCGGTTCAGATAATCGTCACCGGTTTTTGCGTCCGTGGGCAGGAATCGAACTTGGGTCGCCGGGTAGCGCTAACCACTGCACCACGGCTCCCCAGAAAGACAAAGATCCCCCGTGTAGCCTGAACAGGCTGTTGGGGCAAGTGCTGTTAGCGAGTAGCACCTCAGGTCGGCACGGTGGCACACGAGGTGATGGGTGGCCAACACCACGCCCGGCCGCCTTTGTCTCCCCGGTGGCGATGTTTACACACCGCACAAGGTACTCGTTTGAGGCCGAGTCGACCTAGGGGAGGCCCAGGACCGGCTCGGATAATATAATCATCGAGACCAACACGCACAGAAAAAAACCCCGTATGTCCCCATTGAACAAATGATTTGGTCATATCAGCAGGAGCTGACAAGAGCAACCAACGCACACCGCTCAACGCCTCCTCAATCTCACCTCCTCTGCCCTCTTAGTTGCACTCACGGAAGAAGGGCCCATTGCCCAGAATGCCGTCCGTTACGGCACGTACACGCGTGTGTGTGTGTGCGCGTGTGTCCTGTATTTTTAGAGTAGAACCCAGAGGTCGCAAACGGGTTTTGATTCCTTACCTGTACCCGTACCCCGGCCGCACCAGGGTCGCAAACGGGTACCCATACCCAGACCCGACCGTACCAGTACCCTACCCGTACCCAGCCGGGTACGAGTAGGGTACGGGTTTCGGGTACCTGATTGCGACCTCTGGGATGAAGCCATGTGTGCAGGCGCGGGTGGGTTGATTCTAGGAACTTGAATTGTGAGAAGAGACAAGACGTTGGGAAATGAGTGACAAACGGTGACTCACCAGTGACTCACGGCCTACCCGTACCCGTACCCGGCCGCACCAGGGTCGCAAACGGCTACCCGTACCCGTCCGGGTACGGGTAGCCGGGTATCGGGTAGGGTACGGGTATCGGGTACCCGGTTGCGACCTCTGGTAGAACCTCATCCTCCTCCTCTTAACGACGGTGATTGGTTCCACGAGACCACTTGTTGAGAGATTTGGTCGCCAAGCGAATGTCGGTAATACTTCGTTCCAAGGCTGAATTCGTTCCGACAGCATCGAAAGTTCACCCCCTTTTCATTACGCGCTTTTATTTCACTCACTCTGTCTGGTGTTGTTGTCGTATCCTCAAATCTTGTCACTCAATTTTTACCCACTTCCCAATGTGGTATCGACTGCAAACTTGGTATACTTATGTCATACTGATGACAATATTATATTGTCATAACAATTTACAAATACATATTTTTTAAGCAATCTTTTGTCTATCTTATGTGTCGGCTTGGGTCTAATTGTCCACGGTAAACTGACGTTGCCTGTAAATCACCACGGTCCCTTACGTTATGGCAAGCTTCGGGGCCACTTCCTGGAGTCGTGGAGTTCTGCCATTACTAGTACGGTACATTTAATTAAAGCGTGTTTTTAAGAAAGTATTTTGAAATATTACTTATTCCCCCAAAAAACATATTTTATAATATTTAAACAATAGATATTAACACAGGAAGATACTAACATCATTATGAACACGCAACATTGGCCGCGTACGTACATACGTAGCCAACCGCGCTAATTGGCGGTGCAGGAGATGGGGGGAAGCACAACAACAACAACACGAAACACTAAACGCAGTTCCAAAAACATTAGTTTGTCAACCTCGACGACGACTTAAAAGCGCCTAGCTCCAGACGCTACCGATAATATCGGAAGAGAAGAGCGTTCCAGACGGCCGCAGAAGCGCCAGCGCGGCGATGCGGTGACCTCCGGTGATGCGGTGACCTCCGTTTTCGTTCGACGGCCGGGCCAGAAGCCACCACCGCTGCGATGGTCCCTTCTCCGTGATGACATCGGCGGCGCGGTTCCATCACGGCTGTCGCCGGAACCGCCGGGCGCGTCCTCACCGGCGACGAGACCCCGAACGAGACCGGTGACCCCGCCGGGGAGCGCACCAAACGCTGCCCCCACCCGCTCCCCCGAGCGACGCGCGGATGATGAGACGGGTCGCAAGCTCAACCCGCAGACTCTACAAACGTCTCCCCACACGGCCCCCCCCACCCACCCCCACCACCCCCCCCCACCACCCCCCCCCACGGCCCCCCCCCCCACACACTTCACTGTTTTTTAACCACCCGGCCGCATCCCCCGGGTGTGTTCACTCCGCGGGAGGAGAGATCCGTGGCTCGAGGAGATGCGGGTGAACTTGATTCCCCGATGATAATGGGAGGCACACAAAACGGATGAAAGGCTGAGAGGCGGGTCAATGGGGCGGCACCGCTCCCCCCCCCACCACCGCTCCCCCACCACTCCACCACCACCGCTCCCCCCACCACCACCACCGCTCCCCCCACCACCATCACCACTCCCCCCACCACCACCGCTCCCCCACCACTCCACCACCACCGCTCCCCCACCACCATCACCGCTCCCCCCACCACCATCACCACTCCCCCCACCACCACAGCTCCCCCCACCACCATCACCGCTCCCCCCACCACCACCGCTCCCCCACCACTCCACCACCACCGCTCCCCCCACCACCACCACCGCTCCCCCCACCACCATCACCACTCCCCCCACCACCACCGCTCCCCCACCACTCCACCACCACCGCTCCCCCACCACCATCACCGCTCCCCCCACCACCATCACCACTCCCCCCACCACCACCGCTCCCCCCACCACCATCACCGCTCCCCCCACCACCATCACCACTCCCCCCACCACCACCGCTCCCCCCACCACCACCACCGCTCCCCCCACCACCATCACCGCTCCCCCCACCACCATCACCACTCCCCCCACCACCACCGCTCCCCCACCACTCCACCACCACCGCTCCCCCCACCACCACCACCGCTCCCCCCACCACCATCACCACTCCCCCCACCACCACCGCTCCCCCACCACTCCACCACCACCGCTCCCCCACCACCATCACCGCTCCCCCCACCACCATCACCACTCCCCCCACCACCACCGCTCCCCCACCATCACCACTCCCCCCACCACCACCGCTCCCCCCACCACCATCACCGCTCCCCCCACCACCATCACCACTCCCCCCACCACCACCACTCCCCCACCACTCCACCACCACCACTCCCCCCACCACCCACCACCGCTCCCCCCACCACCATCACCACTCCCCCCACCACCACCGCTCCCCCACCACTCCACCACCACCGCTCCCCCACCACTATCACCGCTCCCCCCACCACCACCGCTCCCCCCACCACCATCACCACTCCCCCCACCACCACCGCTCCCCCCACCACCATCACCACTCCCCCCACCACCACCGCTCCCCCCACCACCACCGCTCCCCCACCACCACCGCTCCCCCCCACCACCATCACCACTCCCCCCACCATCACCGCTCCCCCCACCACCATCACCACTCCCCCCACCACCACCGCTCCCCCCCACCACCATCACCACTCCCCCCACCACCACCGCTCCCCCCCCCCACCACCACCGCTCCCCCCCCACCACCGCTCCCCCCCCCACCACCGCTCCACCACCGCTCCACCACCCACCGCTCCACCACCACCGCTCCACCACCACCGCTCCCCCCCCACCACCGCTCCCCCCCACCACCACCGCTCCCCCCCACCACCGCTCCCCCCACCACCACCGCTCCACCCACCACCGCTCCACCACCACCGCTCCACCACCACCGCTCCACCCACCACCACCACCGCTCCACCACCACCGCTCCACCACCACCGCTCCACCCACCACCGCTCCACCCACCACCGCTCCACCACCACCGCTCCACCCACCACCGCTCCACCACCACCGGTCCACCACCACCGCTCCACCACCAACGCTCCACCCACCACCACTCCACCACCACCACTCCACCACCACCGCTCCCCCACCACCACTCCACCACCACCACTCCACCACCACCACTCCACCACCACCGCTCCCCCACCGCTCCCCACCACATAAGGCAGCGACGGCAGCTCCGATTGGTTGGCAAGCTCGTGCTCGCGACGGCTTTGCCTGCGAGCCCACTCACTCGCCGAATCGCCCACCCGCTCAATCGCTCGCTCGCTCACCCACTCACTCACTCCCTTGCTCGCTCGCTCACCCACTCACTCGCCGAATCCCCCACCTGCTCAATCGCTCGCTCTCTCACTCACTCGCCGAATCCCCCGGCCGCTCGCTCACTCACTCGCCGAATCCCCCGGCCGCTCGCTCACTCACTCGCCGAATCCCCCGGCCGCTCGCTCACTCACTCACTCGCTGAATCCCCCGGCCGCTCGCTCACTCACTCACTCGCCGAATCCCCCGGCCGCTCGCTCACTCACTCACTCGCCGAATCCCCCGGCCGCTCGCTCACTCACTCACTCGCCGAATCCCCCGGCCGCTCGCTCACTCACTCACTCGCCGAATCCCCCGGCCGCTCGCTCACTCACTCACTCGCCGAATCCCCCGGCCGCTCGCTCACTCACTCACTCGCCGAATCCCCCGGCCGCTCGCTCACTCACTCACTCGCCGAATCCCCCGGCCGCTCGCTCACTCACTCACTCGCTGAATCCCCCGGCCGCTCGCTCACTCACTCACTCGCTGAATCCCCCGGCCGCTCGCTCACTCACTCACTCGCTGAATCCCCCGGCCGCTCGCTCACTCACTCACTCGCCGAATCCCCCACCCGCTCAATCGCTCGCTCACTCACTCACTCGCCGAATCCCCCGGCCGCTCGCTCACTCACTCAGTCGTCGCTAATCGGCACCATCGACAGTCTCGGAGCGCAATCTCTTCCTGCCCCCCCCCCCCCCGTGTGTAATTGCACCAAGCCCCAACGCCGCCTCGCCCGCTCTAAACGCTTCAATCCGCCGCCCACGCTGCCCGCACCGGGGCTGCTGCCCGCACCGGGGCTGCTGCCCGCACCGGGGCTCCAGTCCGGCACCGGGGCTGCTGCTCGGCACCGGGGCTCCAGCCCGGCACACTCGCTCTGCGACGGCACGACCCGCGGCGGGTTTCAAAACCAACGTCTCCCGCCACTCACGCACCCGATTTCACCGCCACGCCAGATCGGCGTGTGTTGGTATCGGCGTGTGTTGGTATCGGCGTGTGTTGGTATCGGCGTGTGTTGGTATCGGCGTGTGTTGGTATCGGCGCCCCAGAAACTCCGACAACGCCGGGCGATCGGCCTGCAGCAGTATCGGTCGGGGAGGGGGGCGATGGCGCTGCTGCGTGCGATCCCGTTTGAGTAACTTGCACCTGGTTTGTTTCAAATTCGTGACGTTTGGAGGGCGATGCTGGCACACGACGGCACGCAATGCAGCCGCGGTAGCTAGGTAGCTGTTGACTACCTCGCCTGGTGTGCAGCAGGAGGTCGTGGGTTCGATCCTGTCCCTGACGCCTGCTGCTGAAATTTTGGAGTCTGCGTGTCTCTCATCATCATCACGGTGGCTAGGAGATGTTAACTACCTCGCCTGGTGTGCAGGAGGTCGTGGGTTCGGTCCTGACCTTGACGCCTGCTGCTGTATATTTGGAGTTTGCGTCTCTCTCTCATCATCACGGTGGCTAAGAGATGTTAACTACCTCGCCTGGTATGAAGGATCGCGTGGGTTCGATCCTGATCCTGACACCTGCTGCTGTATATTTGGAGTTTGCGTCTCTCTCTCTCTCTCCCCGTGGCGGTGTGGATTTTTCTCCGGGTCCTCCGGTTTTTCCCCTCCACATTTAGAATGAACATCACGCGATTTGAGTTTTTGGCTGCCGCTATAAATGTCCACACGACGGCGACGATGATGATGCTGATGATGATGATGCTGATGATGATGATGCTGATGATGATGCTGATGCTGATAATGATGCTGATGATGATGCTGATGATGATGATGCTGATGATGATGCTGATGATGATGCTGAGCCACCGCTGAGGTTGAGCTATCATTTGCGATGGCCTGGTCACTTCAGAAAAAAAGCTACACAACTCAGTGGGACATTCCGTGGTAAAATTAAAATAAAATAGTTGAGCAGTTTAGTTCAAGACGGCCACTGCATTGCACGGCACTTTTAGACACGCACCTGCGGCCGTCTGGAACGCTCTTCCTTCCGATTTCCGATATAAGGAAGCAACTGGAGCGACACACAGTTTGAATCACCATCTCGGTTGACAAACTCACTTCTTTCAAATGGGTCTTTGTACTTAGTGTTGTTGTCTGTCCCCCCGCACCTCCATTTCAGCAACGTTGGCTACGTACGGTGCGAAAGAAGTTCAATGTACATACAACACCATTGCTGTACCACCACCACCGCTATACCACCAACACCGCACCACCACATCCACTACTACCACCATCATCTCACCACACCACCAAAAACACAGATCCCCCGTATAGTATTAACATACTGCTGCGGGGCCTTACCTGGTCAAATAAAAACAGCACAGGTAGTCCCCGAGTTACGATGGGGTCCGACTTACGATATTTCGATCTTACGATGGGGATAGCGATACGACAAAATTGCCATCAACAACCAAACATCGTTCAAGTATGCAGACGACGGACAGAATCTTGGTGAGTACAGTGCAATATGATACGTTACGATACGTTCAATGCATGTGTGATACGTAGCTTTAGCGATTTCATTTTAGGGTTACCACGATACGATACGTTCAATGCATGTCAAACGTTTTTACAGCAGGTAGGATTGTTTCCTGAAAAAACTTTCTATTCAATTGCAGTTCATATAGGTAGGCCAAGAATTTACCTCAGTTTTTTTACATTTTACTGTGCAATACAGTATTGTAATTAATAAATACATACAGTATATAGTTTATACAGTACGGTACTGTAAATTGCTCTGTTTTGTTAAATTATCACACTTCTTTAAGACTCCTGGGCAGGCTAGGCCATCTTCGGCTTATGATATTTTCGACTTACGATGGGGTCGTCGTAACGCATGTCCATCCTAAGTCGAGGACTGCCTGTATAAGTGCAATAATATATGAAAGTTGCTATAATTAGTCATTCACAGGTGATAACAATTTATCTTTAAAGTCCTTACGACAAGCCAAACCACGTGGCTATGATTACCCATTAAAAACACATATTTTACTTTATACTTTACAATGGCCCACTGCTCTTATTGGAAAAGCAGGACATGGCCTGCCGGGTTTGAACCAGTGCAACAAATGACGACCACGTGCCACTACCATTGAGCCACGAGGAAGTGAGATCAAGTGACAAAGATCTCCCGTGTAGCCTAAAGAGACTGTTGGGGCAAGTGCCGTTAGCAAGCATCGTACGTAGCCAACCCTGCTATGTATGTTGAACTTATTCCACATCGTACGTAGCCAACCGCATGTTGAACTTCTTTCACACCCTACGTATCCAACCGTGCTAATCGGCGGTGCGGGAGGGCAATGAAAACGAACGCTCCGATTTCACACCAGAAATGCTTACCGGGATTCACCGAGTGACCGACTTTCCACATTTTGTGCAGTCAATCGGTAGGAATGAACGAACGAGAGGGAGAAGTGCTGAAGGGGCACAGTGGCATTGCTCACCGCGCCACTAACTGCAGCGTCGTTCAATTCCCGGCCGTGGTTAACGCAGTTGAGGAGTCAGTTCATTTATCGATTGATCGACATTTGCGCAAAGCATTTGATCTGTCCTGCGACAACGGTTGTTCTCTCGCTCCCATTCCCATCTGCGGCATTGCTGAACTTTATTTAGTTACAACACGTCGGCTTTCGGTGACCGATTTCATCCGGGTGGTGGCGGGTTTAACGACATTAATATTGACGCGATCTAAACCCAAAAAAACTCGTGGATTTATTTAGTTTTTGCATCTTGTCGATGCGACCCGGATCACACTTCTTGCTCTCACGTCGTTCCGCCAAGTCAGCCCGCCACACTTTGCGGACTCAGTTCATTTATCAGTTTCAGTTTCATACATTAGGTAGAGTCCTGTGAGCCATGCGGCTCTTGAATCGGGTGCAACCGCAAGAAACTAAACCATGAACAAGAAACATCTTAAAGTGACGACGCGCAAACAGAAAAATCCAGGAAAAAACAGCAAAGTCTTCCAGAAAAAGCACCGCATATCAACGCTGTGTGCAGAAATCCCAGTGGGATGCAAGTCAAACAACAACAACAACAACAACCACAAGACAACTTAGATTAAAGTTATCAAGCTAACTCTACTACAACAAATATGGCTAAACCAAAACGTTTTCGAAATCACCAAAATAAAGCTAGAAAAGCAATGTAACAACAGTGATCACAGGAACTGTGATTCAATTTTAACAATAAACGATCTACACATAACATGTACGACCAAGCTTTGCAGCCATAGCTGGCAGCATGAGTCACTCCATAACAGCAGGAGTATCAGTAGGAGTATCAACATTTTTCAATGCACTTTTAAAGATCAGACTCAAAAGCCTTTACAAGCAGGATGACGGTAGCTGGTAGCTGGTGCGGTGAAAGTTATGATTTACGTCATCACTTAAAGTGCCTTGCAGACACAATCATAGTTTTGCGGATTGCTCCACGCATGCTGAATCGTACCACCGGCACGTAACCAACCACGCCAATTGGAGGTTGTGGGGGGGGGCGACAACACTAAACACAACAACAAGCAGTTCTAAAGACACGAGTTTGCCAATCTTAGATGATGATGATTTAAAAGTGCATCGCAGCTCCCAGTGGGGCCCCTCATACCGGAAGAGCATTCCAGACGGCCGGCGGAAGTGCATTCCGACAGCGCCGTGCGACGCGGTGATCACCGTCTTTGATCGATGTTTATACAACACGTGGCCCAGTGTCAATCCCCTGTTGGACAGAGTTAAGTGGAATCTCACCCGATTAGAAAGGTGATCCGCCTAATTGCAATTAAGTCCGTGGGTCCCGTGGGAGTCTAGAAGTGTCTCTGTGCAAGCCGAAGTGTCACTGCGAGTGGCTGGGGTATATGTGAAAGTTTAGGGTCTCTGTGTGAGTCTATTAAAAAGGGTATAACTATAAACTCGTTGTATTCTAGCAGGTAGGGCCCACTGAGCTGTACAGCTCTTTTACACGCTTTTATTTCACTCACTCTGTCTGTTGTTGTATCCTCAAATCTTGTAACTCAATTTTAACCCACTTCCCAATGTGGTCTCGACTGCAAACTTGGTATACTTATGTCATACTGATGACAATACTATATTCTATCATAAAAAATAAAAATAAATATTTTTAAACAATCTTTTTACACACTTTCTATTAACTCACTCTGTCTGTTGTTGTCATACCCTCAAATCTTGTAACTCAATTTTAATGCACTTCCCAATGTGGTATCGACTGCAAACTTGGTATACTTATGTCATACTGATGACAATACTATATTCTATCACTAAAAATAAAATCAAACATTTTTAAACCATCTTTTAATATGTTATGTTTCAGCTTGGGTCTAATTGTCCACGCTCAACTGACGTTGGCTGTAAATCACCACGGCCCCTTACTCGTATGGTACATTACATTAAAGCGTGTTTTTAAAAAAGTATTTTTTAAATATTACTTATTTCAGAGGCGATCTGGCAATCACAAATCATAGCTCAAAAAAGGGGCTTATTTTGTTAAAGAAACGCTGCAAATGAACGGTTACAATGATTAAATGAACGGTTACAATGACGCACAAATTAACAGGGCATTAAATGCCCAAACCCAATCAAATAACACGAGCATTGAAACTGCCCAAGTAATTAAAACAATAAAAATACTGTACACATTGCAGGAGTCACTGATAAACTAGCCAGATGTTTGGAAAAACAAAATATCCGAGTCAGATTTGGCACGGTACATAAAATACGAAAATTTATATCTGGTACAAAAGATGTATTACCGAAGCTATCAACAGAAGGTGTGTACAGGATTAACTGCACGTGTGGTACATGTTATGTTGGGCCAACAGGACGAATGATCAGCACGAGACTAAAAGAACATCAGAGAAATATTAAATTCTCCCAAATACAACTGTCAGCAGTAGCAGAACACGCGTGCCAACAAGGACACTCAATTGATTTTGATAATGTTGAAGTTCTGGGCAAAACTAGCTACTACTGGCCAAGACTAATTAGAGAATCTATCGAAAATGAAAGAAATAAAAATAACTTGAATTGTTCAGATAGCTACCGCCCTAGTGCTGCGTGGAAGCGAATCATCAAATGAAACATTATTTAAATGCATCCCGACAAATGCTAACATACTTCAATAGGGATTACCGTTGGTACACAATAGCCAGGAAGGACAAGTTCAAAGGGCTCGCATAATGCGCATGCATAATGTACGCAGACTCATTAATCCCACCCCCCACTTTGTGCAAGAGCGCAGAAGTGTGGTCACCACATCTACGCCTCTATATGAGGAACGAAACAGGTGGACTTCTCCACTAATCTGGCTGTCGCCTGATGAAGCTGGTTGTAATTACTAGCGAAACGTCGTACTCAGATTGTAAATGTTGTGGCTTGGCTCTCCAACACACCGGTGTGCTGTACTAGTATACTACACTATACACTACACTACTATACACTACACTACTATACACTACACTATACACTACACTACTATACACTACGATACACTACACTATACACTACTATACACTACTATACACTACACTATACACTACTATACACTACACTACACACTACACTACTATACACTACACTACTATACAACTACACTACTATACAACTACACTACTATACACTACACTATACACTACACTACTATACGCTACAGTACTATACGCTACACTACTATACGCTACACTACTATACGCTACACTACTATACGCTACACTGCTATACACCTACACTGCTATACAACTACACTTCTATACACTACACTATACACTAAACTATTATACACTACTATACACTACACTACTATACAACTACACTACTATACACTACACTACTATACACTACACTGCTATACACTACACACTACTATACACTAATATACACTATACATTACTATACACTACACTACTATACACTACACTATACACTACACTATACACTACACTACACACTACACTACGCCACACTACACTACTACACTACTATACATTACACTACTATACACTACTATACATTACACTACTATACACTACACTACTACACACTACACTACTATACACTACACTATACACTACACTATACACTACTCTATACACTATACACTACTATACACTACACTATACACTACTATACACTACACACTACACTATACACTACACTATACACTACTATACACTAGTGCTGTACTAGTGACGAATTGGCACGTTCTGTTTAAGTGACAAACCTTACTAGTTGGCTGTGTCGGGTGGTGGCGGGTTTAACGACACATTTATATATTTGCGCGATCTAACCCAAAAAACCTCTATTACGAAAGGGGCTTATCCTGGACATTTATAACAGCCGAATACTCTAAACGTGTGATGATGTTGATTATAAATGTCGAGGGAAACACCGGAGGACCTGGAGAAAAATCCATGTGACTACGGAGAGAGAGAGAGACACAAACTCCAAATGTTTAGCAGGCGTCAGGGTCGGGATCGAAACCACGACCTCCTGTACACCAGGCGAGGTAGTCAACATCTCCCAGCCACCGTGATGATGATGAGAGAAAGCGACAAGCAAACTCCAAATATCCAGCAGGCGTCAGGGTCGGGATCGAAACCACAAGCTCCTGCATACCAGGCAAGGTAATTAACATCCCCTATGGGTATCTTTGCAAGCCTGTGTCTCACCGAGTGTATGGGGTATTTGAGCAAATCTGCGGGTCCCTGTGTGAGTCTATTGGAACCTGTGCTAGCCGATACCTCTCCGAGTGCAGGGATGTTTGTGCGGTGGTGTAACGGTTCGCGCTACGCTGCGCCACGAACCCAGCGACCAGAGTTCGATACCTGCTCACGGACACCACCAACACCAGCGACGATTATCTGAACCGGTCCTGGGGCTCCCCTAGGTCGACTGGGCCTCAAATGAGTACCTGGTGCGGTGTGTAGTAAGCATCGCCACTGGAGAGACAAAGGCGGCCGGGCGTGGTGTTGGCCACCCACCCCCTCGTGTGCCGTGCCGGCCTTCATAGGTGCTCGCTAACAGCACTTTCCCCAACAGTCTGTTCAGGCTATATGGGGTATCTTTGCCTTTTGGGTGAATGTGCAAGTCGAGGATCGATGCGCACGTATTTGCGTTTATCTGTGTGACTCAACGTCTCTGTACAAGTTCTATGAGTGGTAAGTTCTATGCTATGGGTCTCTGTGTGAGTCTACGGGTCTCTATGTGAATCTACGGGTCTCTATGTGAGTCTATGGGCCTCTATGTGAGTCTATTGGTCTATATGTGAGTCTATGGGTCTATATGTGAGTCTATGGGTCTCTATGTGAGTCTATGGTCTGAATATGAGTCTATGAGTCTATGTGAGCCTGTGGGTCTCTATGTGAGTCTATGGGTCTCTATGCGAGTCTATGGGTCTCTATGTGAGTCTATGGACTTCTATGTGAGTCTATGGGTCTCCATGTGATTCTATGGGTCTCTATGTAAGTCTAGGGGCGTCAATGTTGCGTTGTGTGGGGCAATCTAGGTATTGACCGTTTTTACCCGCACTTATTTAAACGCAAGGTCAAGTCTCGTATAGTCTCAGCGAGGCCTCTCACTCGCCCTTGAAGAGCTAATAAATGATATTGAAGGCAGACACGTCTCCATGGCTCATATACACACAAGGCAAAGAGAGATCCACCAATACCACCACCACCACGACCACGATCACCACCATCGTCAGCATCACATCGTCACCATCAAGACAAAGATCCCCCGTGTAGCCTTAACAGACTGTTGGGGCAGGTGATGTGAGCGAGTAGCAGCTATGAAGGCCGGCACGGTGGCACACGAGGGGGTGGGTGGCCAGCACCACGCCCAGCCACCTTTGTCTCCCCAGTGGCGATGTTTACTACACACCGTACCAGGTACCCATTTGAGGCTGAATACACACACACGAACACACACACACATACACAAATGCACAGACAGGTACACACAGGAATAAACACACGAATGCACACACAGGTACATACAGGAATAACACACGAATGCACACACACGAATACACACACAGGTATACACACAAACAGCTACACACACAGGTAAACACATAAACGCGAACACACGCACAGGTACACACATACACAAATACACACACAGGTACACACACACACGAATGCACACACAAGTAAACACAAACGCGAACACACACACAGGTACACACACACACGAATGCACACACACACACGAATGCACACACAGGTACGCACACAAACAGCCACACACACACAGGTACACACACAAACAGCTACACACACAAGTAAACACATAAACGCGAACACACGCACAGGTACACACACGAATACAGGTACACACAAGTAGCACAAGTACACGTACACGCACAATGTCTACACATGTGTACGTGCACACGTGAATACAAAGACAAATGCCCCCCGTGTAGCCTTAGACTGTTGGGGCAAGTGCCCTTAGCGAGTAGCAGCCCCTATGAAGGCCGGCACGGCACACGAGGGCGACGTTTGCTACACACCGCACCAGGTACTCTTTTGAGGCTGAGTCGACCTAGGGGAGGCCCAGTCGTACACACCGCCACGCACGGCGCGCTCACAGAGGCAAGCCGAACAATCCGCAACAACAACAACGACGACTACATTTAAACCCCATAAACCAAACACAACCATAGAAACATCATCGCGTAGGGGCACACACGCGCACACGCGCGCGCACAGAGAGAGACCCCGGCTCGGCGTGCCGGCCCCTACCGGCCGAGGCGCGCCCTGCCCGGCACGAGGCGCTATCCGAGCGCCGTGGTCTCGATCGCGGCCTACGTCGCGGCCCGAATAGCGGGGTACGATGCGGGCCTGGTGAAGACGACGACGATGATGGAGATGATGATGATGATGAGGTGGAGGCGGCGACTCACCCAGCAGCTTCTTCACCTCGTCTTCGCTCATGAAGATGTTGACGGAGCTCTCGACGGCGAGCACCGCGAGTAGCAGCGACACAGCCGGGAGGAGGTGGAGATGGGTGACCATGGTAGCACGACGACGACCTCCTCCCCCCCCTCCTCCTCCTCGTACTCCTCGTCGTCCTCGTCGTCTCCACCTCGTTCCTCTTTCAATCTTCGCCCCAACACCAACACCACCAACAACACCACCAACAACTCTACCACCGACACCAACACCAACACAACCAACACCACCAACTCCAACTCCACCACGGGTCTCTCTGTGCCCCACGCTGCTCTCTTCACTTCGTCTCTCTCCTCCTCCTCCTCCTCACCACCTCCTCACCACCACCACCTCCTCACCACCTCCTCACCACCACCTCACCACCACCACTACCTCCTCACCACCACCTCCACACCACCACCTCCTCACCACCACCACTACCTCCTCACCACCACCACTACCTCCTCACCACCACCACCTCACTCACCACCACCTCCTCACCACCACCTCACCACCACCACCACTACCTCCTCACCACCACCACTACCTCCTCACCACCACCACTACCTCCTCACCACCACCACCTCACTCACCACCACCACCTCACCACCACCACCTCCTCACGCTCACCACCTCCACCTCACCACCACCTCACTCCTCACCACCTCATCTCCTCACTCACCACCACCACCTCACCACCACCACCACCTCCTCACCACCACCTCCTCACCACCACGTCTCCTCCTCCTCCTCACCACCACCTCCTCACCACCACCACCACCACCTCCTCACCACCACCACCTCCACCACCTCCTCACCACGTCTCCCACTCCTCACTCACTACCACCTCCTCCTCACCACCACCTCACCACCACTTCACCACACCTCCTCACCACGTCTCCTCACTCCTCACCACGTCTCCTCACCACCTCCTCACCACCACACCTCCTCACCACGTCTCCTCACTCCTCACCGCGACCTCGTCGCTCTGCGCCCTCGCTGCGTCTGGACGAGTTTTGTTGTTTGAAGTCTCCCAGGAGGAGGGAGGAGGGGGGAGGGAACCGGATCCTCGTGGATCCGGGTCCTCGTGTCGAGCTGACGATTATCGCGATGCCACGATATATATCGTACGATATATATCGTGGCATCGCGATATGACGATACTACGATATATCGTGCGATACGATGATAAATCGTGCGATATTACGATATATCGTGCGATATGACGATATTACGATATATCGTGCGACGTGACGATACTACGATATATCGTGCGACGTGACGATACTACGATATATCGTGCGACGTGACGATACTACGATATATCGTGCGATACTACAATATATCGTGCGACGTGACGATACTACGATATATCGTGCGATACTACGATATATCGTGCGATATGACGATATTACGATATATCGTGCGACATGACGATACTACGATATATCGTGCGACGTGACGATACTACGATATATCGTGCGATATGACGATACTACGATATATCGTGCGATATGACGATATTACGATATATCGTACAATATTACGATACGATATATCGTAGTATTGCACGATATATCGTGCGATACGACGATACTACGATATATCGTGCGATATGACGATACTACGATATATCGTGCGATATGACGATACTACGATATATCGTGCGATATGACGATACTACGATATATCGTGCGATATGACGATACTACGATATATCGTGCAACGTGACGATACTACGATATATCGTGCGATATGACGATACTACGATATATCGTGCGATATGACGATACTACGATATATCGTGCAACGTGACGATACTACGATATATCGTGCGATATGACGATATTACGATATATCGTGCGATATGACGATACTACGATATATCGTGCGACGTGACGATATTACGATGGTTCGTACGAATACATCGAGACGACCAAAAGAGGTTCGTAAAGTGGCCGTGGCTAAAGTTTTTAGCGTCAAAGTTAAAAAAAAAGTTGCCACCATAACGTGGGGGGCGTGTCTTGTAACAGTTTAGGGGCCGTCCATAAATGACGTCACGCACCCAGGGGGGGGGGGGGGTCAGACATTTGTGACGATGTGTGACGAGGGGGGTGGGGGTTGAGAAATGTGACGTCACATCAAATGCGCAACTTTAAATAAATATAGACAACACGTTCTACTTAATTAAATAGACTTTTTGATAAATGTTTTCTCCTACAACATCAGAGTGCAGCGCCACATTAAATACGCACTACAATGACAATAGTTTAAAGCGTATCGAAGAAAGTTTTATATTTGGGGGGGGGGGGGCAGAGCTTTGTGACGTCATATTTGACGAAGGGGGGGGGGGGGGTCAAAAATCGTCAAAAATGGAAATATGGTTTTTGGGGGGGGCAGAGCTTTATGACGTCAGTGCCTTACCAATGACGGTACATCACGATTCAGTCCCTGTTGGAGCAGGTCTTCAATGATTGCAACAGCATCAGGGACGGCTACCTTGGTGAAGAGGGAGACTCCATCGAAACCGACAGGCAAATCCTCCGGGGGCGGTGATGACATGCCCTTGATTAGTGAAACCAAGTGGGCGAGTTGATGGTGGAGACGATAGGACGGAGTGGAGTTCCCTCTTTATGGATTTTTGATAGGGCCGTCAAATCTGGGTGTCCTAGCAGCCGGAGGTTTTAGAGAGAGAGAGCTTCTTCTTCTTGGTTCTTTTGGTAAAGTCACGTAGAATGGAAAAAATAAAATAATAAAAAGAAAACATTATAACATTTTATTATTTTTTACCGAAAGAAACAAGAAGATGAATCCCTGCAGTCACGAAAGCTTTAAATCGAAATAGAGAGAGAGAGCTGTTTGGTGGGTTCGATTATGGAAGTCGAATGAGTGATGATTGTGTTGGTTTTAGTCGCAAGCTAGTGGTAGGGTCTATAACACATTCCTGCGGAGGGAGCTGGTAGGAACGTCGGGTTGCTCGGTCAATGGCCTGCAGGGTCAACGGCGGCGTGGTGTATTCCGCAAACATGCCCGACTGTGAGGGCGGGCACAAGCCGGCGTGAGTAGGTGAAACGTTGAGTTTTATAAGGGCACCACGGGGTGACCAGCCCCTCCCCACCCAGCCCCACCCCTCCCACCCCCCCCACCCAGCCCCACCCTCTCCACCCAGCCTCTCCCCACCCTCCCCACCCAGCCCCTCCCCACCCAGCCCCTCCCTCCCCACCCAGCCCCTCCCTGCACGACGGACACAATAATCCCCTGTGGGCTGGTGTAACCAGTATAACCTCTTGTTACAGCAGCCCTTTTGCCCACTTCAGCAATTGTTTCTTGCTGTGGTTGTCCCACCTGATGACGGACGCTTGTGTTGCGCCCGAAACGTCGTGAATTAATTTATTTTATACCCACGTGACTTTCCCGAAAGGACACAAGCTAACCCCTTCGGTCTATGCCGGAATCAAGATTCAGTCTAATGGTCGAGGAAACCGAGAATCTGTTGGTTATTCGGAACCGACCTACATAGCAATCAGATCTGAAAAGCACTCGTCATCAACAGCCTTCAACCATGGATTTGATTTCGAAAAGTTGCTTACTCTCGACGAGTTTGGCGTCGTTACAAGGAGTGGTATTGATCGATTGGTCAAACCAATTTTAGTGTTGACAGTTGATGTTGGCCCGGACGAGAACCCGAGATACCACAAAGTGCTGAAGGTTGCAGTCCACCGCTTTCTTCAGCGCGATTTCGACGCGTTATTCCTCGCTACCAACGCTCCAGGAAGAATAGGGTCGAGAACAAGTATAACCCGTAAAAACAAAGTTTTTCACTATAAATCCTTTATATGCGTGGCGGCTAGAGTCCTCTCGTCCTCTGGCTTGAGATGGCTGCCACCTATGGGTCAGATGATTGCATGCCAGCATTAAGCAATTGGTAATTAAATATAATATTTTTGTCCTAAAAAGTGTAAAATTTTGGAAAAAAATTTTCACGAACATTAATTGTCAAGCACAACGAGTCTGTGTGGAAAATGTCAGCTCGATTGGATCACGGGAAGTGGGTTAAAAAACGACCGAAAGATTTGCACGGTCGTAAGCAAGCAAGCAAGCGCGCAAGTGAACTTAATATAAAGGATTTTAAAAAATTAACCCGTAAAAACAAAGTTTTTCACTATAAATCCTTTATATGCGTAGCATCGGTTTTATTTTATTATTCATTTCTGTTTTTCTTGAGTAAGAGTTTCATTTTTATCACATTGGTATTTTAAATTAAATATGAAAAAAACATTTTCCTAAAAAGTGGGAAATTTTTGAAAAAAAATTTCACGAAAATAAATTGTCACGCACAACGAGTCTGTGTGCAAAATGCCAGCTCGATTGGATCACGGGAAGTGGGTTAAAAAACGACCGAAAGATTTGCACGGTCGTAAGCAAGCAAGCAAGCATGCAAGCACGCAAGCAAGCGAACTTAATATAAAGGATTTAAAAATGGCGCCACTCAGTAAGGAACTTACTGGATTGATATTACCACGTGACCACTACGGTAATCATTTGATCGAAAGAGGCATTACCATCGACGCTGCTTTAGAGAAGAAGAATTTAAAGTTTGCAGGAAACACTCTAGCCGAAATCTGGTCACAGTTGATTGTCGATAATTTTCCGACAGGATTGATATGATAATTGTTTTTTTACCCTTCTATCTGGCAACAAAACTGACACATTTTTTACAAGGAGTCATGTTTGCATAGACCACAATACCTGCATTCATAATGCAAACAAAAAACATAACTCTGATAATGTATGCACTGTCCTTGAAGTTGATTGGTCCACACCCGAGACAGCTTTCCTTAGAGCCTAGTCTCACATGGTGTTGGACCAGATGACGCCAAAAGGCGCACAACTCAAATACAATGCACCATCAGAGTATGAGAGCTCGGGGTAAGCATTTACACTATTGGAACCTCATTTGCCAGTAATTTATATTACCACGTGACCACTACGGCAGTCATTTGAACGAAAGAGGCATTACCATCGACGCTGATTTAGAGAAGAATAATTTAAAGTTTTCAGGAAACACTCTAGCTGAAATTTGGTCACAGTTGATTGTCGATAATTTTCCGACAGAGTCTGAGCTTCAGGAACAAAACCTCTTGTCCAGAGATCAGAAATGATACGGCGCCCACGTACGAACAAGCCAATACTTGACACAGATTGTAAAATGCACCGACAACAAGGGCTGTTTGAAACCAAGAAGCTCCTATTTTTACACGCTTTTATTTAACTCACTCTGTCTGTTGTTGTTGCTGTCGTTGTTGTTGTTGTCGTATCCTCAAATCTTGCAACTCAATTTTAATCCACTTCCCAATGTGGTATCGACTGCAAAATTGGTATACTTATGTCTTACTGATGAAAATACTATATTCTATCATAAAAATAAAATAAATTATACGATCTTTTTACACGCTTTCTATTAACTCACTCTGTTGTTGTTGTTGTCGTATCCTCAAATCTTGTAACTCAATTTTAACCCACTTCCCAATGTGGTATTGACTGCTAAATTGGTATACTTATGTCATACTGATGACAATACTTCTTGGTTCTTTCGGTAAAGTCACGTAGAAGGGAAATAATCAATTAATAAAAAATAAAACATAATAAAATAATTATCACGACGTTTCGGCCACAACGCAAGCAGCCGTCCTCAGGTGAAGAACAGGTCTGTCGGAAAGACAGCGTCTGAATGGGCACCACCAAGCTTGGCGGCGTATATTTAAGCTGGGTTGGAGGGGGGAAGGGGCGCCTTGACAGAGGAATTTGGATAGGATTTGCAAGAAATGTGACACACAAGCAGGAATTCATCTTCTTGGTTTTTTTTCGGTAAAGTCACGTAGAAGGGAAGTAATAAAATAATAAAAATAAAACATAATAAAATATTTTTTTGTTTATTTTATTATTATATTATTTTATTATTTTATTTTATTATATTATTTTATTATGTTTTATTTTTATTATTTTATTACTTCCCTTCTACGTGACTTTACCGAAAAAAAAACAAGAAGATGAATCCCTGCAGTCACGAAAGCTTTAAATCGAAACACAAGCAGGAATCAATTCTTATTCCGTCCAAAACGCATCAGTCCACACAGAGTCGGCAACGTGAACTAATGTTTGTGATCGCGAACGAAGAAAATGGAGAGAGCGCAGATTGTTTAGACGAAGAAGAGCTTGATCGGAATGGAATATCCATTCCACAGGATGACGACATCTATGTCTCTCCCTATTAATTCCATGAAGGAGCATTTTGCTTCTCCACGGGAGAATGGAGAAGCATACATTTAGTTATTAAACATTTTTATTCGAATGATTCTACCAGGGCTTTTCATTCTGTGGGATGGATAAGCGATCGTTCTAATTGTACTCTCCATTTTGAATCGTTCTACTACAAAGTTTCAAGTATTTTTTTTATAGTTATAATTACTTTTAATATTTGATCAATTTTAAGATAATTTCAATATAATATTCTGAACATCTGCAGTTTTAGTTAGACGATGAATATTTTCGAGTGGATTTTATGCTAAATTTCAGCTGTGGAATGAATATATGATTGTTATAATTGTACTCTACATTTTGCTTCGTTCTACTACAAAGTTTCAAGTAATTTTTAATAGTTATAATTCATTTTCATATTTGATAATTATAAGAGAATTTCAATATAATATTCTGAACATCTGCAGTTTTAGTTAGACGATGAATATTTTCAAGTGAATTGTATGCTAAATTTTAGCTTTCCAACGCCTCCTTTTCAATAAATGTTTTCTCCTACAACATCAGAGTGCAGCGCCGCATTAAATACGCACTACAATGACAATAGTTTAAAGCGATTTGAAGCATGTTTTATTTTCAAAATGGAAATATGGTTTTGGGGAGGGGGGGGGGCAGAGCTTTGTGACGTCATATCTGAGGGGGGGGGTCTGACTTTTTGTGACGCCGTGTGACGAGGGGGGGAGAGGGGGGGGGGGTCAAAAATCGGCCAAAATCGCGTGACGTCATTTATGGACGGCCCCTAACTGGACATCGGTGATTAAAGGGTTTCATTGCCCTTCAGGGTTCCCTCCTGCGATGGGACTCGGACGCCTGTGCCAGGCCACGTTGCACCTTGCGGCCACGTGAAGTATCGGAAGATTCGCTGGCTCGGAACTGGCCCATTCGCCGTTTAAATATAGACACAAAGACAAAGGTCCCCCGTGAAGCCTGTGACAGACTGAAGGGGCAAGTGCTGTTAGCGAGCGGCACCTATGAAGGCCAGAACGGATGGGGTGGGTGGCCAGCACCACGCCCGGCCGCTTTGTTCTACCCCAGTGCTAGCGATGTTTGCTACACTACACCGCTATACCAGGTACTCGTTTGAGGCCGAGTCGACCTAGGGGAGGCCCAGGGACCGGTTCAGACAATCGTCAAGGGCGTTGGTGGCCATGACAGGTACATCATGGGACCTCCCTTGCCATTATCTCAATATATTAAAGTGGTTTTACCCTTTCTGGCGGTAATAAAACACGAGTTGTGTCGTGATGTTAAATCAACAAACAGAAACCTGCTGCATTGAATCAAGTTACTGCATTAGCTGCACGCGGTACTTTGTGGTAAACATGCAAACAAAAAACACTCCACTACTACACTATACACTACACTATACACTACACTACATACTACACTATATACTACACTATACACTACACACTACACTATATACTACACTATACACTACACTACTACACTATACACTATACTATATACTACACTATATACTACACTACTACACTATACACTACACTATACACTACACTATATACTACACTATATACTACACTATATACTACACTATATACTACACTACTACACTATACACTACACTATATACTACACTATACACTACACTATACACTACACTACATACTACACTATATACTACACTATACACTACACACTACACTATATACTACACTATACACTACACTACTACACTATACTATATACTACACTATATACTACACTACTACACTATACACTACACTATACACTACACTATATACTACACTATATACTACACTATATACTACACTATACACTACACTACTACACTATACACTACACTATATACTACACTATATACTACACTACTACACTATATACTACACTACATACTACACTATATACTACACTATACACTATACTATATACTACACTATACACTACACTATATACTACACTATACACTACACTATATACTACACTATATACTACACTATATACTACACTATACACTATACTATGTACTACACTATACACTACACTATATACTACACTATACACTATACACTACACTATATACTACACTATATACTACACTATATACTACACTATACACTACACTACTACACTATACACTACACTATATACTACACTATATACTACACTACTACACTATATACTACACTACATACTACACTATACACTACACTATACACTACACTATACACTACACTATACACTACACTATACACTACACTATATACTACACTATACACTACACTATACACTACACTATATACTACACTATATACTACACTATATACTACACTATACACTACACTATATACTACACTACATACTACACTATATACTACACTATACACTACACTATATACTACACTATATACTACACTACTACACTATACACTACACTACATACTACACTATATACTACACTATACACTACACTATACACTACACTATATACTACACTATACACTACACTACTACACTATACACTACACTATACACTACACTATACACTACACTATACACTACACTATACACTACACTACTACACTATACACTACACTACATACTACACTATATACTACACTATACACTACACTATACACTACACTATATACTACACTATATACTACACTATACACTACACTATACACTACACTATACACTACACTACTACACTATACACTACACTATATACTACACTATACACTACACTACTATACACTACACTATACACTACACTATATACTACACTACACTATACACTACACTATATACTACACCATACACTACACTATATACTACACTAAACACTACACTATATACTACACTATACACTACACTATACACTACACTATATACTACTATACACTACACTATACACTACACTATACACTACACTATACACTATGCTATACACTACACTATATACTACACTATACACTATGCTATACAATACACTATACACTACACTACTATACACTACTATATACTACACTATACACTACACTATACACTATACACTACACTATACACTACACTACTATACACTACACTATACACTACACTACTATACACTACACTATACACTACTATACATTACACTATACACTACACTATACACTACACTACTATACACTACACTATACACTACGCTATACACTACACTATACACTACACTACTATACACTACACTATACACTACACTATACACTACACTACTATACACTACACTATACACTACGCTATACACTACACTATACACTACGCTATACACTACACTATACACTACGCTCTACACTACACTATACACTACACTATACACTACACTATACACTACACTATACACTACACTATACACTACACCATACACTATGCTCTACACTAAACTATACACTACACTATACACTACACTATACACTACACTATACACTACACTATACACTACACTATATACTACTATACACTACACTATACACTACACTATACACTACACTATACACTATGCTATACACTACACTATATACTACACTATACACTATGCTATACACTACACTATACACTACACTACTATACACTACACTATACACTACTATACACTACACTATACACTACACTATACACTACACTATACACTATGCTATACACTACACTATATACTACACTATACACTACACTACTATACACTACACTATACACTACACTACTATACACTACACTATACACTACTATACATTACACTATACACTACACTATACACTACACTACTATACACTACACTATACACTACGCTATACACTACACTATACACTACACTATACACTACACTACTATACACTACACCATACACTACGCTCTACACTACACTATACACTACACTATACACTACACTACTATACACTACACTATACACTACACTACTATACACTACACTATACACTACTATACATTACACTATACACTACACTATACACTACACTACTATACACTACACTATACACTACGCTATACACTACGCTATACACTACACTATACACTACACTACTATACACTACACCATGCACTACGCTCTACACTACACTATACACTACACTATACACTACACCATACACTACACTATACACTACACTATACACTACGCTATACACTACACTATACACTACACTATATACTACACTATACACTACACCATACACTACACTATACACTACACTATACACTACACTATTCACTACACTACACACATGCTCTGGTAATATATGATGATGCATCGCCTTTGCAACTGATTGCTCCACACCAGAGGCAGCTTTCTATCGAGCCTCGTCTCGGGCCCAGCTCAGCCATCTCCGACCTACGACCCGCCGGGGCCCCGTCGTGGCTAAACACCGTTGGCGGTGTTGGGCGTCTGCTGAATCTCGCTCCGCATGATCTGCAGGAGGAGCTTCCTCTGCTCCAACTCGGGCAGCGGATCCTTGTCCAGGTAGTCGAGGAGGGTGTCGCACGCCCGCGTGGCCGCCACGCGCCTCCACGCCGTCGACGGCCCTCCGTGGCCTCCGTGGCCTCCGTGGCCTCCGTCAGTCAGCTGCTCATCATCATCATCACCCTCCTCCTCGTCGTCCTCATTGTCGTCGGTCCGCCCGTGCCACGCGGGGTCCGCCGAGTCCCTCGACGAGAGCCAATCGGTGACGTCCTCGAGGCTGGCGCCGCCGCAGCCCGGCACGGCGCGGAGGAGCTGCAGGCATTCGAGGGCCGAGCGCGCGAGGTCCGCAGCCTGCGAGCGGTCTCCGTCGTAGTCGTCCAATCCTGCGTCGTCTCTAACACCTCCATCGCCGTCTCCTCCTGCGTCGTCTCTAACATCTTCGTCGTCATCTTCGTCGTCATCTTCGTCGTCATCTTCGTCTTCATCATCATCTCCGTCGTAATCGTCTCCCCCGTCATCTCTAACATCTCCGTCGTCTCTAACATCTCCGCCGTCTCCGCCCCCCTGTACCTCCGACGCGGCGGTGGCGGCGGCACCGGGCGGAGCCGGAGGGGCACGGAACCCCTCCGGCCACAGCGCCCGCCAGCAGCGCCGGAGGGCATCGCTCCGCAGCGACCGCCAGGCGGCGGCGACACCGGCGAGCGCGTCCCTGACGGTGAGGCCGCCCCAGAAGCGGCCAGCGACATCCCGGGGGTCCCCGCCGCGGCTGCCGTCGGCCGCGGCGGCCGCCGCCGCGTGCAGCTTCCCGAGCAGATCCCTCCGGTACCGTCGCTTGAGCAGCGCCAGCGCCCCGCCGCGGTACATCGGCGGGGTGACGCCCGGCGGCAGGAGCTCGGCGGCGAAGGCCCCGTCGGCGGTGCGCAGCGGGGCCCGCCCGGCCCGGCCGTCGTCGAGCAGGAGGAGGAGGGCGCGCTCGGGGAGGCCCCGGCGGCGGAGGCGCCGGCGCACCTCGGGCACGAAGCGGCCGAAGAACCAGCGCCCGAGTGCGGCGCCGTCCAGCCGCGCCCCCCGCCGCCCGTGGCGGCGGCGGATGGGCAGGGCGGCCGCGGCCCTCGAGGGCCGCCGCGAGCCGCCCACGCAGGCGAGCCGCAGGCGGTGGGTGCCCGAGGCGTTGGCGCAGGCCAGGAGGGCGAGGCACCCCTTGCCGGCGCCCCGGCGGGCGAGGAGCTTCGGGGGCGGCGCCTTCCACAGGAGGCCCGTCTCGTCCGCGTCATACACCTGCGACGGGCCCAGGCCCCGGGCCTCCACCAGGGCCCGGAAGCGTGCCGCGTAGGCCCCGGCGGCCCCGGCGCCGGGCACCCCGCCGCCACCGCCGGCGGCCGCCGAGAGCCGGCGGATGCCGTGGCGCTCCTTGAAGGAGCGCAGCCACCCCTGGTTGGCCACGAAAGGCTCGTCGGACGCTCCTCCCTCTCCTCCCCCTCCTCCTCCTCCCCCTCCTCCCCCTCCTCCCCCTCCTTCACCTCTCGCTCCTCTGCCCCCTCTACCCCCTCCTCCTCCTCCCCCTCCACCCCCTCCCCCAGCGACAACAGCGGCGGCGGCGTTGGCCCGGAGCCTGTGGTGCAGGGCCCTGGCCTTGTCGCACAGCGCGGGGCCGCTGACCGGGTGGTGTCCCCTGGCTCGCCGCTCCAGGAGCCAGGCGTGCAGCTCGCGCTCCACGGCCTCGCTCGGCGCGGCGGTGCCGGTGCCGGTGCCGGTGCCGGTGCCACCGCCGGTGCCGCGGCCCCGGGCCACGCGCCGCCTCGCGGCCCCGGCGCCCTGCAGCTCGCTGAAGAGCCTCGCGATCTTGGGCGCGCCGTCGCGGATGTCGCGCACGGTGGTGTAGCCCACGTGGAAGTCGGCGGCGATGCTCTGGAGCGGCCGCCCGCCGGGCGCCGCCATCGCCCGGAGCACCTCCATCTTCTGGGCCAGGCTGAGGAAGACTCGCTTGGGCCGAGGCCGGACGGGCCGCGGCAGCCCTGCAGGAGTCGCAGAGTGTCGTGAAAAGTGTGTGGTGTGTAGTATTGTAGTGTGTAGTGTAGTGTATAGTGTGTAGTGCCTTGTGTAATGTATAGTGTGTAGTGTAGTTTATAGTATTGTAGTGTATAGTGTAGTGTATAGTGTGTAGTGTATAGTATTCTAGTGTGTAGTGTAGTGTAATATTGTAGTGTGTAGTGTAGTGTATAGTGTGTAGTGCCTTGTGTAATGTATAGTGTGTAGTGTACAGTGTGTGGTGTATAGTATTGTAGTGTGTAGTGTATAGTGTAGTGTGTAGTTTATAGTGTAGTGTATAGTGTTTAGTATTGTAGTGTATAGTGTAGTGTATAGTGTAGTGTATAGTGTGCAGTGTATAGTAGTGTAGTGTATAATGTAGTGTGTAGTGTATGGTGTAGTGGGTAGTGTGGTGTGTATTGTATAGTAGACTCCAAATAGACAGCAGCAGGCATCGTCAGGGTCGGGATCGAACCCACGCCCTCCTGCACACCAGGCGAGGGAGTCAACATCTCTCTCGCCATGGCGCCTACCTCGGTCCTCCTCCTCTTCCTCCACCTCGACCTCGATCTCCGCCACGTCCGACGGAGCCGCCCCCGCTTGGCCACGGGCGTCAGGGCCCCACCCATTGGGGTCGTTGGGGTCGGCGGGGTCGGTGGGGTCGTTGGGGTCGGCGGGGTCGGCGGGGTCGGCGGGGTCGGCGGGGCTCCATCCTCGCGCTTCCACCTTCTCCGGCTTGACCTCGATAATGCGGAGGTGGGCCCTGTGGTCTGGGGAAGGGGAGGCGGAAGGAGAGGCCCGGGGGCCTATTGGGAGGCGCCGTGTGTTTGAGATTGTTTGAGAGATATGATTTGAGAGAGATTATTTGAGATTATTTGATATCGGCCACCAGTGTTTGCGATGGCCGAGTCGCTTCTGGAATAATCAGTTGATGCCCTTAGTTGGGGGCTTTTTCTGGTAGGATGGGGGATGGTTTAGTGTTTGATTCTGTGTGTGTCTGGGTGATTGTGTGTGTCTGTGTGGGTCTCTGTGTCTGTGTGGGTCTGTGTGTGTCTCGGGGATTGTGCATGTCTGTGTGGGTCTGTGTGTCTAGTCCGGCAAAACAACCCCCTACATCCTCATGGTGTCTGTGACCACCACAGTGGCTAAACGGGGGCTCTGGACGGTTGTGAGGGGCTGGTAACCCCTCCACCTTCAATTCATTACCACTAAACCACGACTTAAACATAAATATGTAACTAATAAGCTTATGCCGGAGACCCCGGGGGGACAGGCGTCGATGACGTCTCCTGGCCAAACCCCAATTGGCGGAGCCAGGAGATTGAATCTTCACCCTCGGGGCTCCTCCAGAAACAACGAAAAGTCACTGCGTGTGGCCACGTGGAATGTTCGAACGCTTACTGTGGAGGAGAGGCTGCCACTCATTTGTCGGGAGCTGGACCGGTACCGCCTGGATCTCTGTGGCATTCAGGAGGTCCGGTGGACCGGTTCTGGCTCCTGCCACCATGAGGGGTGGACAGTCCTCTACTCGGGGCAGGAGACTGCCAAACAACAGGATGTGGCTCTTCTTGTGAACAAAATAATAAAGGGGGCGTGGGAGCGTGGCGGTGAGGTGTGGGAAGCTGTAAGCCCCAGGCTACTTTGGGCTCACCTTCCCATTAACCAGAGGCGAGGAGTGGTGGTCGTGTTTACTTATGTCCCCACCGAAGATGAACATCCGTGGAGGGATGCAGGGAAAGCCGATGAGTCAGATGCCTTCTATGACCTCCTGTCACAGGTGCTGGCTAAAGTGGCCACTCGGGACAGAGTTATCTTGTTGGGTGACTTCAATGCCCGAGTTGGTCATGATGCTGGCACCTGGTCTGGAGTGATTGGAAGGCATGGGCCAGATCAGCTCAATAACAACGGTAGGAGGCTGCTAAATTTTGGTGCAGCCCATGGGCTTGTAATTACCTACACGCTCTTGAGGCATCGGCACATACACACAACATCATGGATGCATGCCGGGTCCAAGCAAGAACATCTGCTGGACTACATAGTGGCGGACCAGCGGATGCGAGCCCATGTCCTTGACACCAGGACCTACCGTGGAGCTGATCTGCCCTCTGACCATCGACTAGTCATCTGTAAGATGCGCCTGCCATTCTTCCACTCCGGTGGTGGGTGTACACCCAGGACCCCATTCCAACCTAAAGTGGCCTGGTCTCAGTTAGCTGATGAAAGTTGCAAGCGAGAATTTCATCATAGCTTGCGGCTGGGGTTGGCATCGTCCCCCACTCCTGATGTCGAGGGTAAATGGGCGAGTCTTAGGACTGTGACCCATGCAGCTGCAGTGGCTGCTTTGGGTACGCGGTCCAGACCTCCCCAGAGACCCTGGCTGACAGAGGAGGTGTTCAGGATAGTTGAGAAAAAGCGACAGGCCCACTCTCATCGGCTACAGCATCCCACGTCAAAGAATGAGGAGGCTTACCGCAGCCTTCGCTCGGAGGTTCGGAGAGCCGTAAGGCGCTGCAAGGATGGGTGGTGGTCGCGGGTTGCTGAGGAGATGGAGTCTGCCTCAGTGGCCCGCGATCACAAATCACTATTTAACTCCATCAAAAAAGTAACCTGCAGCGCCACGCCTATTACCATCACTAGGGGGGAAAACGGTGATCCAATCTCCGACCCCCAGGAACAGGTTGGCAGATTTGCTGAGCATTTCTGTGAGGTCCTGGGGGAGGGGAAATCCCTCAGCCAGGAAAACATCATGGCATAAAGTGGGGATAACCCTGCTGAGGCTGCGGTGCCTCAAATATTGGAAGAAGTCACCCCCTGTGAGTGGCTGGCTGAGGTGCCATCTGTTGAGGAAGTACTGAGACCAGGAAAGGCACCGATCTCCAAAGCGAAATGCTGAGAGAGGGTGGTATTTGTGCACAGACTGCCCTATATGACATCATAACAACAGTCTGGACCACTGGACGGGTTCCGCAGGATTGGAAGGATGCCCTGGTGGTCCGCCTCTTTAAAAAGGGGGACCGCACAGACTGTAACAACTACAGGGGCATCTCACTCCTCAGTGTGTCGGGAAAGGTCCTGGCAAGGATTATTCAGCATCGCCTTGCTAGGCACGCTGAGGAGAGGCTTGCGGAGCCCCAATGCGGTTTCAGGAAAGGGCGGTCCTGCACAGATGCCATATTTTCTGTCCGTCTGCTAAAGCAGAGGTGAAGGGAATTCCAACAAGACCTACATCTCTGCTTTATTGACCTGGTCAAGGCCTATTATACCATCAGTAGGCCTGGGCTCTGGGTTGTTCTTCATGCTTTCGGAGTCCCTGACCCTCTACTCACGATCATTAAGGACCTTCATGACGGTGAGCGGGCTCATGTAAAACTACGTGGCCGGGAGTCAGAGCCTTTCCCTGTACACCTTGGGCTGCGACAGGGATATCCTGATAGAGATACCAGAGGAATTTCCATCTGGTACAGATACAATGGGAGGCTGATTAATTGCCCGGGTGCGGTAAAGGGATGGCTCCCTATTGGTCAACCACATTATATATGCGGATGACCTGGTAATTGCGGCTCACTCAGAGGAGGAGTTGGAGGCGCTGCTGCTGAAACTGGAGTGTGCCACTAAGAGGTGGGGCCTTACCATCAGCCAAACTAAAACTAAGCACCTGCCTGGGTATTTTGTACCATTGGACACTCCACCCCCACAACTCCCGATTGGTGATGGGGCAGTTGTGGAAGGAGTGGAGAGTTGCCCATAACTGGGCAGAGTGCTCATGACTGGCTCCAGTTTGACAGCAGAGGTCTCACTCCGAATGAGTTGAGCAACATTATATTTTCATCGCTTGCATAATGCCGCATGGAAGCTCCCTGGTCTCTCACTCCGCACGAAGCTTCAGGTCTTCTCGGCCACAGTCATTCCCTCCTTTCTCTATGCTTGCGAAATGTGAACCCCCCCCCCCCCTAATGGAGGATCGTCGCCGATTGGAAACATTTATACTGGCCTGCCTACGATCCATCCTGGGTTTAATCAGGCTGGATTGTGTGAGGAGCTCACAAATCCTTAAAAAATCTGGGCAAAGTCCCATCGGTGAGCTCCTCCGGCAGTCAAGGCTGCATTGGCTGGGTCATGTAGCCCGCATGCCCAGTCACCGCATGCCTAAACAGAGACCAGGCCACTGTGGGTTTGAATGGGATCCTAGATGGACACCCACCACCTGAATGGAAGAATAGCCGGTGAATTTCAGAGATGACAAGCCAATGGTCAGTGGCCAGATCAGGTCCACGGTAGGTCCTGGCGTCAAGGACATGGGCTTGCATCTGCTGTTCCATCGGTATATTGTCCAGCAGATGTTCTTGCTTGGACCCGGTGTGCATCCATGATGTTGTGTGGATACGCCAATACCAGAACATCATGTTGGCAATTACGAGCCCATGGGCTGGACAAAATTCTAGCAGCCTCGTACCGTTGTTATTTAACTTATATAGCCCATGCCCTCCCATCACTGCAGCCCAGGTGCCAGCATCATGACCCACTCGGGCATTAAAGTCGCCCAACAGGATGACTATCCCGAGGGGCCACTTTAGCTAGCACCTGTGACAGGAGGTCATAGAATGCATCTGAATCATCGGCCTTGCCTGTATCCCTCCACTGATGTTCATCTTCGGTGAGGGCATAAGTAACCACGACCACCACTCCTCACCCCCGGTTGATGAGAAGGCGAGCACAAAGTAGCCTGGGGTTTACAGCTTCCCACACCTCACTGCCACACTCCCACGCCCCCTTCATTCTTTTGTTCAGAAGAAGAGCCACTGCCTGTTATTTGGCAGTTTCCTGCCACGAGTAGAGGACTGTCCACCCCTCATGGTGGCAGGAGCCAGAGCCAGTCCACCGGGCCTCCTATATACCGCAGAAATCCAGGGTGGTACCAGTCCAGCTCCCGATAGAGGAGTGGCAGCCTCTCCTCCACGGTGAGCGTTCAAATTTTCCACGTGGCCACCCGCAGTGGCTTTTTGCCGTTTACGAAGGCACCCCGAGAGTGTCTGGATTCAGTCTCCTGGCTCCGCCAAATGGGATTTGGCCAGGAGACGCCATAGACGCCTGCCCCCCGGGGCCTCCGGCACAAGCTTCGTTACATTTTTTTTTCCCCCACGTAGTTCCGTGGTCATTGAATTGAAGGCGGAGGGGTTACCAGCCTCTCGAGCCCATCCAAGAGCCCACGTCGGCCGCTGTGGTAGCTACGAATGCCATGAGGGGTGCAGCCGAATGGAAATCGGCCCTCCCCCCAATGCATCGTTCACCGCAGCGTTACCGTCCGGCACCACCGCCGAGGGCCGCCGCCACTCACCACCGGCGTCTTCTCTCTCCGCCTTCACGAGCGGCCACGTCTCACCGCCCGACTCCTCCTCCTCTCGCTTCACGAGCGGCTCCACGGGCAGAGAAGGGGGCTCCACCTCCACCTCCAAGCCTCCTGTCCCGAGCGAAAACACAGCGGAGTGAGAGGCTCAAGACGATGCTGCCGCCACCGTTGCTATTGCTGCTGCTGATGCAACTGCTGCTGATGCTGATGCTGCTACTACTGCTTCTAGCTGCTGCTGATGCTGCTGACACTGCTGCAGCTGCTGCTATTATTGCTGCTAACTGCTAATGCTACTGCTGCTGCTACTACTGCTGATGCTGCTGCTACTACTGCTGATGCTGCTGATGCTACTGCTGCTACTGCTGCCACTCTCCGTGACATTGCGGCGTGAAGGAAGCAAACGCAGAGACAGCGTCCAGCAACAACCGCCGCTCGCTAGCGGGGACCGTCACCGCCACCACCACGGCCGCTAGTACCAGGCTAGGTGCACCTCAAGGACTACTCACCGGTAGCGGCAGCAGGGTGTCCCCGTGGCTCATCGGCCCCTCTACGAAGCGACATCTCACGGCGGATGTCGCTCCGTGAGGTTGGAGTCCCGGGGTCGGAGGAGCCTCACCCACGCGCTCGCTCGAACCCTGGGCACACGGCACTCGGAGAGTCGCACGCGCACGCACTCACCCCGTGGGTTTGATCCCAGGTGGTAAGGCCCCACTGAGCTGTTGAGTCTGTGGGCAGTGTTGAGTCTATGGGTGGTGTTGAGTCTATGGGTGGTGTTGAGTCTATGGTGCAGTGTTGAGTCTATGGTGCAGTGTTGAGTCTATGGTGCAATGTGAGTCTATGGTGCAGTGTTGAGTCTATGGGCAGTGTTGAGTCTATGGTGCAGTGCTGAGTCTATGGTGCAATGTTGAGTCTATGGTGCAGTGTGAGTCTATGGTGCAGTGTTGAGGCTATGGGCAGTGTTGAGTCTATGGTGCAGTGCTGAGTCTATGGTGCAGTGTTAAGTCTATGGGCAGTGTTGAGTCTATGGGCAGTGTTGAGTCGATGGTGCAGTGTTGAGTCTATGGTGCAGTGTTGAGTCGATGGTGCAGTGTTGAGTCGATGGTGCAGTGTTGAGTCTATGGTGCAGTGTTGAGTCTATGGTGCAGTGTTGAGTCTATGGTGCAGTGCTGAGTCTATGGTGCAGTGTTGAGTCTATGGTGCAGTGTTGAGTCTATGGTGCAGTGTTGAGTCTATGGTGCAGTGCTGAGTCGATGTTGCAGTGTTGAGTCTATGGTGCAGTGTTGAGTCTATGGGCAGTGTTGAGTCTCTGGGCAGTGTTGAGTCTATGGTGCAGTGTTGAGTCTATGGGCAGTGTTAGTCTATGGGCAGTGTTGAGTCTATGGGCAGTGTTGAGTCTATGGTGCAGTGTTGAGTCTATGGTGCAGTGCTGAGTCTATGGTGCAGTGTTGAGTCTATGGTGCAGTGATGAGTCCATGGCAGTGTTGAGTCTATGGTACAGTGTTGAGTCTATTGTGCAGTGTTGGGTCTATGGTGCAGTGTTGAGTCTATGTTGCAGTGTTGAGTCGATGGTGCAGTGTTGAGTCTATGGGCAGTGCTGAGTCTATGGGCAGTGTTGAGTCTATGGGCAGTGCTGAGTCTGTGGTGCAGTGTTGAGTCTATGGGCAGTCCTGAGTCTATGGTGCAGTGTTGAGTCTATGGGCAGTGCTGCGTCTATGGTGCAGTGCTGAGTCTATGGTGCAGTGCTGAGTCTATGGTGCAGTGCTGAGTCTAAAGTGCAGTGTTGAGTCTATGGTGCAGTGCTGAGTCTATGGTGCAGTTCTGAGTCTATGGTGCAGTGTTGATTCTATGGTGCAGTGCTGAGTCTATGGTGCAGTGCTGAGTCTATGGTGCAGTGTTGAGTCTATGGGCAGTGTTGAGTCTATGGGCAGTGCTGAGTCTGTGGTGCAGTGTTGAGTCTATGGGCAGTGCTGAGTCTATGGTGCAGTGTTGAGTCTATGGGCAGTGCTGAGTCTATGGTGCAGTGCTGAGTCTATGGTGCAGTGCTGAGTCTATGGTGCAGTGCTGAGTCTATGGTGCAGTGTTGAGTCTATGGGCAGTGCTGCGTCTATGGTGCAGTGCTGAGTCTATGGTGCAGTGTTGAGTCTATGGTGCAGTGTTGAGTTTATGGTGCAGTGTTGAGTCTATGGTGCAGAGTTGAGTCTATGGTGCAGTGTTGAGTCGATGATGCAGTGATGAGTCTATGGGCAGTGTTGAGTCGATGGTGCAGTGTTGAGTCTATGGTGCAGTGTTGAGTCTATGGTGCAGTGTTGAGTCTATGGTGCAGTGCTGAGTCTATGGTGCAGTGTTGAGTCTATGGTGCAGTGTTGAGTCTATGGTGCAGTGTTGAGTCGATGGTGCAGTGTTGAGTCTATGGTGCAGTGTTGAGTCTATGGGCAGTGTTGAGTCTATGGTGCAGTGTTGAGTCTATGGGCAGTGTTAGTCTATGGGCAGTGTTGAGTCTATGGGCAGTGTTGA
Source organism: Lampetra planeri (assembly GCF_965212315.1). Lineage (NCBI taxonomy): Eukaryota > Metazoa > Chordata > Hyperoartia > Petromyzontiformes > Petromyzontidae > Lampetra > Lampetra planeri. The sequence goes on from NC_136162.1 coordinate 999,769, forward strand.
GTCTATGGTGCAGTGTTGAGTCTATGGTGCAGTGCTGAGTCTATGGTGCAGTGTTGAGTCTATGGTGCAGTGATGAGTCCATGGCAGTGTTGAGTCTATGGTGCAGTGTTGAGTCTATTGTGCAGTGTTGGGTCTATGGTGCAGTGTTGAGTCTATGTTGCAGTGTTGAGTCGATGGTGCAGAGTTGAGTCTATGGGCAGTGCTGAGTCTATGGGCAGTGTTGAGTCTATGGGCAGTGCTGAGTCTGTGGTGCAGTGTTGAGTCTATGGGCAGTCCTGAGTCTATGGTGCAGTGTTGAGTCTATGGGCAGTGCTGCGTCTATGGTGCAGTGCTGAGTCTATGGTGCAGTGCTGAGTCTATGGTGCAGTGCTGAGTCTAAAGTGCAGTGTTGAGTCTATGGTGCAGTGCTGAGTCTATGGTGCAGTGCTGAGTCTATGGTGCAGTGTTGATTCTATGGTGCAGTGCTGAGTCTATGGTGCAGTGCTGAGTCTATGGTGCAGTGTTGAGTCTATGGGCAGTGTTGAGTCTATGGGCAGTGCTGAGTCTGTGGTGCAGTGTTGAGTCTATGGGCAGTGCTGAGTCTATGGTGCAGTGTTGAGTCTATGGGCAGTGCTGAGTCTATGGTGCAGTGCTGAGTCTATGGTGCAGTGCTGAGTCTATGGTGCAGTGTTGAGTCTATGGTGCAGTGCTGAGTCTATGTTGCAGTGTTGAGTCTATGGTGCAGTGCTGAGTCTATGGTGCAGTGCTGAGTCTATGGTGCAGTGCTGAGTCTATGGGCAGTGCTGAGTCTGTGGTGCAGTGTTGAGTCTATGGTGCAGTGCTGAGTCTATGGGCAGTGCTGAGTCTGTGGTGCAGTGTTGAGTCTATGGCGTAGCAGTGTTGAGTCTATGGTGCAGTGTTGAGTCTATGGTGCAGTGTTGAGTCTATGGGCAGTGTTGAGTCTATGGTGCAGTGTTGAGTCTATGGTGCAGTGCTGAGTCTATGGGCAGTGCTGAGTCTGTGGTGCAGTGTTGAGTCTATGGCGTAGCAGTGTTGAGTCTATGGTGCAGTGTTGAGTCTATGGTGCAGTGTTGAGTCTATGGGCAGTGTTGAGTCTATGGTGCAGTGTTGAGTCTATGGGCAATGTTGAGTCTGTGGTGCAGTGTTGAGTCTATGTGCAGTGTTTAGTCTATGGTGCAGTGCTGAGTTAATGGTGCAGTGTTGAGTCTATGGTGCAGTGCTGAGTCTATGGTGCAGTCATGAGTCTATGGTGCAGTGTTGAGTCTATGGTGCAGTGCTGAGTCTATGGTGCAGTCCTGAGTCTATGGTGCAGTGCTGAGTCTATGGGCAGTGCTGAGTCTATGGTGCAGTGTTAATTCTAGGGTGCAGTGCTAAGTCTATGGTGCAGTGCTGATTCTATGGTGCAGTGTTGAGTCTATGGGCAGCGTTGAGTCTCTGGGCAGTGTTGAGTCTATGGTGCAGTGTTGAGTCTATGGGCAGTGTTAGTCTATGGGCAGTGTTGAGTCTATGGGCAGTGTTGAGTCTATGGTGCAGTGTTGAGTCTATGGTGCAGTGTTGAGTCTATGGGCAGTGCTGAGTCTATGGTGCAGTGTTGAGTCTATGGGCAGTGCTGAGTCTATGGTGCAGTGCTGAGTCTATGGTGCAGTGCTGAGTCTATGGTGCAGTGCTGAGTCTATGGTGCAGTGTTGAGTCTATGGGCAGTGCTGCGTCTATGGTGCAGTGCTGAGTCTATGGTGCAGTGTTGAGTCTATGGTGCAGTGTTGAGTTTATGGTGCAGTGTTGAGTCTATGGTGCAGAGTTGAGTCTATGGTGCAGTGTTGAGTCGATGATGCAGTGATGAGTCTATGGGCAGTCTTGAGTCGATGGTGCAGTGTTGAGTCTATGGTGCAGTGTTGAGTCTATGGTGCAGTGTTGAGTCTATGGTGCAGTGCTGAGTCTATGGTGCAGTGTTGAGTCTATGGTGCAGTGTTGAGTCTATGGTGCAGTGTTGAGTCGATGGTGCAGTGTTGAGTCTATGGTGCAGTGTTGAGTCTATGGGCAGTGTTGAGTCTCTGGGCAGTGTTGAGTCTATGGTGCAGTGTTGAGTCTATGGGCAGTGTTAGTCTATGGGCAGTGTTGAGTCTATGGGCAGTGTTGAGTCTATGGTGCAGTGTTGAGTCTATGGTGCAGTGCTGAGTCTATGGTGCAGTGTTGAGTCTATGGTGCAGTGATGAGTCCATGGCAGTGTTGAGTCTATGGTGCAGTGTTGAGTCTATTGTGCAGTGTTGGGTCTATGGTGCAGTGTTGAGTCTATGTTGCAGTGTTGAGTCGATGGTGCAGAGTTGAGTCTATGGGCAGTGCTGAGTCTATGGGCAGTGTTGAGTCTATGGGCAGTGCTGAGTCTGTGGTGCAGTGTTGAGTCTATGGGCAGTCCTGAGTCTATGGTGCAGTGTTGAGTCTATGGGCAGTGCTGCGTCTATGGTGCAGTGCTGAGTCTATGGTGCAGTGCTGAGTCTATGGTGCAGTGCTGAGTCTAAAGTGCAGTGTTGAGTCTATGGTGCAGTGCTGAGTCTATGGTGCAGTGCTGAGTCTATGGTGCAGTGTTGATTCTATGGTGCAGTGCTGAGTCTATGGTGCAGTGCTGAGTCTATGGTGCAGTGTTGAGTCTATGGGCAGTATTGAGTCTATGGGCAGTGCTGAGTCTGTGGTGCAGTGTTGAGTCTATGGGCAGTGCTGAGTCTATGGTGCAGTGTTGAGTCTATGGGCAGTGCTGAGTCTATGGTGCAGTGCTGAGTCTATGGTGCAGTGCTGAGTCTATGGTGCAGTGTTGAGTCTATGGTGCAGTGCTGAGTCTATGGTGCAGTGTTGAGTCTATGGTGCAGTGCTGAGTCTATGGTGCAGTGCTGAGTCTATGGTGCAGTGCTGAGTCTATGGGCAGTGCTGAGTCTGTGGTGCAGTGTTGAGTCTATGGTGCAGTGCTGAGTCTATGGGCAGTGCTGAGTCTGTGGTGCAGTGTTGAGTCTATGGCGTAGCAGTGTTGAGTCTATGGTGCAGTGTTGAGTCTATGGTGCAGTGTTGAGTCTATGGGCAGTGTTGAGTCTATGGTGCAGTGTTGAGTCTATGGTGCAGTGCTGAGTCTATGGGCAGTGCTGAGTCTGTGGTGCAGTGTTGAGTCTATGGCGTAGCAGTGTTGAGTCTATGGTGCAGTGTTGAGTCTATGGTGCAGTGTTGAGTCTATGGGCAGTGTTGAGTCTATGGTGCAGTGTTGAGTCTATGGGCAATGTTGAGTCTGTGGTGCAGTGTTGAGTCTATGTGCAGTGTTTAGTCTATGGTGCAGTGCTGAGTTAATGGTGCAGTGTTGAGTCTATGGTGCAGTGTTGAGTCTATGGTGCAGTGATGAGTCCATGGCAGTGTTGAGTCTATGGTGCAGTGTTGAGTCTATTGTGCAGTGTTGGGTCTATGGTGCAGTGTTGAGTCTATGTTGCAGTGTTGAGTCGATGGTGCAGAGTTGAGTCTATGGGCAGTGCTGAGTCTATGGGCAGTGTTGAGTCTATGGGCAGTGCTGAGTCTGTGGTGCAGTGTTGAGTCTATGGGCAGTCCTGAGTCTATGGTGCAGTGTTGAGTCTATGGGCAGTGCTGCGTCTATGGTGCAGTGCTGAGTCTATGGTGCAGTGCTGAGTCTATGGTGCAGTGCTGAGTCTAAAGTGCAGTGTTGAGTCTATGGTGCAGTGCTGAGTCTATGGTGCAGTGCTGAGTCTATGGTGCAGTGTTGATTCTATGGTGCAGTGCTGAGTCTATGGTGCAGTGCTGAGTCTATGGTGCAGTGTTGAGTCTATGGGCAGTGTTGAGTCTATGGGCAGTGCTGAGTCTGTGGTGCAGTGTTGAGTCTATGGGCAGTGCTGAGTCTATGGTGCAGTGTTGAGTCTATGGGCAGTGCTGAGTCTATGGTGCAGTGCTGAGTCTATGGTGCAGTGCTGAGTCTATGGTGCAGTGTTGAGTCTATGGTGCAGTGCTGAGTCTATGTTGCAGTGTTGAGTCTATGGTGCAGTGCTGAGTCTATGGTGCAGTGCTGAGTCTATGGTGCAGTGCTGAGTCTATGGGCAGTGCTGAGTCTGTGGTGCAGTGTTGAGTCTATGGTGCAGTGCTGAGTCTATGGGCAGTGCTGAGTCTGTGGTGCAGTGTTGAGTCTATGGCGTAGCAGTGTTGAGTCTATGGTGCAGTGTTGAGTCTATGGTGCAGTGTTGAGTCTATGGGCAGTGTTGAGTCTATGGTGCAGTGTTGAGTCTATGGTGCAGTGCTGAGTCTATGGGCAGTGCTGAGTCTGTGGTGCAGTGTTGAGTCTATGGCGTAGCAGTGTTGAGTCTATGGTGCAGTGTTGAGTCTATGGTGCAGTGTTGAGTCTATGGGCAGTGTTGAGTCTATGGTGCAGTGTTGAGTCTATGGGCAATGTTGAGTCTGTGGTGCAGTGTTGAGTCTATGTGCAGTGTTTAGTCTATGGTGCAGTGCTGAGTTAATGGTGCAGTGTTGAGTCTATGGTGCAGTGCTGAGTCTATGGTGCAGTCATGAGTCTATGGTGCAGTGTTGAGTCTATGGTGCAGTGCTGAGTCTATGGTGCAGTCCTGAGTCTATGGTGCAGTGCTGAGTCTATGGGCAGTGCTGAGTCTATGGTGCAGTGTTAATTCTAGGGTGCAGTGCTAAGTCTATGGTGCAGTGCTGATTCTATGGTGCAGTGTTGAGTCTATGGGCAGCGTTGAGTCTCTGGGCAGTGTTGAGTCTATGGTGCAGTGTTGAGTCTATGGGCAGTGTTAGTCTATGGGCAGTGTTGAGTCTATGGGCAGTGTTGAGTCTATGGTGCAGTGTTGAGTCTATGGTGCAGTGTTGAGTCTATGGGCAGTGCTGAGTCTATGGTGCAGTGTTGAGTCTATGGGCAGTGCTGAGTCTATGGTGCAGTGCTGAGTCTATGGTGCAGTGCTGAGTCTATGGTGCAGTGCTGAGTCTATGGTGCAGTGTTGAGTCTATGGGCAGTGCTGCGTCTATGGTGCAGTGCTGAGTCTATGGTGCAGTGTTGAGTCTATGGTGCAGTGTTGAGTTTATGGTGCAGTGTTGAGTCTATGGTGCAGAGTTGAGTCTATGGTGCAGTGTTGAGTCGATGATGCAGTGATGAGTCTATGGGCAGTCTTGAGTCGATGGTGCAGTGTTGAGTCTATGGTGCAGTGTTGAGTCTATGGTGCAGTGTTGAGTCTATGGTGCAGTGCTGAGTCTATGGTGCAGTGTTGAGTCTATGGTGCAGTGTTGAGTCTATGGTGCAGTGTTGAGTCGATGGTGCAGTGTTGAGTCTATGGTGCAGTGTTGAGTCTATGGGCAGTGTTGAGTCTCTGGGCAGTGTTGAGTCTATGGTGCAGTGTTGAGTCTATGGGCAGTGTTAGTCTATGGGCAGTGTTGAGTCTATGGGCAGTGTTGAGTCTATGGTGCAGTGTTGAGTCTATGGTGCAGTGCTGAGTCTATGGTGCAGTGTTGAGTCTATGGTGCAGTGATGAGTCCATGGCAGTGTTGAGTCTATGGTGCAGTGTTGAGTCTATTGTGCAGTGTTGGGTCTATGGTGCAGTGTTGAGTCTATGTTGCAGTGTTGAGTCGATGGTGCAGAGTTGAGTCTATGGGCAGTGCTGAGTCTATGGGCAGTGTTGAGTCTATGGGCAGTGCTGAGTCTGTGGTGCAGTGTTGAGTCTATGGGCAGTCCTGAGTCTATGGTGCAGTGTTGAGTCTATGGGCAGTGCTGCGTCTATGGTGCAGTGCTGAGTCTATGGTGCAGTGCTGAGTCTATGGTGCAGTGCTGAGTCTAAAGTGCAGTGTTGAGTCTATGGTGCATTGCTGAGTCTATGGTGCAGTGCTGAGTCTATGGTGCAGTGTTGATTCTATGGTGCAGTGCTGAGTCTATGGTGCAGTGCTGAGTCTATGGTGCAGTGTTGAGTCTATGGGCAGTGTTGAGTCTATGGGCAGTGCTGAGTCTGTGGTGCAGTGTTGAGTCTATGGGCAGTGCTGAGTCTATGGTGCAGTGTTGAGTCTATGGGCAGTGCTGAGTCTATGGTGCAGTGCTGAGTCTATGGTGCAGTGCTGAGTCTATGGTGCAGTGTTGAGTCTATGGTGCAGTGCTGAGTCTATGGTGCAGTGTTGAGTCTATGGTGCAGTGCTGAGTCTATGGTGCAGTGCTGAGTCTATGGTGCAGTGCTGAGTCTATGGGCAGTGCTGAGTCTGTGGTGCAGTGTTGAGTCTATGGTGCAGTGCTGAGTCTATGGGCAGTGCTGAGTCTGTGGTGCAGTGTTGAGTCTATGGCGTAGCAGTGTTGAGTCTATGGTGCAGTGTTGAGTCTATGGTGCAGTGTTGAGTCTATGGGCAGTGTTGAGTCTATGGTGCAGTGTTGAGTCTATGGTGCAGTGCTGAGTCTATGGGCAGTGCTGAGTCTGTGGTGCAGTGTTGAGTCTATGGCGTAGCAGTGTTGAGTCTATGGTGCAGTGTTGAGTCTATGGTGCAGTGTTGAGTCTATGGGCAGTGTTGAGTCTATGGTGCAGTGTTGAGTCTATGGGCAATGTTGAGTCTGTGGTGCAGTGTTGAGTCTATGTGCAGTGTTTAGTCTATGGTGCAGTGCTGAGTTAATGGTGCAGTGTTGAGTCTATGGTGCAGTGCTGAGTCTATGGTGCAGTCATGAGTCTATGGTGCAGTGTTGAGTCTATGGTGCAGTGCTGAGTCTATGGTGCAGTCCTGAGTCTATGGTGCAGTGCTGAGTCTATGGGCAGTGCTGAGTCTATGGTGCAGTGTTAATTCTAGGGTGCAGTGCTGAGTCTATGGTGCAGTGCTGAGTCTATGGTGCAGTGTTGAGTCTATGGGCAGCGTTGAGTCTCTGGGCAGTGTTGAGTCTATGGTGCAGTGTTGAGTCTATGGGCAGTGTTAGTCTATGGGCAGTGTTGAGTCTATGGGCAGTGTTGAGTCTATGGTGCAGTGTTGAGTCTATGGTGCAGTGTTGAGTCTATGGGCAGTGCTGAGTCTATGGGCAGTGTTGAGTCTATGGGCAGTGCTGAGTCTGTGGTGCAGTGTTGAGTCTATGGGCAGTCCTGAGTCTATGGTGCAGTGTTGAGTCTATGGGCAGTGCTGCGTCTATGGTGCAGTGCTGAGTCTATGGTGCAGTGCTGAGTCTATGGTGCAGTGCTGAGTCTATAGTGCAGTGTTGAGTCTATGGTGCAGTGCTGAGTCTATGGTGCAGTGCTGGATCTATGGTGCAGTGTTGAGTCTATGGTGCAGTGCTGAGTCTATGGTGCAGTGCTGAGTCTATGGTGCAGTGTTGAGTCTATGGGCAGTGTTGAGTCTATGGGCAGTGCTGAGTATGTGGTGCAGTGTTGAGTCTATGGGCAGTGCTGAGTCTATGGTGCAGTGTTGAGTCTATGGGCAGTGCTGAGTCTATGGTGCAGTGCTGAGTCTATGGTGCAGTGCTGAGTCTATGGTGCAGTGTTGAGTCTATGGTTCAGTGCTGAGTCTATGGTGCAGTGTTTAGTCTATGGTGCAGTGCTGAGTCTATGGTGCAGTGCTGCGTCTATGGTGCAGTGTTGAGTCTATGGTGCAGTGCTGAGTCTATGGTGCAGTGTTGAGTCTATGGGCAGTGTTGAGTCTATGGTGCAGTGTTGAGTCTATGGTGCAGTGTTGAGTCTATGGGCAGTGTTGAGTCTATGGTGCAGTGCTGAGTCTATGGTGCAGTGTTGAGTCTATGGTGCAGTGCTGAGTCTATGGGTAGTGTTGAGTCAATAGTGCAGTGCTGAGTCTATGGGCAGTGCTGAGTCTATGGTGCAGTGCTGAGTCTATGGTGCAGTGCTGAGTCTATGATGCAGTTTAGAGTCTATGGTGCAGTATTGAGTATATGGGCAGTGTTGAGTCTATGGTGCAGTGTTGAGTCTATGGGCAGTGTTGAGTCTATGGTGCAGTGCTGAGTCTATGGTGCAGTACTGAGTCTATGGTGCAGTGCTGAGTCTATGGTGCAGTGTTGAGTCTATGGGCAGTGTTGAGTCTATGGGCAGTGCTGAGTCTGTGGTGCAGTGTTGAGTCTATGGGCAGTGCTGAGTCTATGGTGCAGTGTTGAGTCTATGGGCAGTGCTGAGTCTATGGTGCAGTGCTGAGTCTATGGTGCAGTGCTGAGTCTATGGTGCAGTGTTGAGTCTATGGTGCAGTGCTGAGTCTATGGTGCAGTGTTGAGTCTATGGGCAGTGCTGCGTCTATGGTGCAGTGCTGAGTCTATGGTGCAGTGCTGAGTCTATGGTGCAGTGCTGAGTCTATGGTTCAGTGTTGAGTCTATGGTGCAGTGCTGAGTCTATGGTGCAGTGCTGAGTCTATGGTGCAGTGTTGAGTCTATGGTGCAGTGCTGAGTCTATGATGCAGTGTTGAGTCTATGGGCAGTGTTGAGTCTATGGTGCAGTGTTGAGTCTATGGTGCAGTGTTGAGTCTATGGGCAGTGTTGAGTCTATGGTGCAGTGCGGAGTCTATGGTGCAGTGTTGAGTCTATGGTGCAGTGCTGAGTCTATGGGTAGTCTTGAGTCAATAGTGCAGTGTTGAGTCTATGGGCAGTGCTGAGTCTATGGTGCAGTGCTGAGTCTATGGTGCAGTGCTGAGTCTATGGTGCAGTGTTGAGTCTATGGGAAGTGTTGAGTCTATGGTGCAGTGCTGAGTCTATGGTGCAGTGTTTAGTCTATGTTGCAGTGTTGAGTCTATGGGCAGTGTTAAGTTTATGGTGCAGTGTTGAGTCTATGGTGCAGTGCTGAGTCTATGGTGCAGTGCTGAGTCTATGGTGCAGTTTTAAGTCTATGGTGCAGTGCTGAGTCTATGGTGCAGTGCTGAGTCTATGGTGCAGTGCTGAGTCTATAGGCAGTGCTGAGTCTATGGTGCAGTGTTAATTTTAGGGTGCAGTGCTGAGTCTATGGTGCAGTGCTGAGTCTGTGGTGCAGTGCTGAGTCTATGGTGCAGTGCTGAGTCTGTGGTGCAGTGCTGAGTCTATAGTGCAGTGCTGAGTCTATAGTGCAGTGTTGAGTCTATGGTGCAGTGTTGAGTCTATGGTGCATTGCTGAGTCTATAGTGCAGTGTTGAGTCCATGGGCAGTGTTGAGTCTATGACAGTGCTGAGTCTATGGCAGTGTTGAGTCTATGGTGCAGTGCTGAGTCTATGGTGCAGTGTTGAGTCTATGGTGCAGTGTTGAGTCTATGGTGCAGTGCTGAGTCTATGGTGCAGTGTTGAGTCTTTGGGCAGTGTTGAGTCTATGGGTAGTGTTGAGGCTATGGTGCAGTTCTGAGTATGTAGTGCAGTGCTGAGTCTGTGGTGCAGTGCTGAGTCTATGGTGCAGTGCTGAACGATGCACTTGCCCCCTACAGTCTCGGGTTGGAGGCTACCCGGGTGACCTTTATCTGTGTTTGGGTAGCACCTAGGAAGACAAAGGCGGCCGTGCCGGCCTTCTGCTGCGACTAACCAACACTGCACTTGCCCCTACAGCCTTGCAGGAGGCTACCTAGGGGACCTTTATCTTTGTGGGGTAAAATGTGGGTAACCGTCCTGACCCCCACTCCCCCTCCCCTCGAGCGCCTCCACCCCCTAGCCCCTCCCCCTCCACCCTCTAGCCCCTCCCCCTCCACCGCCTAGCCCCTCCCCCTCTCCCCCCCAGCCCCCACAGCCCCCACCCCCACTCACCTGGGGCGCGCGCGAGCGGCTTCTGTCATCTCCCGTCGCTCGCGATCCGATTCCCGGATCGAGACGCGCGCAATTTATGACACGTCGATTCTCGCCACACACCACGCTCCTTCCCCTCATATCATCCTCTCTCGGATAACACGGAATCGGAATCGCATCGATTTAATAAAAAATACAACGACTGGAAGGAATCGATTCGGCCGGACGCGATTCTAAAAACGTAAACATTAACTGCGTAAGACGATTTCCAGAATCGATTCAACCGGTCCCTGGGTCTCCTCTACGTCGACTCGGCCTCAAATGGCAGATCCTGCTGTGCCAGGCTAGGTGCACGAGGAGGAGGTCACGTGAGAGACCCTGCAGGTGAGTTGGCTGCTGTGCCAGGCTAGGTGCACGAGGTGGTCACGTGAGAGACCCTGCAGGTGAGTTGGCTGCTGTGCCAGGCTAGGTGCACAGGTCACGTGACAGACCCTGCAGGTGAGTTGACTGCTGTGCCAGGCTAGGTGCACGAGGAGGAGGTCACGTGACAGACCCTGCAGGTGAGTTGGCTGCTGTGCCAGGCTAGGTGCACGAGGTCACGTGACAGACCCTACAGGTGAGTTGGGGGCCGTCCATAAATGACGTCACGCACCTAGGGGGGGAGGGGGGTCAGACATTTGTGACGATGTGTGACAAGGGGGGGGAGGGGGGGTTGAGAAATGTGACGTCACATCAAAATGCGCAAAAATAAATATAAACAACACGTTCTACTTAATTAAATATAATTGCTATAACAACACAAATTTTGATTAATTTGCATGATTAACTTATTGATTATTTACATTTATTGAGGTCACCTTTTATGTTTAGTATAGATTATATTAAAATATTAAAAGCTTCTAATCAATGCTAGTAAGCAGTTAGGGTTTTACCTGGTTAATGACATTCTTCCAATGATTGCTCAATTTGTAAAAATAAATTATTGCTGTGGTTTTCCCACCTGATGATGATTACTTGTGTTGCAATCGTGATTTATTTTATTTTAAGAGTATGGATTCATGCAGTCACGAAGAGCAATATGTATAATGACTTATTGTTAGCTCAGCTTATTGGAGAGTATATTGAGTATATTGATGATATTGATGTAGTTTATATTTTCGTTTTTTATCGGTTCACTATATGGTAGTCATTATATAGTGTAGTGTATACCCAGTTACTTAATATTAATAGCTCAGCTCATTGGAGAGTATATTGAGTACGTTGATTATATTGATGTAGTTTATATTTAGTTATTTCACATCGGTGTATTGTATGATAGTTGGGTATTTGCAGTTGGGTAGCGTCAATATACTAAATTTCTCTGTTGATATGTAAACTCTGACTTTAACATAGCCACTTCCGTGACCAGTTACGTGCTAATTCCTCACATTATCATAGCTACTTCTATGGGTGGGGCTGGGTGGGCTGGGTGGGGAGGGGCTGGGTGGGGAGGGACTGGGTGGGGGGTGGGAGGGGTGGGGCTGGTCACCCCGTGGTGCCCTTATAAAACTCAACGTTTAACCTACTCACGCCGGCTTGTGGCCGCCCTCACAGTCGGGCATATTTGCGGAATACACCACGCCGCCGTTGATCCTAGCCATTGACCGAGCAACCCAACGTTTCTACCAGCTCCCTCCGCAGGAATGTGTTCATCATCATCATCACGTGGAAATGTATAACAGGAGCCAAATTACTCTTACACGCCATGGTGATGATGATGATGATGCTAATTGTGGAGGGGAAAAACCGGAGGACCCGGTGAAAAATCCACGCGACCACGGGGAGAGAGTAGCAAACTCCAACTATACAGCAGGCGACATTGGTCTGGATCGAATCAACGACCTTCTGCATACCAGGTGAGGTAGTTAACATCTCCTAGCCACCGCGATGATGAGAGACACGCAAACTCCAAATATACAGCAGCAGGCGTCAGGGTCGGGATCGAACCCACGACCTCCTGCACACCAGGCGAGGTAGTCAACATCTCCTAGCCACCGTGATGATGATGAGAGAGAGAGACACGCAAACTCCAAATATACAGCAGCAGGCGTCAGGGTCGGGATCGAACCCACCCACGACCTCCTGTACACCAGGCGAGGTCGTCAGCATCTCCTAGCCACCGTGATGATGATGTTGAGAGAGAGAGACACGCAAACTCCAAATATACAGCAGCAGGCGTCAGGGTCGGGATCGAACCCACGACCTCCTGCACACCAGGCGAGGTAGTCAATATCTCCTCGCCACCGTGGCGCCCCATACGCCTTCTCCACCTGCAACTCACCCTGACCAGCGTGGTGAAGTATAGTCAATTGGTGTGTGATTAGTGCCGTGGCTGTTTTAGTGGGAGTCCAAAAATACCGCGAGACAATGGGGGGGAGGGGGGGCAGGTGGGGGGAGACGTGCCCCCCCCCCCCCCACCTCGAGGGTAAACCACAGGGGGGCTGCTCTTAATCCAACAGCTGCTTCTAACCCCTACCCTCTGACCCCCCTTAGCGCAAAGCCCATACCCCTAACCCATACCCCCAGCCCGCAGCCCATACCCCCAGCCCACAGCCCATACCCCCAGCCCACAGCCCATACCCCCAGCCCACAGCCCATACCTCCAGCCCACAGCCCATACCCCCAGCCCGCAGCCCATACCCCCAGCCCGCAGCCCATACCCCCAGCCCACAGCCCATACCCCCAGCCCGCAGCCCATACCCCCAGCCCACAGCCCATACCCCCAGCCCACAGCCCATACCCCCAGCCCACAGCCCATACCCCCAGCCCACAGCCCATACCCCCAGCCCACAGCCCATACCCCCAGCCCACAGCCCATACCCCCAGCCCACAGCCCATACCCCCAGCCCACAGCCCATACCCCCAGCCCACAGCCCATACCCCCAGCCCACAGCCCATACCCCCAGCCCGCAGCCCATACCCCCAGCCCGCAGCCCATACCCCCAGCCCGCAGCCCATACCCCCAGCCCACAGCCCATACCCCCAGCCCACAGCCCATACCCCCAGCCCACAGCCCATACTCCTAGCCCACAGCCCATACCCCCAGCCCACAGCCCATACCCCCAGCCCACAGCCCATACCCCCAGCCCACAGCCCATACCCCCAGCCCACAGCCCATACCCCCAGCCCACAGCCCATACCCCCAGCCCACAGCCCATACCCCCAGCCCACAGCCCATACTCCTAGCCCACAGCCCATACTCCTAGCCCACAGCCCATACTCCTAGCCCACAGCCCATACTCCTAGCCCACAGCCCATACTCCTAGCCCACAGCCCATACCCCCAGCCCACAGCCCATACTCCTAGCCCACAGCCCATACTCCTAGCCCACAGCCCATACCCCCAGCCCACAGCCCATACTCCTAGCCCACAGCCCATACTCCTAGCCCACAGCCCATACTCCTAGCCCACAGCCCATACCCCCAGCCCACAGCCCATACTCCTAGCCCACAGCCCATACTCCTAGCCCACAGCCCATACCCCCAGCCCACAGCCGATACTCCTAGCCCACAGCCCATACCCCAAGCCCACAGCCCATACTCCTAGCCCACAGCCCATACCCCCAGCCCACAGCCCATACTCCTAGCCCACAGCCCATACTCCTAGCCCACAGCCCATACCCCCAGCCCACAGCCCATACTCCTAGCCCACAGCCCATACTCCTAGCCCACAGCCCATACCCCCAGCCCACAGCCCATACCCCCAGCCCACAGCCCATACTCCTAGCCCACAGCCCATACTCCTAGCCCACAGCCCATACCCCCAGCCCACAGCCCATACCCCCAGCCCACAGCCCATACCCCCAGCCCACAGCCCATACTCCTAGCCCACAGCCCATACCCCCAGCCCACAGCCCATACTCCTAGCCCACAGCCCATACCCCCAGCCCACAGCCCATACCCCCAGCCCACAGCCCATACTCCTAGCCCACAGCCCATACTCCTAGCCCACAGTCCATACCCCCAGCCCACAGCCCATACCCCCAGCCCACAGCCCATACTCCTAGCCCACAGCCCATACCCCCAGCCCACAGCCCATACTCCTAGCCCACAGCCCATTCCCCCAGCCCATACCCCCAGCCCACAGCCCATACTCCCAGCCCACAGCCCATACTCCTAGCCCACAGCCCATACCCCCAGCCCACAGCCCATACTCCTAGCCCACAGCCCATACCCCCAGCCCACAGCCCATACTCCTAGCCCACAGCCCATTCCCCCAGCCCACAGCCCATACCCCCAGCCCACAGCCCATACTCCCAGCCCACAGCCCATACTCCTAGCCCACAGCCCATACCCCCAACCCACAGCCCATACCCCCAGCCCACAGCCCATACCCCCAGCCCACAGCCCATACTCCTAGCCCACAGCCCATACCCCCAGCCCACAGCCCATACTCCTAGCCCACAGCCCATACCCCCAGCCCACAGCCCATACTCCTAGCCCACAGCCCATACCCCCAGCCCACAGCCCATACTCCTAGCCCACAGCCCATACTCCTAGCCCACAGCCCATACCCCCAGCCCACAGCCCATACCCCCAGCCCACAGCCCATACCCCCAGCCCACAGCCCATACTCCTAGCCCACAGCCCATACCCCCAGCCCACAGCCCATACTCCTAGCCCACAGCCCATACCCCCAGCCCACAGCCCATACTCCTAGCCCACAGCCCATACCCCCAGCCCACAGCCCATACCCCCAGCCCACAGCCCATACCCCCAGCCCACACTCCTAGCCCACAGCCCATACCCCCAGCCCACAGCCCATACCCCCAGCCCACAGCCCATACCCCCAGCCCACAGCCCATACTCCTAGCCCACAGCCCATACCCCCAGCCCACAGCCCATACTCCTAGCCCAAAGCCCATACCCCCAGCCCACAGCCCATACTCCTAGCCCACAGCCCATACCCCCAGCCCACAGCCCATACTCCTAGCCCACAGCCCATACTCCTAGCCCACAGCCCATACTCCTAGCCCACAGCCCATACTCCTAGCCCACAGCCCATACTCCTAGCCCACAGCCCATACCCCCAGCCCACAGCCCATACTCCTAGCCCACAGCCCATACCCCCAGCCCACAGCCCATACTCCTAGCCCACAGCCCATACCCCCAGCCCACAGCCCATACTCCTAGCCCACAGCCCATACCCCCAGCCCACAGCCCATACTCCTAGCCCACAGCCCATACTCCTAGCCCACAGCCCATACCCCCAGCCCACAGCCCATACCCCCAGCCCACAGCCCATACTCCTAGCCCACAGCCCATACTCCTAGCCCACAGCCCATACCCCCAGCCCACAGCCCATACTCCTAGCCCACAGCCCATACTCCTAGCCCACAGCCCATACCCCCAGCCCACAGCCCATACCCCCAGCCCACAGCCCATACTCCTAGCCCACAGCCCATACCCCCAGCCCACAGCCCATACCCCCAGCCCACAGCCCATACCCCCAGCCCACAGCCCATACCCCCAGCCCACAGCCCATACTCCTAGCCCACAGCCCATACTCCTAGCCCACAGCCCATACCCCCAGCCCACAGCCCATACCCCCAGCCCACAGCCCATACCCCCAGCCCACAGCCCATACTCCTAGCCCACAGCCCATACCCCCAGCCCACAGCCCATACTCCTAGCCCACAGCCCATACCCCCAGCCCACAGCCCATACCCCCAGCCCACAGCCCATACTCCTAGCCCACAGCCCATACTCCTAGCCCACAGCCCATACCCCCAGCCCACAGCCCATACCCCCAGCCCACAGCCCATACCCCCAGCCCACAGCCCATACTCCTAGCCCACAGCCCATACCCCCAGCCCACAGCCCATACTCCTAGCCCACAGCCCATACCCCCAGCCCACAGCCCATACCCCCAGCCCACAGCCCATACTCCCAGCCCACAGCCCATACTCCTAGCCCACAGCCCATACCCCCAGCCCACAGCCCATACCCCCAGCCCACAGCCCATACCCCCAGCCCACAGCCCATACTCCTAGCCCACAGCCCATACCCCCAGCCCACAGCCCATACTCCTAGCCCACAGCCCATACCCCCAGCCCACAGCCCATACTCCTAGCCCACAGCCCATACCCCCAGCCCACAGCCCATACTCCTAGCCCACAGCCCATACTCCTAGCCCACAGCCCATACCCCCAGCCCACAGCCCATACCCCCAGCCCACAGCCCATACCCCCAGCCCACAGCCCATACTCCTAGCCCACAGCCCATACCCCCAGCCCACAGCCCATACTCCTAGCCCACAGCCCATACCCCCAGCCCACAGCCCATACTCCTAGCCCACAGCCCATACCCCCAGCCCACAGCCCATACCCCCAGCCCACAGCCCATACCCCCAGCCCACAGCCCATACTCCTAGCCCACAGCCCATACCCCCAGCCCACAGCCCATACCCCCAGCCCACAGCCCATACCCCCAGCCCACAGCCCATACCCCCAGCCCACAGCCCATACTCCTAGCCCACAGCCCATACCCCCAGCCCACAGCCCATACTCCTAGCCCAGAGCCCATACCCCCAGCCCACAGCCCATACTCCTAGCCCACAGCCCATACCCCCAGCCCACAGCCCATACTCCTAGCCCACAGCCCATACTCCTAGCCCACAGCCCATACTCCTAGCCCACAGCCCATACTCCTAGCCCACAGCCCATACTCCTAGCCCACAGCCCATACCCCCAGCCCACAGCCCATACTCCTAGCCCACAGCCCATACCCCCAGCCCACAGCCCATACTCCTAGCCCACAGCCCATACCCCCAGCCCACAGCCCATACTCCTAGCCCACAGCCCATACCCCCAGCCCACAGCCCATACTCCTAGCCCACAGCCCATACTCCTAGCCCACAGCCCATACCCCCAGCCCACAGCCCATACCCCCAGCCCATACTCCTAGCCCACAGCCCATACTCCTAGCCCACAGCCCATACCCCCAGCCCACAGCCCATACTCCTAGCCCACAGCCCATACTCCTAGCCCACAGCCCATACCCCCAGCCCACAGCCCATACCCCCTGCCCACAGCCCATACTCCTAGCCCACAGCCCATACCCCCAGCCCACAGCCCATACCCCCAGCCCACAGCCCATACCCCCAGCCCACAGCCCATACCCCCAGCCCACAGCCCATACTCCTAGCCCACAGCCCATACCCCCAGCCCACACTCCTAGCCCACAGCCCATACCCCCAGCCCACAGCCCATACTCCTAGCCCACAGCCCATACCCCCAGCCCACAGCCCATACTCCTAGCCCACAGCCCATACTCCTAGCCCACAGCCCATACTCCTAGCCCACAGCCCATACTCCTAGCCCACAGCCCATACTCCTAGCCCACAGCCCATACCCCCAGCCCACAGCCCATACTCCTAGCCCACAGCCCATACCCCCAGCCCACAGCCCATACTCCTAGCCCACAGCCCATACCCCCAGCCCACAGCCCATACTCCTAGCCCACAGCCCATACCCCCAGCCCACAGCCCATACTCCTAGCCCACAGCCCATACTCCTAGCCCACAGCCCATACCCCCAGCCCACAGCCCATACCCCCAGCCCACAGCCCATACTCCTAGCCCACAGCCCATACTCCTAGCCCACAGCCCATACCCCCAGCCCACAGCCCATACTCCTAGCCCACAGCCCATACTCCTAGCCCACAGCCCATACCCCTCCCCCTCAACCCCCTGAGCCCACAGCCCACAGCCGCGAGCCAATGGCCCCTGGGCAGGATTTGAACTCCGAACTCTCCGATGGCCACGCGGGACGCTCCCCACGCAGCCTCCCCCCCCACGCAGCCCCCCCCCGCCCCCCCCCCACGCAGCCCCCTCCACGCAGCCCCCCCCCCCACGCAGCCCCCCCCCCCCACGCAGCCCCCCCACCAATCGAGACGTCCTCACCACCCCCAGACTTCTTCTTCAACCCCACAGCTGTTTCCTGCACCCCCCCCCCTGCACCCCTCCCCTGCACCCCCCTTCCCTGCACCCCCCCACCACCACCGCGGTGACCCCGCGACCCCCAAGCTCACAATCCCCGCTGGGGATTCATCGAGCAGCCAGTCGTGCCCAATCCGCTGCTGGATGAAGGTCTCTCTGCCCCCCGTAGCCGCCACCCAACCACGACCCCACGATGTGGACGATCCGCCCCGACGCCTGGGCACGCGCGGGGGGGCTACGGCGGCGGCGTCGTCGTCGATGGCGCTCCGTCTCCTTGGCGGGACGTCCGCTCAAGACGCGTCGCTTGGCCTACGCACTCGGGCGTGGCCACGGTGGCCGGGAGATGTTGACTGCTTCGCCTGGTGTGCAGGAGGTCGTGGGTTCGATCCCGACCCTGACGCCTGCTGCTGCATATTTGGAGTTTGTGTGTCTCTCTCTCTCATCATCATCATCACGGTGGCTAGATGTTTACTACCTCGCCTGGTGTGCAGTAGGTCGTGGGTTTGAACCCGACCCTGACGCCTGCTGCTGCATATTTGGAGTTTGTGTGTCTCTCTCTCTCATCATCATCATCACGGTGGCTAGGAGATGTTTACTCCCTCGCCTGGTGTGCAGGAGGTCGTGGGTTCGAACCCGACCCTGACACCTGCTGCTGTATATTTGGAGTTTGCGTGTCTCTCTCTCTCTCTCATCATCATCACGGTGGCTAGATGTTTACTACCTCGCCTGGTATGCAGGAGGTCGTGGGTTCGATCCCGACCCTGACGCCTGCTGCTGTGTATTTGGAGTTTGCGTGTCTCTCTCTCTCATCATCATCATCACGGTGGCTAGGAGATGTTTACTACCTCGCCTGGTGTGCAGGAGGTCGTGGGTTCGATCCCGACCCTGACGCCTGCTGCTGTATATTTGGAGTTTGCGTGTCTCTCTCTCTCATCATCATCATCACGGTGGCTAGGAGATGTTTACTACCTCGCCTGGTGTGCAGGAGGTCGTGGGTTCGATCCCGACCCTGACGACGCCTGCTGCTGTATATTTGGAGTTTGTGTGTGTCTCTCATCATCATCACCGTGGCTAGATGTCAACTACCTCGCCTGGTGTGCAGGAGGTCGTGGATTCGATCCCAAACCTAATTTGCCTGCTGTATATTTTCAGTGTGCCTCTCTCCCCGTGGTCGTGTGGATTTTTGTCCTGGTCCTCTGGTTTTCCCCTCCACATACAGAATCGACGTACCGCGGTTAGATGATTTGACTGCTGTAAATTCCCACACGATAATGACGGTGATGATGATGAGCCACTTCTCGCTTAGCTATCAATTGCAATAGTCAGGTCGCTTCTGAAAAGAGCTACGTAGCTCAGTGGGCCTTGCCTGGCAAAATAAAGAATTGGCTTGACAGTTTTTAGTATACAGGGCGACCCATGGTTTTATTGACTGGACATCTGCACCTCCGAATGGCAAGGTTGGCTACGTATGGTGCGAAAGAAGTTCAACATAAGTACTGTCCATAGGCTAACACAACCCACAGACTCACACAACCCACAGACTCACACTACCCACAGACTCACACTACCCATAGACTCACACTACCCATAGACTCAACACTGCCCAGACTCAACACTACCCATATACTCAATACTGCCCATAGACTCACACAACCCATAGACTCAACACTACCCATAGACTCAACACTGCCCAGACTCAACACTGCCCATAGACTCAACACTGCCCATAGACTCACACAACCCATAGACTCAACACTACCCATAGACTCAACACTGCCCAGACTCAACACTGCCCATAGACTCAACACTGCCCATAGACTCACACAACCCATAGACTCAACACTACCCATAGACTCAACACTGCCCATAGACTCAACACTGCCCATAGACTCACACAACCCATAGACTCAACACTACCGATAGACTCAACACTGCCCAGACTCAACACTACCCATAGACTCAACACTGCCCAGACTCAACACTACCCATAGACTCAACACTGCCCCATAGACTCAACTCTACCCATAGACTCAACACTGCACCATAAACTCAACACTGCCCCATAGACTCAACACTGCCCATAGACTCAACACTGCCCATAGACTCACACAACCCATAGACTCAACACTGCCCATAGACTCAACACTGCCCATAGACTCAACACTACCCACAGACTCAACACTGACCATAGACTCACACTACCCATAGACTCAACACTGCCCATAGACTCACACTACCCACAGACTCAACACTGACCATAGACTAACACTACCCATACACTCAACACCGCCCATAGACTCAACACTGCCCATAGACTCAAACTACCCATAGACTCAACACTGACCATAGACTCACACTACCCACAGACTCAACACTGACCATAGACTAACACTACCCATAGACTCAACACTGCCCATAGACTCAACACTGCCCATAGACTCACACTACCCATAGACCCAACACTGCCCATAGACTCAACACTGCCCATAGACTCAACACTGCCCATAGACTCACACTACCCATAGACTCAACACTGACCATAGACTCACACTACCCACAGACTCAACACTGACCATAGACTAACACTACCCATACACTCAACACTGCCCATAGACTCAACACTGCCCATAGACTCACACTACCCATAGACCCAACACTGCCCATAGACTCAACACTGCCCATAGACTGAACACTGCCCATAGACTCAACACAACCTACAGACTCAACACTGCCACCTTTGCCTCCCCGATTCTGAAGTCCGCGCACCGCACAGAGCACACGGCGTGGTGCGCTAACCGCTCTGCCACCACTCCCCACACAAGTCCACGAAAAAACCTTGGGCTCGGTGATGCGCCTTCTGCGTGCCGCGCGGTGACCAGGCGGTTACCGGTACAGCCGGTGGGATCACGCACCCATCTGTTGCAAGGGGCCTTAGGGGCCGTCCATAAATGACGTCACGCGATTTTGGACGATTTTTTACCCCCCCCCCCGCCCTAGTCACACGGCGTCACAAAAAGTCAGACCCCCCCCCCCCTCAAATGTGACGTCACAAAGCTCTGCCGCCCCCCCCCCCCAATAACATGCTTCAGATCGCTTTAAACTATTGTCATTGTAGTGCGTATTTAATGTGGCGCTGCACTCTGATGTAGGAAAAAACATTCATCAAAAAGTCTATTTTATTAATTAAGTAGAACGTGTTGTCTATATTTATTTAAAGTTGCGCATTTTGATGTGACGTCACATTTCTCAACCCCGCCCCCCTCTCGTCACACATCGTCACAAATGTCTGACCCCCCCCCACCCCCCCCAGGTGCGTGACGTCATTTATGGACGGCCCCTTATACGAGTGCCCTACCACCTGGCAGTGCGCTGGTGGGGTTTTTCTCCGGGTCCTCCGGTTTGTTCGATGCCGCGCACAAAAGACGAACGAGGAGGCGGCCAAACAAGGGTGGCAGCACCCTCTTGACGATCAGCCACGAGACTCAGGCAACGACCGCCGACGAGCAGTGCAAACACGATGCTTTAATCCGCAAACTCTGCCGCGAAGGTGCATGGATATCTCTCCACGCGTACGGCACGCGGCCACGTTGTGGGTGCAGGCTGTGGGTCAGTGTTGAGTCTGTGAGTCAGTGTTGAGTCTGTGTGTCAGTGTTGAGTCTGTGTGTCAGTGTTGAGTCTGTGTGTCAGTGTTGAGTCTGTGTGTCAGTGTTGAGACTGTGGGTCAGTGTTGAGTCTGTGTGTCAGTGTTGAGTCTGTGGGTCAGTGTTGAGTCTGTGTGTCAGTGTTGAGACTGTGGGTCAGTGTTGAGTCTGTGTGTCAGTGTTGAGTCTGTGTGTCAGTGTTGAGACTGTGGGTCAGTGTTGAGTCTGTGTGTCAGTGTTGAGTCTGTGGGTCAGTGTTGAGTCTGTGTGTCAGTGTTGAGACTGTGGGTCAGTGTTGAGTCTGTGTGTCAGTGTTGAGTCTGTGTGTCAGTGTTGAGACTGTGGGTCAGTGTTGAGGCTGTGGGTCAGTGTTGAGTCTGTGTGTCAGTGTTGAGTCTGTGTGTCAGTGTTGAGTCTGTGTGTCAGTGTTGAGACTGTGGGTAAGTGTTGAGGCTGTGGGTCAGTGTTGAGTCTGTGTGTCAGTGTTGAGTCTGTGTGTCAGTGTTGAGTCTGTGGGTCAGTGTTGAGTCTGTGTGTCAGTGTTGAGTCTGTGGGTCAGTGTTGAGGCTGTGGGTCAGTGTTGAGACTGTGGGTCAGTGTTGAGGCTGTGGGTCTGTGTTGAGTCTGTGTGCCAGTGTTGAGTCTGTGTGTCAGTGTTGAGTCTGTGGGTCAGTGTTGAGTCTGTGTGTCAGTGTTGAGTCTGTGTGTCAGTGTTGAGACTGTGGGTCAGTGTTGAGGCTGTGGGTCAGTGTTGAGTCTGTGTGTCAGTGTTGAGTCTGTGTGTCAGTGTTGAGTCTGTGTGTCAGTGTTGAGTCTGTGTGTCAGTGTTGAGTCTGTGTGTCAGTGTTGAGTCTGTGTGTCAGTGTTGAGTCTGTGTGTCAGTGTTGAGTCTGTGGGTCAGTGTTGAGTCTGTGTGTCAGTGTTGAGTCTGTGGGTCAGTGTTGAGTCTGTGTGTCAGTGTTGAGTCTGTGGGTCTGTGTTGAGTCTGTGGGTCAGTGTTGAGTCTGTGTGTCAGTGTTGAGTCTGTGTGTCAGTGTTGAGTCTGTGGGTCAGTGTTGAGTCTGTGTGTCAGTGTTGAGTCTGTGGGTCTGTGTTGAGTCTGTGTGTCAGTGTTGAGTCTGTGTGTCAGTGTTGAGTCTGTGTGTCAGTGTTGAGTCTGTGGGTCTGTGTTGAGTCTGTGGGTCAGTGTTGAGTCTGTGGGTCAGTGTTGAGTCTGTGGGTCAGTGTTGAGTCTGTGTGTCAGTGTTGAGTCTGTGGTTCAGTGTTGAGTCTGTGGGTCAGTGTTGAGTCTGTGGGTCAGTGTTGAGTCTGTGTGTCAGTGTTGAGTCTGTGTGTCAGTGTTGAGTCTTCGGGTCTGTGTTGAGTCTGTGTGTCAGTGTTGAGTCTGTGTGTCAGTGTTGAGTCTGTGTGTCAGTGTTGAGTCTGTGGGTCAGTGTTGAGTCTGTGTGTCAGTGTTGAGTCTGTGTGTCAGTGTCGAGTCTGTGAGTCAGTGTTGAGTCTGTGGGTCAGTGTTGAGTCTGTGAGTCAGTGTTGAATCTGTGAGTCAGTGTTGAGTCTGTGAGTCAGTGTTGAGTCTGTTGGTCAGTGTTGAGTCTGTGTGTCAGTGTTGAGTCTGTGTGTGAGTGTTGAGTCTGTGAGTCAGCGTTGAGTCTGTGGGTCAGTGTTGAGTCTGTGTGTCAGTGTTGAGTCTGTGTGTGAGTGTTGAGTCTGTGAGTCAGCGTTGAGTCTGTGGGTCAGTGTTGAGTCTGTGTGTCAGTGTTGAGTCTGTGTGTCAGTGTTGAGTCTGTGAGTCAGCGTTGAGGCTGTGTGTCAGCGTTGAGTCTGTGGGTCAGTGTTGAGTCTGTGGGTCAGTGTTGAGTCTGTGGGTCAGTGTTGAGTCTGTGGGTCTGTGTTGAGCCTGTGTCAGTGTTGAGTCTGTGAGTCAGTGTTGAGTCTGTGAGTCAGTGTTGAGACTGTGGGTCTGTGTTGAGACTGTGGGTCTGTGTTGAGACTGTGGGTCAGTGTTGAGTCTGTGGGTCAGTGTTGAGTCTGTGGGTCAGTGTTGAGTCTGTGTCAGTGTTGAGACTGTGGGTCAGTGTTGAGTCTGTGTCAGTGTTGAGTCTGTGTCAGTGTCGAGACTGTGAGTCAGTGTTGAGTCTGTGTGTCAGTGTTGAGTCTGTGGGTCAGCGATGAGTCTGTGGGTCAGTGTTGAGTCTGTGGGTCAGTGTTGAGTCTGTGTGTCAGTGTTGAGTCTGTGTGTCAGCGTTGAATCTGTGGGTCAGTGTTGAGTCTGTGTCAGTGTTGAGTCTGTGTCAGTGTCGAGACTGTGAGTCAGTGTTGAGTCTGTGGGTCAGTGTTGAGTCTGTGGGTCAGTGTTGAGTCTGTGTGTCAGTGTTGAGTCTGTGTGTCAGTGTTGAGTCTTCGGGTCTGTGTTGAGTCTGTGTGTCAGTGTTGAGTCTGTGTGTCAGTGTTGAGTCTGTGTGTCAGTGTCGAGTCTGTGAGTCAGTGTTGAGTCTGTGGGTCAGTGTTGAGTCTGTGAGTCAGTGTTGAGTCTGTGAGTCAGTGTTGAGTCTGTTGGTCAGTGTTGAGTCTGTGTGTCAGTGTTGAGTCTGTGTGTGAGTGTTGAGTCTGTGAGTCAGCGTTGAGTCTGTGGGTCAGTGTTGAGTCTGTGTGTCAGTGTTGAGTCTGTGTGTGAGTGTTGAGTCTGTGAGTCAGCGTTGAGTCTGTGGGTCAGTGTTGAGTCTGTGTGTCAGTGTTGAGTCTGTGTGTCAGTGTTGAGTCTGTGAGTCAGCGTTGAGGCTGTGTGTCAGTGTTGAGTCTGTGGGTCAGTGTTGAGTCTGTGGGTCAGTGTTGAGTCTGTGGGTCTGTGTTGAGCCTGTGTCAGTGTTGAGTCTGTGAGTCAGTGTTGAGTCTGTGAGTCAGTGTTGAGACTGTGGGTCTGTGTTGAGACTGTGGGTCTGTGTTGAGACTGTGGGTCAGTGTTGAGTCTGTGGGTCAGTGTTGAGTCTGTGGGTCAGTGTTGAGTCTGTGTCAGTGTTGAGACTGTGGGTCAGTGTTGAGTCTGTGTCAGTGTTGAGTCTGTGTCAGTGTCGAGACTGTGAGTCAGTGTTGAGTCTGTGTGTCAGTGTTGAGTCTGTGGGTCAGCGATGAGTCTGTGGGTCAGTGTTGAGTCTGTGGGTCAGTGTTGAGTCTGTGTGTCAGTGTTGAGTCTGTGTGTCAGCGTTGAATCTGTGGGTCAGTGTTGAGTCTGTGTCAGTGTTGAGTCTGTGTCAGTGTCGAGACTGTGAGTCAGTGTTGAGTCTGTGGGTCAGTGTTGAGTCTGTGTGTCAGTGTTGAGTCTGTGTGTCAGTGTTGAGTCTGTGTGTCAGTGTTGAGTCTGTGTGTCAGTGTCGAGTCTGTGAGTCAGTGTCGAGTCTGTGGGTCAGTGTTGAGTCTGTGAGTCAGTGTTGAGTCTGTGAGTCAGTGTTGAGTCTGTGTGTCAGTGTTGAGTCTGTTGGTCAGCGTTGAGTCTGTGTGTCAGTGTTGAGACTGTGTGTCAGTGTTGAGTCTGTGTGTCAGTGTTGAGACTGTGTGTCAGCGTTGAGACTGTGTGTCAGCGTTGAGTCTGTGTGTCAGTGTTGGGACTGTGTGTCAGTGTTGAGTCTGTGTGTCAGTGTTGAGTCTGTGTCAGTGTTGAGTCTGTGAGTCAGTGTTGAGTCTGTGAGTCAGTGTTGAGTCTGTGAGTCAGTGTCGAGTCTGTGTGTCAGTGTCGAGTCTGTGGGTCAGTGTTGAGTCTGTGAGTCAGCGTTGAGTCTGTGGGTCAGTGTTGAGTCTGTGGGTCAGTGTTGAGTCTGTGAGTCAGCGTTGAGTCTGTGGGTCAGCGTTGAATCTGTGGGTCAGTGTTGAGTCTGTGTGTCAGTGTCGAGTCTGTGGGTCAGTGTTGAGTCTGTGTGTCAGTGTTGAGTCTGTGAGTCAGCGTTGAGTCTGTGGGTCAGTGTTGAGTCTGTGGGTCAGTGTTGAGTCTGTGAGTCAGCGTTGAGTCTGTGGGTCAGTGTTGAGTCTGTGTGTCAGTGTTGAGTCTGTGGGTCAGTGTTGAGTCTGTGTGTCAGCGTTGAATCTGTGGGTCAGTGTTGAGTCTGTGAGTCAGTGTTGAGTCTGTGTGTCAGTGTTGAGTCTGTGGGTCAGTGTTGAGTCTGTGTGTCAGCGTTGAATCTGTGGGTCAGTGTTGAGTCTGTGAGTCAGTGTTGAGTCTGTGTGTCAGTGTTGAGTCTGTGTGTCAGCGTTGAATCTGTGGGTCAGTGTTGAGTCTGTGTGTCAGTGTTGAGACTGTTTCAGCGTTGAATCTGTGTGTCAGCGTTGAATCTGTGGGTCAGTGTTGAGTCTGTGGGTCAGTGTTGAGTCTGTGGGTCAGTGTTGAGTCTGTGGGTCAGTGTTGAGTCTGTGGGTCAGCGTTGAATCTGTGGGTCAGTGTTGAGTCTGTGAGTCAGTGTTGAGTCTGTGAGTCAGTGTTGAGTCTGTGGGTCAGTGTTGAGTCTGTGTGTCAGCGTTGAGTCTGTGAGTCAGCGTTGAGTCTGTGAGTCAGTGTTGAGTCTGTGTGTCAGTGTTGAGTCTGTGTGTCAGTGTTGAGTCTGTGTGTCAGTGTTGAATCTGTGGGTCAGTGTTGAGTCTGTGTGTCAGTGTTGAGTCTGTGAGTCAGTGTTGAGTCTGTGTGTCAGTGTTGAGTCTGTGTGTCAGTGTTGAGTCTGTGAGTCAGTGTTGCGTCTGTGAGTCAGTGTTGAGTCTGTGTGTCAGTGTTGAGTCTGTGTGTCAGTGTTGAGTCTGTGTGTCAGTGTTGAATCTGTGGGTCAGTGTTGAGTCTGTGTGTCAGTGTTGAGTCTGTGAGTCAGTGTTGAGTCTGTGTGTCAGTGTTGAGTCTGTGTGTCAGTGTTGAGTCTGTGTGTCAGTGTTGAGTCTGTGTGTCAGTGTTGAATCTGTGGGTCAGTGTTGAGTCTGTGTGTCAGTGTTGAGTCTGTGAGTCAGTGTTGAGTCTGTGTGTCAGTGTTGAGTCTGTGGGTCAGTGTTGAGTCTGTGTGTCAGTGTTGAGTCTGTGAGTCAGTGTTGAGTCTGTGTGTCAGTGTTGAGTCTGTGAGTCAGTGTTGAGTCTGTGAGTCAGTGTTGAGTCTGTGTGTCAGTGTTGAGTCTGTGAGTCAGTGTTGAGTCTGTGTGTCAGCGTTGAATCTGTGGGTCAGTGTTGAGTCTGTGTGTCAGTGTTGAGTCTGTGTGTCAGCGTTGAATCTGTGGGTCAGTGTTGAGTCTGTGTGTCAGTGTTGAGTCTGTGAGTCAGTGTTGAGTCTGTGTGTCAGTGTTGAGTCTGTGTGTCAGCGTTGAATCTGTGGGTCAGTGTTGAGTCTGTGTGTCAGTGTTGAGTCTGTGTGTCAGTGTTGAGTCTGTGAGTCAGTGTTGAGTCTGTGTGTCAGTGTTGAGTCTGTGAGTCAGTGTTGAGTCTGTGTGTCAGTGTTGAGTCTGTGTGTCAGCGTTGAATCTGTGGGTCAGTGTTGAGTCTGTGTGTCAGTGTTGAGTCTGTGAGTCAGTGTTGAGTCTGTGTGTCAGTGTTGAGTCTGTGAGTCAGTGTTGAGTCTGTGTGTCAGTGTCGAGTCTGTGGGTCAGTGTTGAGTCTGTGGGTCAGTATCGAGTCCGTGTGTCAGTGTTGAGTCTGTGTGTCAGTGTTGAGACTGTGTGTCAGTGTTGAGTCTGTGTGTCAGTGTTGAGTCTGTGTGTCAGTGTTGAGTCTGTGTGTCAGTGTTGAGTTTGTTGGTCAGTGTTGAGTCTGTGGCTCAGCGTTGAGTCTGTGATTCAGCGTTGAGTCTGTGAGTCAGCGTTGAGTCTGTGGCTCAGCCTGCAGGCCCCATGTCATTGTACAGATGCCGTCGGTGGAGACCCAAAACGGACTAACCACGCGGGGGGTCCACGCGCTCGCCAGCACTCCGGCCTCTGTCGGTGCCGTCGCGTCGCCGAATCTTTCGGCAGAGGATGCCGCAGGACGGGGGACGGGGGGTTCAGTTGATTTCGCATGCAGTGGTTTTTCCCCGCGTTGCCTCCAACGGCAAGGCGGGCACCGATAACAAGAAGAAAAAAAACATAACGCAAACATAAAACCCCTAAAAGCCACTCGTTATGGCAAAAAAGAAATTACCTGTCCCGGTAACACCTGAATATTCCTGCAAGTTTTGCAGGTCAGTAGCCTCGAGAATCGCACTCGTTCACTCGCTCGCTCGCTCGCTCTTTCAGTGGATCGTCTTTGTCTCTCAGTCGTTTGCGAAAAAGTTGGGATGGTGTTAACTGCCTCCTTTCTGAGCTACGGCGGCGAATTGACCAACGGCGGTGGAGTTGGGGAGTTGACCAGTGGTGGTGTTGGAGAGTTGACCAGCGGCGGTGTTAGGGAGTTGACCAGCGGCGGTGTTGGGGAGTTGACCGGTAGTGGAGTTGGGGAGTTGACCGGTGGTGGAGTTGGGGAGTTGACCAGCGGCGGTGTTGGGGAGTTGACCAGTGGTGGAGTTGGGGAGTTGACCGGTGGTGGAGTTGGAGAGTTGACCGGTGGTGGAGTTGGGGAGTTGACTGGCGGTGGAGTTGGAGAGTTGACCGGTGGTGGAGTTGGAGAGTTGACCAGCGGTGGAGTTGGGGAGTTGACCGGTGGTGGAGTTGGGGAGCTGACCGGTGGTGAAGTTGGTGAGTTGACCGGTGGTGGAGTTGGAGAGTTGACCGGTGGTGGAGTTGGTGAGTTGACCAGCGGTGGAGTTGGAGAGTTGACCGGTGGTGGAGTTGAGGAGTTGACCGGTGGTGGAGTTGGGGAGTTGACCAGCGGTGGAGTTGGTGAGTTGACCGGCGGTGGAGTTGGGGAGTTGCCCGGTGGTGGAGTTGAGGAGTTGACCGGTGGTGGAGTTGGGGAGTTGACCAGTGGTGGAGTTGAGGAGTTGACCGGTGGTGGAGTTGGGGAGTTGACCAGCGGTGGAGTTGGTGAGTTGACCATCGGTGGAGTTGGTGAGTTGACTGGCGGTGGAGTTGGGGAGTTGCCTGGTGGTGGAGTTGACCAGTGGTGGAGTTGGTGAGTTGCCCGGTAGCGATGTTGGGGAGTTGATCAGCGGTGGAGTTGGAGTTGGCAGTGGCGCACGGTGAGCAGAACCAACCGGACCGGCGATCGCTTCGGGCGGCACGGCTTGCGCCACGCGCTCAGCCAAAATGAACTCGACGCTCGACCCCGCCCTCGCCTCGTGGCATTCTGCGCCGGTCCCACGGCGTTGCCGGTCCCACGGCGTTGCCGGTACCCGGCGGTGCCCGGCGGTCACCGGAGCGCTCGGCAACGACGGCTGCTTTGGCGACCGAGATTGAGTCGACCTCCTCTTCTCTCTCTCTCCCTCTCGAGTCCTCACCTCGTCACGGAGGACCACCGCGGGAAAGTGGAACGGGCGGAGGCGGCCGTGCTCCGGGCACGGTCAGCGTGGTTGGCCGCGTGCGGTGGTGCGGAGTTCAACGTGCAGTGCGTACGTACGCACTCCGCTCGCAACGTTGGGGGGAGGGCAAATTGGCTGCGTCTGGGGCGCTGATTGGAAGGTTCCGAGATGGGACGCCGACCAGGCCATCACCTTCACCCATCATCATCATTGTTGTTGTTATCGTCGCCATCATCATCGCCATCATCATCATCGTCATGACCGTCATTATCGTCACCATCGTCATCATCATTATCACCATCGTCATCATCGTCGACATCATTGTCGTCATTACCATCGTCATCATCGTCGACATCATCGTCGTCATCATCGTCGACATCATCGTCGAAATCATCGTCGACATCATCGTCATTACCATCGTCATCGTCATCATCGTCAACATCGTCGTCATCACCGTCATCATCGTCGTCATCACCGTCATCATCGTCGTCATCGTCGTCACCGTCAACGTCGTCATCATCGTCATCACCATCGTCATCAACATCACCGCCATCATCATCGTCGTCATCATCGTCATCGCCGTCGTTCTGGGGTGGATACACCAACGTGGGATGTCAACCGATAGTGGTCATAACTGCGGATGTCCTGGACCTGGCCATGCGAATAGCCGAGGGGGTGGAGTTGCCGGGGCATGGCAGCACAGCGGGGGATGCGGCCCACGGACAGAGCCGGTCAACTCGTCAAAGACTGAATCTGCCCGTGGATTGAATATCCATCTGTGCGGCGCTTTTGGGTTCACCTCCGGATCCTCCGGTTTTCCCCGGGACGTGAAGCCAAAACTGCCGCGCGTGGATTTGGCCAAACGTCGCGATTTAGTAGCAGTCTCCCGAGCGCGTCTTGAGACTCGGCCTGCCCCGGTAAACAACTGCCGTTGTTTTTACAATAAACTTTTTTTTTACGTTTATCAGGTGTGAGGCCCACTGAGCCTGTGTGGCCACTACAAAATGATAGCTCAATGAGAAGTGGCTCATCATCTTCGTCATCGCCGTCGTCGCGTGGGAAGAGAAAGATACCGCAAACTACAAATATACAGCAGCAGGCGTCAGGGTCGGGATCGAACCCACGACCCCCTGCGTACCAGGCGAGGTAGTTAACATCTCCTAGCCACCATCCCTGGCTCACGGCCACCGAAACCAAAGATGTCCCGTCAACAAGCAGCCCATCAATCCATCCCTCCATCGGGGATCAACAAAAGTGACCACTTTGTGGAACGAGTTAACATCTCCTAGCCACCATCCCTGGCTCACGGCCACCGAGACCAAAGGTTTCCTGTCAACCTGCAGCCCATCCCTCCATCGGGGATCAACAAAAGTGACCACTATGTGGGACGAGACTAAAGTTGCTTGCCCTGTAGCGAGCGCCAATGAATCTGTGACTGCCGTCCAGTGCTGTTGGCGAGCTCGCAACGACACCGGCGCGGCACATTATTAACCCTTTCCCGTTCTGACGACGTGTACATACGTGTACGTACGCTACCACTCCCAACGTTGTCTTATACGCACACACCAGTACACACAATCAGTACAAAAGACAAAGACGTACGCATACCTACACATACACGTACGTGTATGTAGGTGCACATACGTGTACGTGGGTGCACGTACGCGTACATCATCAGAACGTACGTCATAGGAACGGGCTGGTCTCAATGCGATGACGAGCGCGTTAAGTCTCTCCCTCTCTCTCTCTCTTGTTCGTCCATCATAGTTGATGATGACCATGGCACGTTTGTCATTTTGTTGGGTTTTGATGAGTGCGCAGATGGCTGAGCAGGCCAATCTGAGCCCGGCATTCTCTGTGGCACACTGGACAGGTCAGGGAGGATGTAGAGCTTTGAGGTGCAGCCACAAGTCCTTCCTTGGTAGATTTGCGCTGCTGCCTCTTCAAGATGGCACAGGAGCTTTTCCTGCTCTCACAGAGGATTGCACCGTCCTGTACTATTCTTCTCCAGGCAGGTCGGTCCTGTGCTAGGGGTTCCCAGCTTTTCAGGTCGAATCCAAAGCTCTTCAAGGAAGCTTTGTTAAGGGTGTCCTTGTACCGCTGTTTGGGGCCACCTTGCGCTCGCTTGCCATTCTTCAGCTCGCCAAAGAAGACTTGTTTTGGAAGTCTCGCGTAGAGCATTCTGGTCACGTGGCCAGTCCATCTAAGCTGTTCCTTCGCAAGCAAGGTGTAGATGCTGGGGATATTGGCCTTGCTGAGGACTTCCGTGTCAGGGATTCTGTCTTGCCACTTGATCCTCAGCAGTTTCCTCAGACAGCTCAAGTGGAGATGATTCAATTTCTTGGCATGGCGCTGGTAGACACTGTCCAGGCCTCGCACCCATACAGAAGAGTTGGTAAGACAACAGCCCGGTAGACCTTCAGTTTTGTCTCCTGCTTGATGCCAGTCCTTTCCCATACCGAGTGACGTAGACGTCCAAAGGCTGCACTGGCCTTGACAATACTGATGTTAACTTCATCATCTATGTGCACAGCGCGAGACAGTGTACTACCAAGGTAAGTAAACTTGTCAACGGCTGAAAGCTTTTGCTCATTCACAAAGATGGTGGGCTCAGTGTAGGGTTTCCCAGGAGCAGGTTGGTATAGGACTTCAGTCTTTATAGTAGTAGGTTTTTACCCTTTCAACTGGTACAAAAACTGACACCTATATACAAGGCATCATGTTTGCAATAACCACAACACAAGCAGTCAAAATGCAAACAAAAAGAAACAACTCTGATGATGATAATGCAATAACCGCAACACGCCAAAAGGGGTGTTGCGGTTATTGCAAACATGATGCCTTGTATAAAGGTGTCAGTTTGTGTACCAGTTGAAAGGGTAAAAACCTATTACTATATTTTGCCACTGGGAAAGGAGGTCTCATAGCGACTTCAGTCTTCTTTGTGCTGATTGTTAGGCCGAAGTTGTTACAAGCTGAGGAGAAGTGGTCCATATTGTCCTGTAGATCTTTATTTGAGCCAGCAGCCACGCATCCGCACCCACCCACACCCTGCAACTTGCAGACGTCTGTGAACGGGACAGGTGGTTCGGCGGCGGTGGTGGTCCCCGTCCACACCGAGGGCTGCGAGATTTGTCCCGTCCAGTGCTCGTTGGGGTGGCCGAGCTGACGCGGAAAATGACGATCGAGGAAAAGGTTCGTACATCGCCGGAGCGCAGCGGTGGCCGGGAATCGGAACACCCGCTTTGCCGGGTTCGTAGGCCCGATCCGTGAACCACGGGACCAACTCTCTCCAAAGAAGAAGATCTCCCCCCGTATAGTCTTAGCATATGGCGAGTAGCACCGATGAAGGCCGGCACTATGGCACACGAGGGGGTGGGTGGCCAGCAGCACGCCCGGCCGCCTTTGTCTTCCTGGTGGCGATGTTTACTACACACCGCACCAGGTACTCATTTGAGGCCAAGTCGACCTAGGGGAGGAGGCCCAGGACCGGTTCAGATAATCGTCACCGGTGTTGGCCGTGAGCGGGAATCGAACTCGGGTGGCCGGGTTCGTAGCGCAGCACCCTAACCACTACACTACCACTCCCCACGATGTCTTGTCTTACACACACCAGTACACACACACACGTAATTACACACACACACCAGTACACACACACACACTAGTACAAGACAAAGATCCCCCATATAGCCTTAACATACTATAGGAGCAAGTGCTATTAGCGAGCACCTATGAAGGCCGGCACGGCACATGAGGGGGTGAGATGAGGGGGTGAGTGGCCAGCACCACGCCCAGCCGCCTTTGTCTCCCTAGTGGCGATATTTTACACACCGCACCAGGTACTCATTTTGAGGCTGAGTCGACCTAGGGGAGGACCAGGACCAGTTCAGACAATCGTCACCGGTGTTGGCCGTGCGCGGGTATCGAAACTCGGGTCGCCGGGTTCATAGCGCAGCGTAGCTAACTGCTGCACTACCGCTCCCCACATTACACACCGCCACTCCCCACACACAGACGCGATTACACACACGCCCCAAAACACACACACACACCAATACCTGCCATTCGCACTAAGTGACGGTGACGACGCCTGTGCAACGGCCAGATGCACTTTGAGGCCAAGTGAAGTGTCGAAGGCTCGCTGACAGGAGGTCTCGGGACAGACCCAGGTGGTGCCATGGGTTGGCTGACTGAGATGCCACCCAGCTGTACCCCCTACTGTGCCAACTTGCTACATTTTAGCTGCCCGGCGCTCCGCTCGTTGTGAGCGTCGCTCCTCTGCCCTCAGTTGTTGTTGGAGGGCGATTTCCTCCAACCGGCAAGTATCAGCGTCCTTCACGAGCCTCCTCCACAGAGGCCAATCTTGACACCGCTGGTACCAGTCGTCGGTAAGTCCACTGAGATCCACATCCTCCCATACCGCATCAGTTCATCTCTTTTCCAGCCCATGTCATGCCCATTTAGCCCTCTCTATGCGGCCAAACAGAGGCTCTGAGGCATGCGGTGGCTGGGCATGCGGGGTACATGACACACACACACACCAGCACAAAGACAAAAATCCCACGTATAGCCTTCACCAGACTGTCGGGGCAAGTGCTGTTAGCGAGCAGCATCTGTGAAGGCCGGCACAGCACACGAGGGGATGGGTGGCCGGCACCACGCCCAGCCGCCAGTATACACAATTACACACATACACCGGTACACACACACACACAGACGCAATTAGACACACACACACACCGGTACACACACACACACACAGACGCAATTAGACACACACACACCGGTACACACACACACACAGAGACGCAATTAGACACACACACACCGGTACACACACAGACCATGTAAACTACTCCCCCCACACGACGAGATGAAGCGAGGGAGGTGGGGGAGCCCCCCGTGGGTTCTGTACGTGGCCGGGAGGGGGGTAGGGAGGTGGGGATTGGTGAAGGGGGGGAGGCATCATGGAGAGATAAAGTGAGGGAGGGGGGCCCCGGTGGGTACTGTACGTGACCGGGGGGGGGATGGGGGGAGGTAGGTAGGGAGAGAGTGGAGGGGGGGTCAGGGAGGGATGAAGTCGGGGGCCTCGTGAGGCCGCGTGGCCGCGTAGACGAAGAGGGCGATGAGCAGGGCCACGGCGGCGATGGTGGGCACGGCCACGGTCAGGGCCTGCCGGCGCGCCTCCCACATGGCCTGGCGCCGCTCGCGCTTGTCGCGCCAGCTCTCCTTGCGGGGCTTGCCCTTCAGCTGGCGCATTGTGCACTCTCACTGGGGGGGAGGGCATGGCGGAGGAGGAGGGGAGACACGGGGGTGAGGAGGAAGACAGGGATTGGTTGTTGTTGTTGTTTTTGTGTAGGGCACACAACTTTGTCACACGCAGTCTAAACGCGGTAATGGTGGCGTTTCGTAAGAATGTAAAAACCGCGTGATAATCAACAATATATAGCGTAGGCATGGCGGAGGAGGAGGGGAGACACGGGGGAGAGGAGGAGGAGGAACACAGGGATTGGTTGTTGTTATGTTGTAGTAGGTTTTTACCCTTTAAACTGGTACAAAAAACTGACACCTTTATACAAGGCATCATGTTTGCAATAACCGCAACACAAGCAGTCAAAATGCAAACAAAAAGAAACAACTCTGATAATGGTAATGATATGCACTGTCCTTCAAGTTGATTGGTCCACACCCGAGACAGCTTTCCTTAGAGCCTAGTCTCCATTGATGTTGGACCAGATGACGCCAAAAGGCGTGTTGCGGTTATTGAAAACATGATGCCTTGTATAAAGGTGTCAGTTTTGTACCAGTTTAAAGGGTAAAAACCTACTACTATATTTTGCCACTGGTAAAGGAGCTCTCATAGTGTTGTTATGTTGTTTTTGTGTTGGGCACACAACTTTGTCACACGCAGTCTAAACGCGGTAATGGTGGCGTTCCTGAAGAATGGAAAAACCGGGTGATAATCAACATATAACGTAGGGGGTAAAGCACAGTCCGCGATAACGCGTGAGATGCGTAACGCAGGGCCGAACAAAGACTGAGGCGCGTGGGTAGCGTCTCGAAGCATCCAGCAGCATCCCAGTGCCTCGTGCAATGCTACGCCGAGGCAGCCGTGCAAACGCTTGTTCTTACTCGCGCCGCCACGTAGCTCCGTTCGCTCGGTCGCGTTGTTGTTGCCAATTCGCATTGCGCATTACGAGCAATGCGTTGCCCCATACACTTCACATGACACCGACGACTGAATAATGGGAGCCTCTTTATTTTAGACACAACAACAACAACACTAGGCCCGGGCTTCGTCCTTGATCTTGAAGGTCGTCCCTTCACCTCGTTATCCTCCTCGGGCTCCCTTTCTCGAACTTTCCCTCAATGTTTTAACCACAGCCAATCTCCCCCGATGTCCTTCTCCTCCCGACGGCTCCCAACCGTCGCCTCTGCGTTCCGCTCTGGTTTCCCGCTTTTTCCCGTTTAAATCTTTCCCACGATCGTTTCGAAGCCTCGCCTCTTTCCGCCAATAGGAGGCTTTGGCGAACTTTTTGAAAGACAGGTTTGGCTGCACATTGGCTTGGGGCGAGTGCCTCTTAATTTCGGTCATTACATATTCTTTATCGCATTGTAAAAAAATAAATGACGCGCTATATAGGAGAACAGACTGCGCTTGCAAAGGGTGATGGATGCCATTCGGGACAACGGCACACAGAAAATATCTGTGCAAGGAGAAAGAATAAATACGCTGAGATTCGCGCACGGCATAGATCCGACGGAAGAAAGCTCAGGTAAGGACGCCGGACTGAGGATTAACGCGGACAAGACACAGACGATGGCGTTGGGAAGGGAGGACAATGAGAAAGATGTAATAGTAGAAAGCGGCAAAGATTGTGAGCGTAAAGGAAGTTGTATACTTGGGAAGTCCCCTGACCATGGCACAACGGCTGCACGAAAGAGGTAAGAGCGAGGATCGCAAATGGCACAAGGAGATAATGGCAGCATTCAATAACATCTACAGGAGCGAGCGAATCAGCTACAAATACCAACCTGAACATCTTAAGAACAAAGCGTGTTCATGCACAACTTTGTATGCCTGCGAGACTTGGGACGTTAAAAAAGGACTGACAGAGATACAAATCTGGCTGTGCACCTGATGATGCCGGTTGTAATTACTGCCGAAACGTCGTCCTCAGATGATGCCGGTTGTAATTACTGGTGAAACGTCGTCCTCAGATTATACACGCTGTGGATTTGCTCTCCAACACATCGGTGTTCTGTACTAGTGTAATGACAATAGACCCTGCATGCGATGTGAGTAAACTAGTGGCCACGGGAGGTAATGATAGGAGAGTCAGCCTCCAGTGCGAATGCACTAGTGGCCACGGGAGGTAATGACAGGGGTATCAGTTGTGAGTGCGAAGGGACTGGTGGCCATGGGAGGTACGGACACGGGAGTAAGTTGTGAGTGTGAAGGGACTGGTGGCCACGGGAGGTAATGACAGGGGAGTCAGTTGTGAGTGCGAAGGGACTGGTGGCCACGGGAGGTAATGACAGGGGTATCAGCTGTGAGTGAGAAGGGACTGGTGGCCACGGGAGGTAATGACAGGGGAGTCAGTGGTGAGTATGAAGGGACTGGTGGCTACGGGAGGTAATGACAGGGTATCAGCTGTGAGTGCGAAGGGACTGGTGGCCACGGGAGGTAATGACAGGGGTATCAGCTGTGAGTGCGAAGGGACTGGTGGCCACGGGAGGTAATGACAGGGGAGTCAGTTGTGAGTGCGAAGAGACTGGTGGCCACGGGAATGTTCGAGAAGGGAGCGTGGTCAGGTGACGGTGGAGTCTGCCGGTGGAGCGAGCGTCCAGAGTCAGCGAGAATGATCGAGAAAGGGGGCGTGGCCTCGTGTCGGTATATAAAAGGGAGATGCGCGGGAGACTCGGGGCTGTTGCGGTGGGGGTCTCCGCCTGATGTCAAGTGAACGTGTCTTCAATAAAGTGCCATCTCAAGAGACGTGTGTCAAGTAGTCATTACACTAGTAACGACAAACCTTACTAATCGGCCGTGTCGGGTGGTGACGGGTTTAACGACACATTTATACTTACGCGATCTAACCCAATTAAACCTTTGTTATACAGATAAGACATTGGCACTCGAAATGTATTGCTACAGAATACTGCTGCTGCATCTAATCAGGAACTTTGTCTTTAGTGTGAGCCAATCGGAGGGCTCGCAACAGGGGTACGGCGGGGTGGGTGGAGACTCAGAATCCCCACGTGACCGGACTTCGGCCAATCGCAGCTGTGAGATGGGAGAGGGCGGTAACAGGGGGGGATGTGGGGGGTTCGATTTGCACCACGTGACCAGATTTCTGCCAATCGGCTTCCGTCGTTGCGTTTCGTAAATGTACAGCGGGCGATTTGACAAACTCCGTCGTGATTAGAAGTGTAAATGCGTCCGATAACTTACTTCTACCCAATGTAGAAGTAAGACAAAGGTTGCACCATAGAAGGAGACGACCTGATGATGATGATGATGCAGGGAGTGATGAGAAGGTAACTGCCACTGCTTGGACACATTTAGGATGGGCAACAACTTGCTAACAGAGAATGGCTTGCCGACTACGACATCATAAGGAGGGATTGGTGCCATGAAGATGTGGCCACTACTTGAGCCATATTGGCACTAGAAGACAGAGGAAATAAAAAAATATAAATGTGCAGTAGACACCTACGGGACTATCTGCCCTTGGATTTTGGTGATGATACACTACACAATACACTACTATACACTACACTACTATACATGACTATACACTACACTGATACACAACTATACACTATGCTATACACTATACAATACACGTACTATCATGTGACACTACTTGAGCATGCTACCTCTACAAGTGGAAACAACAAATAACAAAATGTGCAGTGGACACCGACGGTGCCATCTGCCCATGGATCGTGGTGGTGATGATACACTACACTATACACTACACCACTAAACACTACTATATACTACAACACTATACACTACACTACTATACACTACGCTATACACTATACAATACACGTACTAACATGTGGCACTACTTGAGTCATATTGGCACTACAAGACAGAGAGGAAAGTGGAATCAAGAAATTACGTTGTGTGCAGCGGTCACCCGCGGGGCTATCTTTCCTTGGATCGTGATGATGATGATGGTACACTACACTATACACTATCACAGATGATAGCTGCTTTAACGAAGCGGCTTATCAGTTTCAGTTTCATTCATTAGGTATAACCCTGTGAGCCACGCAGCTCTTGACTCGGATGCAACCGCAACAAAACAAAAACATGAACAAGAAACATCTTAAGGTGACTACAACGCAACAGACGAAATCCCGGAAATAACAGCAAGGTCTTCCAGAAAAAAACACCGCATTTCAACGCTGTGTGCAAAAATCCCAGTGGGATGCAAGTCAAACAATAACAACCATAAGATCATTTTGATTAAAGTTATCGGGCCAACTCTGTACTACAACAAACAAACATGGCCAGACCAAACCGTCCTCAAAATCACCAAAAGAAAGCCACGAAAACAATGTGACAGTGATCATGTTGGGAATGTATAGCAGTGGGCAAATGCAGTGGTCTTATGAACGCGTGATGTTGTTTATAAATGTGGAGGGGAAACCCCGAAGGAACCCTGGAGACATCGATGAGAGAGACACGTAAACTCCAAATATACAGCAGCAGGCATCAGGTCCGGATTGAACCCACGACCTCCTGTATACCAGGCGAGGTAGTTAACATCTCCTAGCCACCGTGATGATGATGAGAGACGCAGACTCCAAACATACAGCAGGTGTCAGGGTCGGGATGGAACCCACGACCTCCTGCACACCAGGCGAGGTAGTTAACATCTCCTAGCCACCGTGATGATGATGAGAGACGCAGACTCCAAACATACAGCAGCAGGTGTCAGGGTCGGGATGGAACCCACGACCTCCTGCACACCAGGCGAGGTAGTTAACATCTCCTAGCCAGCATGGCGTTCTGTGCCAGGCTAGGTGCACCTCGAGGCCACGCGAAGTGTCCCATCGGCTCGCTGGCAGTGGGTCATACGAGAATGACCCACTGGAGCGACGCTCACAACAACGAGCGGGGAGCGCCGGGCGGATAAAACGCGTGAGTAGTTGGCTCCAAGTCGGGTGGTGGAGGCCTGCCCCGTGTAGCCTCAAAAGTGCCACCTAGCCTGGCACGGGCGGATATCGGTGTCCTTGGTGACGAGAGCAGAGCGGACACCACCAACCCATCATCATCGCCGCCGCCGCCATCACACGAAGGGCGATAAATGGAGTACTCAGGCGTGTTCACCTCAGCGCTGACGCCGCGACTGTCCGGGCGGAGATAGAGAGGGGGGGGGCGCGGGGGGGTAGGGGGGGGTAGGGGGGGTAGGGGGGGGGTAGGGGGGGTAGGGGGGGTAGGGGGGGGGTCGCGGGAGAGTTGGGGGGGGTCGCGGGGGGGGGGAGTGGCGGGGGGGTCGAGGGGGGGCTGAGGAGAGTGGCGGGGGGGGGGGGAGTCGCGGGGGAGAGGGGGGGAGAGTGGCGGGGGGGGGGTAAAGAGTCGCGGGGGGGTCGAGGGGGTGTGGGGAGAGTGGCGGGGGGGGGGGGCTGAGGAGAGTCGCAGGGGGGGAGAGGCGGGGGGGAGAGGCGGGGGGGGGGTGGGGGGGTGGCAGGGGGGGTCGGGGGAGGTGTGAGGAGAGTCGCGGGGGGGGGGGGAGTCTGGGGAGAGGCGGGGGGGGGGAGAGTCGCAGGGGGGGAGAGTGGCGGGGGGGGTGGCAGGGGGGGTCGAGGGGGGTGTGGGTCGAGGCGGGGGGGGGGGGTCGCGGCTACTCACGGGGGGGCGGGGGGGGGTCACGAGAGAGCGGCGATCGCTGCGGTGCCGTCACGGGGGCGAGGAGGAGGTCACGGGGTCACGCGGGGTCGCGACTCCTCTTGGCCAAATTAATGGATGGGGGGGGCCCCGGGTGAGGGAGGGGGGTGCCCTGGGAGGTGGGGGTCCTGAGGGTTATGACGTCACGCGCGATGTTTATAAATATGGAGGGTCGATGACGTCACGCGGGGACGCTATGATGACGTCACGCGGTTGTCGTGCGCGTCAGTCGTCACGCGCGCGGTCAACTCCGCAACGTCAAAAGCGTGTGATGACGTTGCCGGCGGTGCTGCGCGATGACGTCACTACCGACAAGAGAGGCGAAATTCGCCTGATGACGTCACGCCACTCGAACTATACAAATAACGAGATGTGCGTTTGACGTTGCGAATAGAATGAAGGTCAACGTTCGTAAGGGGTAAATGAGAGAGAAAGTTATCGGACGCATTTACACTTCTAATCACGACAGAGTTTGTCAAATCGCCCGCTGTACATTTACGAAACGCAACGACGGAAGCCGCCGTAGGGCTCTTGCGCGCGGTCACCAATCACGCGTCCCGTTACGAAAGCTGGCGGGGGTCTTACGCCGCCTGCGATTGGCGGAAGTCCGGTCACGTGGTACAAATTGGCTACTGCGAGAAGGGGAGGGGTCTAGGTTCGTGTGTGGGGGCGTGGTTACTCGGTGGGGGCGGGGTATGGGTGGGGGTGGGTATGGTTGGGGGTGGGTATGGGTGGGGGTGGGTATGGGTGGGGGCGGGTATGGGTGGGGGTGGGTATGGGTGGGGGCGGGTCTGGATGGGGGGGTAAGGGGCGTGGTTGCTGGTTGAGGGGCGGGGCTACTGCGAGAAGGGGAGGGGTCTGGGTTCGTGTGTGGGGGCGTGGTTGCTCCGTGGGGGCGGGGTATGCGTGGGGAGTAAGGGGCGTGGTTACTCGTTGAGGGTGGGGTCTGTTTGTGGGCGTGATTACCTTGAGAGGGGGCGGGGTTTAAGTGAGGGCGGTGGTTATTGCGGGAGGGGGCGTGGTGTGGGCGTGGTCAGGCTGAGATTTAAGTGGGCAGCCTGCGGCCTGGGTCATCGCGGGCCCGCGTAGCGCGCCGTGATCGTATAGTGGTCAGTACTCTGCGTTGTGGCCGCAGCAACCTCGGTTCGAATCCGAGTCACGGCATTGCGGTAATCAATGACACGGCATGCGGCTCCCTGTTTCTTTTTGATGAAACCAATCGACTCTCAATGGTTTCCTGAATTTAAAAAAATATATTGATAAGAAATTCGCGGTGTTGAAGGGTCCGTCCATAAATGACGTCACGCGATTTGGGACGAGTTTTGACCCTCCCCCCCCCTCGTCACACGGCGTCACAAATCGCTTGAAACTATTGTCATTGTGGTGCGTATTTAATGTGGCGCTGCACTCTGATGTAGGAGAAAACATTTATTAAAACGGCGTTGGAAAGCTGAAATTTTGCACAAAATTTACTTGAAAATATTCAAAGTCTAACTAAAACTGCAGATGTTCGGAATATTATATTGAAATTATCTTATAATTATATATTAAAGTAATTATAACTATAAAAATACTTTAAACTTTGTAGTAGAACGAAGCAAAATATAGAGTACAATTATAACAATCACATTCATTCCACAGAATGAAAAGCCCTGGTAGAATCATTAGAATAAAAATGTTTAATAACTAAATTTATGCTACTTCGTGGAATAAATTAAAGGTGACCTTAGTTACTTACCTTAAATAATAAAATAGTTAATAATGAAAATTAATCAAAATTAGTGTTGTAACAATTATATTTAATGAAGTAGAACGTGTTTATATTTAAAGTTGCGCATTTTGATGTGACGTCACATTTCTCACCCCCCACCCTCGTCACACATCGCCACAAATGTCTGACCCCCCCTCCCCCCCCAGGTGCGTGACGTCATTTATGGACGGCCCCTTACTAGTTTCGCTCACCAGTAAGTCAGTTTAACACGTAGGCTTTGATGTGTATATGAGGGAGTAGCATGTTTATTGTTGAGTGATACATTAACAACAACAACAATCGCTCCGTGCTTACAGATAAGCGATTCAACAAGAAGCGATTCAACAATGGATCGAAAGAGAGGGGGTGGGTGGGTGGGTGGATTAACCAACGACAATGCAACTCTTAACTAGTTTACTTCACCATTGAAACCTCCTTTGCCAGTAGCAAAATATGACAATTGTTTTTTTACCCTTTTATCTGGCAACAAAACTGACACCTTTTTAACAAGGCTTACCCGAGCTCTCATACTCTGATGGTGCGTTGTCTTTGAGTTGTGCGCCTTTTGGCGTCATCTGGTCCAACACCATGTGAGACTAGGCTCTTAGGTAAGCTGTCTCGGGTGTGGACCAATCAATTTCAAGGACAGTGCTGTTACATTATCAGAGTTGTGTTTTTTTGTTTGCATTCCGACCGCAGGTATTGTGGTCAATGCAAACATGACTCCTTGTAAAAAAGGTGTCAGTTTTGTTGCCAGATAAAAGGGTAAAAAAAACAATTGCCATAGTTTACTTCATTGTTAGAAGCGACCTGTGAATCACAGCGTAGTGGCTGATCGTCAATCGTCGCAGCCATCATCATCATCATCGTCGCCGTCGTGTGGATATTTAAATCGGCAGCCAAATATCTCTGATGATGTCGAAGGAGGTGGGGGGGAGAGAGAATCCGGAGGACCCGGAGAAAAACCCACGCGACCACGTGGAGAGAGACACCGCAAACTCCAAATACACAGCAGCAGGCGTCGTCAGGGGGTCGGGGTCGAACTCACGACCTCCTGCACACCAGGCGAGGTGGTTAACATCTCCTAGCCACCGTGATGATGATGAGAGAGAGAGACACGCAGACTCCAAATATACAGCAGGCATCGGTCAGGGTCGGGATCGGGATCGAACCCACAACCTCCTGTATACCAGGCGAGGTGGAGAACATCTCCTAGCCACCGTGGATGTCTCGACCTCGACTCACCCACCCAGTTCATCACGATGGCATCACTCGGCGTGGAGTTGAGTGTGGGGAGCGG
The DNA here is from genome assembly GCF_965212315.1 of Lampetra planeri. NCBI lineage: Eukaryota > Metazoa > Chordata > Hyperoartia > Petromyzontiformes > Petromyzontidae > Lampetra > Lampetra planeri. The sequence continues at coordinate 1,042,403 of NC_136162.1, forward strand.
TGGTGCAGCGGTTAGCGCAACGCCGCGCTAAGAACCCAGAGACCCGAGTTCGATTCCCACTCACGGCCACCAACACCGCTGACTATTACGTGAACCGGTGATGGGCCTACCCCTGGGTCGACTCAGCCTTAAATGAGTACCCGGTGCGGTGTGCCTTCGTAGGCGCTTCTGCTCGCTAACAGCACTTGCCCCAACATGCTGCTAAAAGGCTACACGGGGCACCTTTGCCTTTGCTTTGATGGCGATGATGTGGTGCTGGGGATGCTGGCGATGGTGGTGATCGTGGTGGTGATCGTGGTGGTGATAGTGGTGGTGATCGTGGTGATGGTGGTGGTGGTGATCGTGGTTGTGATCGTGGTGATTGCGGTGGTGATGGTGGTGGTGATGATCATGTTTGCTGTGGTGACGAGTGATAATGATGGTGATTCTCATAGCGATGGTGACCATGAAGACAATGCGGATTGTGTTGGTGACGGTGGTGGCGGTGGGGGGCGGGGTGGTAGTTGTGGGAGATAGGTAGGTGGGGTAGGTAGGTGGGGGTAGATGGGGGATAGGTAGGGGGGGATAGGTAGGGGGCTAGGTAGGTGGGGTAGGTAGGTGGAGGTAGGTGGGGGGATAGAGGGGTCGGTAGGGGGATGGGTAGGTGGGGGGATAGGTAGGTGGGGGGATAGGTAGGTGGGGGTAGGTAGGGGGGGATAGGTGGGGGGGTAGGTGGGGGGATAGAGGGGTCGGTAGGTGAATAGGTAGGTGGGGGGACAGGTAGGTGGGGGGTAGCTAGGCAGGGAGGGAGGGGGTCACTCCTCCTGGGGGCCTGCCTCGAGCCCCAGCGTGGTGGCCACGGGGAAGTGTGCCCAGTAGGTGCGCGCCATGGCGTCGTGCGGCCCGTAGGCGCCCGTGTCCCGCAGCTCGTGCACCCAGGCCCAGAAGTCGGAGGCCGAGTAGCTCCAGTTGGGCAGCTCCCGGCGAGGGCGTGGGGACTCCACGCGGGGCACTGGGGGGGGGGAGTGACCACGAGACATCGACGCCATTATTGCTATTGTGAGCGTCACCGTCAGATTCATCGTCACTATCATCGTTAGAATCATCAGGGTGGGTGGGTGGATGGGCAACCATGGGAGATATTCATCACCACCATCGTCAGGATGAGAATCACCACCATCATCACTATCATCAACATTATCATCAACATCACCTTCATCATCGCCATCATCACCATCGTCATCACCATCATCGCCATCATCATCATCACCATCATCGCCATCATCACCATCGTCATCACCATCATCGCCATCATCATCATCACCATCATCGCCATCATCACCTTCATCATCACGATTATCACCATCATCGCCATCATCACCATCATCGCCATCATCACCATCATCATCATAATCGCCATCATCACCATCATCATCATAATCGCCATCATCATCACCATCATCACAAGGATAGCTGGTGGCAGCCTGTAATCCAGCACTGCAGGGGCGAGGGTTGATGGATCACGTACGGATCGTGTGTGAAACTCCCTCCTCTGCCAGGAGAAGGCGTTACAGCAAAGTGAGTGGACTAATCTCCATCTGTTTCCATCCGTATGGGAGAGAGCGTTGCCGCTCATACCACGCGTGTGGTTTCTCGCACACCACCATCACCACCATCATCACCATCATCATCATCACCATCATCACCACCATCACCATCATCACCACCATCACCATCACCACCATCATCACCACCATCATCACCACCATCATCACCACCATCATCACCACCATCACCACCGCCATCATCACCACCATCACCACCGCCATCACCACCATCATCACCACCATCACCACCATCACCATCATCACCACCACCATCATCACCACCACCATCACCACCATCACCACCACCATCATCATCACCATCACCACCATCACCATCACCACCATCACCACCACCACCACCGTTATCACTCTCATCGCGATGAGAACCCCCATGGGGCCGTCCATGAATGACGTCACGCGATTTTGGACGATTTTTGACCCCCCCCCCCCTCGTCACACGGCGTCACAAAAACTCAGACCCCCCCTCAAATATGACGTCACAAAGCTCTGCCCCCCCCCCCCCCCAAACAAAAATAAAACATGCTTCGAATCGCTTTAAACTATTGTCATTGTAGTTCGTATTTAATGTTCCGCTGCACTCTGATGTTGTAGGAGAAAACATTGATTAAAAAGTCTATGTAATTAAGTAGAACGTGTTGTCTATATTTATTTAAAGTTGCGCATTTTTACGTGACGTCACATTTCTCAAACCTCCCCCCCTCGTCACACATCGTCACAAATGTCTGACCCCCCCCCCCCCAGGTGCGTGACGTCATTTATGGACGGCCCCCCATCAGCACCACCACCGTCATACTCACTCCCACCAACACAATCATCATTATCTTCACTACCACCATCACTATTAGAATCACCACCATCATCATCATCACAACCACCACAATCACCACAATCATCACCACCACGACCACTACCATCGCCAGCCGTCCCCAGCACCACATCATCATCACCATCATCACCATCAAAGCGCCAACACAATCCGCATCATTATCACCATCACCACCATCACCACATCAGCATCACCACCATCACTATCATCACCACCTTAGCACCACCATCATTATCACCATCACTACCATCACCACATCAGAATCACCACCACTATCACATCAGCAACACCATCATGATCACCACCATCACCATATCAGCATCACTATCACCGCATCACCATCACTATTACCACCACCACATCAGCAACACCATCATGATCACCATCACCACCATCACCACATCAGCATCGCCATCACCACCACCATCACTATCAACACCACCTTAACACCCCCATCATGACCACCATCACCACATCACCATCACCACATCACCATCACCACATCACCATCACATCAGCACCACCATCATGACCACCATCACCACATCAGCATTACTATCACCACCACATCAGAATCACCACCACTACCACATCACCACCACCACATCAGCATCACTATCACCACCACATCAGCAACACCATCAGGATCATCACCATCACCACATCATCATCACTATCACCACCACATAAGAATCACCACCACTACCACATCAGCACCACCATCACTATCACCACCACCTTAACACCCCCATCATGACCACCATCACCACATCACCACCACCACATCACCATCACATCAGCACCACCATCATGACCACCATCACCACATCAGCATTACTATCACCACCACATCAGAATCACCACCATTACCACATCACCATCACCACATCAGCAACACCATCAGGATCATCACCATCACCACATCAGAATCACCACCACTACCACATCAGCAACACCATCATGATCACCACCATCACCACATCACCATCACTATCACCACCACATCAGAATCACCACCACTACCACATCAGCACCACCATCACTATCACCACCACCTTAACACCCCCATCATGACCACCATCACCACATCACCACCACCACATCACCATCACATCAGCACCACCATCATGACCACCATCACCACATCAGCATTACTATCACCACCACATCAGAATCACCACCATTACCACATCACCATCACCACATCAGCAACACCATCAGGATCATCACCATCACCACATCAGAATCACCACCACTACCACATCAGCAACACCATCATGATCACCACCATCACCACATCACCATCACTATCACCACCACATCAGAATCACCACCACTACCACATCAACACCACCATCACTATCACCACCACCACCTTAGCACCCCCATCATGACTACCATCACCACATCACCATCACATCAGCAACATCATCATGATCACCACCATCACCACATCAGCATCACTATCACCACCACCACATCAGCAACACCATCATGATCACCATTACCACCATCACCACATCACCATCACATCAGCAACACCATCATGATCACCACCATCACCACATCAGCATCACTATCACCACCACATCAGCAACACCATCATGATCACCATTAGCACCATCACCACATCACCATCACATCAGCAACATCATCATGATCACCACCATCACCACATCAGCATCACTATCACCACCACATCAGCAACACCATCATGATCACCATCACCACCATCACCACATCACCATCACCACATCACCATCACCACATCAGCATCACCCCCACCACCGGCACATGAGCACCACCACCACCATCACCACCACCACATCGCCCTGCAGGGGTGACGGGTCACGTGGTGCGCCACTCACTCGCCAGGGAGACGCAGAGGAGAGCAGCGCCCAGCAGGGCCAGGCAGGTCACGTGACGCATGGCCCGGCCTGAAACGTGGCAGGGCGGGGGCGGTGAGACACTGTCCACGTTCCTATGGCGGAGACCAGTCGATTCGCAGAGCGAGCCCAACGGGATGAAGGTGGTGAGAGTGTTGATGGTGGTGGGGTGGTGTTGATGGTGATGATGGTGATGATGGGGTGGTGTTGATGCTGATGGTGGGGTGGTGTTGATGGTGATGATGGTGATGATGGGGTGGTGTTGATGCTGATGGTGGGGTGGTGTTGATGGTGATGATGTGGTGTTGATGCTGATGGTGGGGTGGTGTTGATGGTGATGATGGGGTGGTACTGATGGCGATTATGGAGTGTTAATGATGTTGATGGGGTGGTGTTGATGGCGATGATGGGATGGTGTTGATGGTGATGATGGTGGGGTGGTGTTGATGCTGATGATGGGGTGGAGCTGATGGTGATGATTTGGTGTTGATGGTGATGATGGGGTGGTGTTGATGGTGATGGACGTTGATGATGATGGGATGTTGATGATGGAGTGTTGATGATGGAGTGGTGATGATGTTGATGGGGTGATGGTAATGGGACGTTGATGATGGTGATGATGGAGCGTTGATGATGCTGATGGAGTGATAATGATGATGGAGTGTTGATAATGATGATGGAGTATTGATAATCATGATGTGTTGATGATGGGGATGTGATATTGATGATGGAGTGATTATGATGGGGTATTGATGATGGAGTGTTGATGATGATAGAGCGTTGATGATAATGGAGCGTTGTTGATGATGATGGAGTGTTGATGATGATTGAGTGTTGATGATGATGGGATATTGATGATGATGGGATATTGATGATGATGGGATATTGATGATGATGGGATATTGATGATGATGATGATGGAGTGTTGATGATGATGGGATATTGATGATGGAGCGTGGATGATGAAGTATTTATGATTGGTGATGGGATATTGATGAAAATACAGCAATGACAATAACATCGGCTGACTTGGAGAAGGAATGTTTGGCGTAAGGCACTACCACTAGGCTACAGGGAATGCCTATCCTAGTTGGTTGGGGGAGGGGGAGGGTTAACTCTGCCCATCATCATCATCATCGCACACTCCAGGTTCGATCAAATTAGTAACGCATTGTGGGGAAATCAACACAAGCTGTCGCATGGAACGACTTGACCCGGACATATGAATGTGGAGTTTCCACGTCTCTAAACAGGAGATGAAGGCCAATGCTTATGCAATCCTTACTTTGACTATTTTCACCGTGAATAGAAACCACCATTCGGTGAATATACATCACGAACCCTACCCCTAACACCAACGCTACCCCTAACACCAACGCTACCCCTAACACCAACGCTACCCCTAACACCAACCCTGCCCCTAACTCGAACCTTACCTGAGAGGTGTGGGGCGATAGCAGTGGCTGACGCTGCTGCTGCTGCCTCCCGAGGTGCCGGGAGAATGAGGCTCACATCCAGACCCCTCGCCAGAGCCCCGAAGGGACACACGGAGTTCTCTGTGTGACCCCCCCCCCCCTGTCTACCCCACCCCCTCTGTGTGTGTGAGACCCCCCCCCCCCCCGTCTACCCCACCCACACCCCGTGTGTGTGTGACACACACAGAGGGAGTGATGAGCCAGATGCCTTCTATGACCTCCTGTCACAGGTGCCAGCTAAAGTGGCCATGATGCTGGCACCTGGTCTGGGGTGATTGGAAGGCATGGGCCAGATCAGCTCAATAACAAAGGTAGGAGGCTGCGAGATGTTTGTGCAACCCATGGGCTTGTAATTACCAACATGCTGTTCCGACATCAATGCATCCACACAACATCATGGATGCACACCGGTTCCAAGCAAGAACATCTGCTGGACTATATAGTGGCAGAACAGCGGATGCGGGCCCATGTCCTTGACACCAGGATCTACCGTGGAGCTGATCTGCCTACTGACCATCGACATGTCCTCTGTAAGATGCGCCTGCCGTTCTTCCACTCCAGTGGTGGGTGTACACTCAGGACTCCATGAAAACCCATAGTGGCATGGTCTCAGCTAGCTGATTAAAGTTGCAAGCGAGAATTTCATCATCGCGTGCAGCTGGGTTTGGCATCATCCCCACTCCTCATGTCTAGGGGAAATGGGCGAGGTTTAGGACTGTGGCTCATCCAGCTGCAATGGCTGCTTTGGGTACACGGTCCAGACTTCCCCAGAGACCCTGGCTGACAGAGGAGGTGTTCTGGCTGGCTGAGAAAAAGTGACAGGCCCACTCTAATCGTCTACAGCATCCCACGTCTGAGAATGAAGACGCTTACCAAAGCCTTCACTCAGAGGTTCGGAGAGCCGTGAGGTGCTGCAAGGATGGGTGGTGGTCGGGGTTGCTGAAGAGATGGAATCTGCCTCAGTGTCCTGCAATCACAAACACTCTTTAATTCCACGAGAAAAAAGTAACTTGCAGCGCCACACCTATCTGTTTGCAGATTTGCTGAGCATTTTTGTGAGGTCTTGGAAGAGGGAAAATCCCTCAGCCTGGAAAATATCATGGGGCAAAGTGGGGATACGTCTACTGAGGCTGCAGTGCCTCAAATATGGAAGAAGTAGTCACTCCCTGTGAGTGGCTGGCTGAGGTGCCATCTTGATGAGGAAGTATTGAAGGCGATCCGGAGTCTGAGACCAGGAAAGGCACCGGGCAGAGATGATCTCCCAAGCGAAATGCTGAGGGTGGCGTTTGTGCACAGACTGCCCTACATGACATCACAACAACAGTCTGGACCACTGGACGGGTTCCACAGGATTGGAAGGATGCCCTGGTGGTCCCCCTCTTTAAGAAGGGGGACCGCACAGACTGTAACACCTACAGGGGCATCTCACTCCTCAGTGTGCCGGGAAAGGTCCTGGCAAGGATTATTCAACATCGCCTTGCTAGGCACGCTGAGGAGAGGCTTGCGGAACCCCAATGCGGTTTCAAGAAAGGGCGGTCCTGCACAGATGCCATATATTCTGTCCGACTACTACAGCAGAAGTGTAGGGAATTCCAACAAGACCTACATCTCTGCTTTATTGACCTGGTCAAGGCCTATGATACCATCAGTAGGCCTGGGCTCTGGGTTGTTCTTCGTGCTTTCCGAGTCCCTGACCCTCTGCTCACGATCATTAAGGACCTTCATGATGGTGAGCGGGCCTGGGTAAAACTACGTGGCCGGGAGTCGGAGCCTTTCCCTGTACACCTTGGGGTGCGACAGGGATGTCCTCTGGCTCCCACATTATTTAACATATATTTCGACTACGAAGTTCGTGAAGCCTTCAATAGCTGTACCGGGGGAATTTCCATTTGGTACAGATATAATGGGAGGCTGATCGACGCCCGGGTGCGATCAAGGGATGGCTCCCTATTGGTCAACCACGTTATGTATGCCGATGATTTGGTAATAGCTGCTCATTCAGAAGAGGAGTTGGAGACGCTGCTGCTGAGACTGGAGCGTGCCACTAAGAGGTGGGGCCTTACCATCAGCCCCACCAAAACTAAGCACCTGCCTGGGTATTTTGTACCATCGGACACTCCACCCCCACAACTCCCAATCGGTGATGGGGCAGTTGTGGAGAGAGTGGAGAGTTTCCCATACCTGGGCAGTGTGCTTATGACCGGCTCCAGTTTATCAGCAGAGGTCTCACTCCGAATCAGTCGAGCGGCAATATCTTTTCATCGGTTGCGTAACGCTGTGTGGAAGCTACCTGGTCTGTCGCTCCGCACGAAGCTTCAGGTCTTCTCGGCCACGGTCATTCCCTCCCTTCTCTACGCTTGCGAAACGTGGACCCCCCTAATGGAGCATCTTCGTCGGTTGGAACATTTAGGCTGGCCTGCCTACGATCCATCCTGGGTTTAACCAGGCTGGATTGTGTGAGGAGCTCACAAATCCTTGAAAGATCTGGGCAAAGTCCCATCGGTGAGCTCTTCCGGCAGGCAAGGCTGCGTTGGCTGGGTCATGTAGCCCGCATGCCCAGCTACCGCATGCCTAAACAGCTTTTGTTCGGCCGGATCGAGGGGGCTAAACGGGCGCGGCACGGGCTAGAGAAGAGATGGAGTGATGTGGTACAGGAGGACGTGGAGCTGAGTGGACTTGCCGATGACTGGTACCAGCGGTGTCAAGATCGGCCTCAGTGGAGGAGGCTCGTGAAGGACGCTACTGGGCAGTTGGAGGCAGTCGCCCTCCAACAACAACGGAGGGCGGAGGAGCGACGCTCACAACAACGAGCGGAGCGCCGGGTGGCTAAAGCACAGCAAGTTGGTACAGTAGGGGGTACAGGTGGTGCATCAGCCAGTCATCTCGGTCATCTCGGTCAGTCGACCCGTGGCACCTGCTGGGTCTGCCCCGTGACCTCCTGCCAGCGGGCGTTCGACACTTCACGTGGCAGCCTCAAGGTGCACTTGGCCTGGCACAAGCGTCGTGGTGACGTCACCGCCACTTAGTGACGAATGGCGGTTGTTGTTGTTGTCTATGTGTGTCTGTGTATGTCTGTGTGTGTCTGTGTATGTCTATGTGTCTCTATGTGTGTCTGTGTATGTCTGTGTATCTCTATGTGTGTCTGTGTATGTCTATGTGTCTCTGTGTGTGTCTGTGTATGTCTATGTGTCTCTGTGTGTGTCTGTGTGTCTCTATGTATCTCTATGTGTGTCTGTGTATGTCTGTGTATCTCTATGTGTGTCTCTATGTATCTCTGTGTGTCTATGTGTGTCTGTGTATGTCTGTGTGTGTCTCTGTGTATGTCTATGTGTCTCTGTGTGTGTCTGTGTATGTCTGTGTATGTCTATGTGTGTCTGTGTGTCTCTATGTATCTCTATGTGTGTCTCTGTATGTCTGTGTATGTCTGTGTATCTCTATGTGTGTCTCTATGTATCTCTGTATGTCTATGTGTGTCTGTGTGTCTCTATGTATCTCTATGTGTGTGTGTATGTCTGTGTATGTCTGTGTATCTCTATGTGTGTCTCTATGTATATCTGTGTGTCTATGTGTGTCTGTGTATGTCTGTGTGTGCCTCTGTGTGTCTGTGTATGTCTATGTGTCTCTGTGTGTGTCTGTGTATGTCTGTGTGTGTCTGTGTATGTCTATGTGTCTCTATGTGTGTCTCTGTATGTCTATGTATCACTATGTGTCTCTATGTATGTCTCTGTATCTCTGTGTATGTCTGTGTATGTCTATGTGTGTCTGTGTGTGTCTGTGTATGTCTATGTGTCTCTATGTGTGTCTCTGTATGTCTATGTATCACTATGTGTCTCTATGTATGTCTCTGTATATTTGTGTATGTCTGTGTATGTCTATGTGTCTGTGTGTGTCTGTGTATGTCTATGTGTCTCTATGTGTGTCTCTGTATGTCTATGTATCACTATGTGTCTCTATGTATGTCTCTGTATCTCTGTGTATGTCTGTGTATGTCTATGTGTGTCTGTGTGTGTCTGTGTATGTCTATGTGTCTCTATGTGTGTCTCTGTATGTCTATGTATCACTATGTGTCTCTATGTATGTCTCTGTATCTCTGTGTATGTCTGTGTGTGTCTGTGTATGTCTGTGTATGTCTATGTATGTCTATGTATGTCTATGTGTGTCGACACTTCACGTGGCCTCAAGGTGCACATGGCCTGGCACAGGCGTCGTGGTGACGTCACCGCCACTTAGTGGCGAATGGCGGTTGTTGTTGTTGTTGTTGTGCCATGTTAGTGAACCGTGTCTCACACATAGTCCACTTATCACTATGTGTGTCTATGTGTCTCTATGTGTCTCTGTATCTATGTGTATGTCTGTGTATGTCTATGAATCGCTGTGCCATGTTCGTGACACGGGTCTCAACGGCGGGGACCGAGCGCGTGAAAACGCGGCGGAATTTCGCCGATGAGGAATTTGTCGCGGGCGTGCCGCGAAATCCACGTCGCCTCCCGATGGACGCCTGAACGAGTCACAAAGTCACCAAGTCTCGGTGATGTTATTGATGATGGAGTGTTGATGATGATGAAGTGGTGATGATGATGATCGTGATGGAGTGTTGATTCTGATGTTGATGGAGTGGTGATGATGATGGAGTGGTGATGATGATGATCGTGATGGAGTGTTGATTCTGATGTTGATGGAATGGTGATGATGATGATCGTGATGGAGTGTTGATGCTGATGTTGATGGAATGGTGATGATGATGATCGTGATGGAGTGTTGATGCTGATGTTGATGGAATGGTGATGATGATGATCGTGATGGAGTGTTGATTCTGATGTTGATGGAGTGGTGATGATGATGATCGTGATGGAGTGTTGATTCTGATGTTGATGGAGTGGTGATGATGATGATCGTGATGGAGTGTTGATTCTGATGTTGATGGAGTGGTGATGATGATCGTGATGGAGTGTTGATAATGATGATGGAGCGTTAATGCTGCTGATGATGGAGTGTTTATGATGATGGAGTGGTGATGATGATGGAGTATTGATGATGTTGATGAAATGTTGATGATGATAGAGCTTTGATGATAATGATGATGATTTGATCATGATGGAGTGTTGATGATGATTTTGATGGAGTGTTGGTGATGATGATGATGGAGTGATGATGATGATGGAGTGATGATGATGATGGAGTGTTGATGATGGAGTGTTAATGCTGATATTGATGGAGTGTTTATGATGATGATGGAGTGGTGATGGTGATGATAATGATGATGGAGTATTGATGATGTTCATGAAGTGTTGGTGATGATAGAGCTTTGATGATGATGATGACGATTATTTGATCATGATGGAGTGTTGATGATGATGATGGAGTGTTGACGATGATGGTGGTGATGGAGTGTTGATGATGATGATGAAGTGTTGATGATAATGATTTGTTGATGATGATAATTGAATGTTGCTGATGATGATGGTGTTTTGATCATGATGGAGTGTTGATGATGATGATGGAGTGTTGATGATGATGATGAAGTGTTGATGATAATGATAATGAATTGTTGATGATGATAATTGAATGTTGATGATGATGATGGTGTTTTGATCATGATGGAGTGTTGATGATGATCGTGATGATGGGAGTGTTGATGATGATGATAATGATGATGATAGAGCTTTGATGAGAGTCAGCATCATGAATGTATAATCCGAATAAATTGACCCATCGAGCCCGACAGTTCTTTGTCTCGCCCAGCAGACAGCAAGGAGTTCACAATGAACACGATGTGAAATGTTACAAAACAAATGTTCATCGAGTAATTACAACCCAAATGTTATTACGAAACAATTGCGTACGTTCGCATTTGTATTGATTGGACGTCAATGGGACATCAGTTTAGAAGAATACAGAGACGGTGGAGTGGCGATCCCAAGAGAAGAGGTGCAGACCACTTTGGAGCAGCAGCAGCTAAATGAAATGCTTCTGTATGTTGTATGTATGTTGTATGTACATCGTATGTATGTTGTACACATGCTGTATGTTTGTTGTATGTATATGCGAACGACTTTTGCACCGCCGTACGTGACCGACCGTGCCAACGGGAGGTGTGGGGGGGGGAGGACAACACACTAAACACGAAGAGCAACTTTAAAGAAGTGAGTTTGTCAACCGAGATGGTGACTCAAAAGTGCGTAGCTGCCAGTGGCTTCCGAATATCGGAAGGAAGAACGTTCCAGACGGCCGCAGAAGCGCATCGCACGATGCAGTGGCCGTCTTAATCGAAACTACTCAACTATTTAATTTATTTACTTATCAGGTTAAACCCACTGAGCTGCGTAGATCTTTGGTCAGAAATGAACTGGCTATCATGAATGATACTGGTAGGAACCTCCTGGTTACACCAGCCCACATGGGATTATTGTGTCCGCCGTGCAGGGAGGCACTCGGTGGGGAGGGAGGGGCTGGGTGGGAAAGGTGGGGAGGGCAGGGAGGGGCTGGGTGGGGACGGTGGGGAGGGGCTGGGTGGAGAGGGTGGGGCTGGGTGGGGGGTGGAAGGGGTGGGGCTGGGTGGGGAGGGGCTGGTCACCCCGTGGTGCCCTTATAAAACTCAACGTTTAACCTACTCACGCCTGCTTGTGCCCGCCCTCACAGTCGGCCATATTTTCACGCCGCCGTTGACCCTGGCCATTGACCGAGCAACCCAACATTCCTACCAGCTCCCTCCGCAGGAATGTGTTAGCTCAACCAAGTGGCTTATCATGGTGTGGAAATGTATATTAGCAACCGAACGCTCTAAACGCGTGGCGTTGATTCTAAATGTGGAGGGGGGAAATCGGAGAACCCGGAGAAAAATCCACGCGACCAATGGAAGACAGAGAGAGAGACGCAACTCCAAATATACAGCAGCAGGCGTCAGGATAGGGATCGAACCCACGACCTCCTGTATACCAAGCAAGGTAGTCAACATCTCATAGCCACCATGGTGATGATGAGAGAAAGAGACACGCAAACTCCAAATGTACAGCAGCAGGCGTCAGAATAGGGATCGAACCCACGACCTCCTGTATACCTGGCGAGGTAGTTAACATTTCCTAGCCACCGTGATGATGATGAGAGAGAGACGCGCAGACTCCAAATATACAGCAGCAGGCGTCAGGATCGGGATCTAGCCCACGACCTCCTGCACACCAGGCGAGGTAGTCAACATCTCCTAGCCACCGTGATGATGATGAGAGAGAGACACGCAAACTGGAAATTTCCAGCAGCAGGCGTCAGGGTCGGGATCGAACCCACGACCTCCTGCACACCAGGCGAGGTTGTCAACATCTCCTAGCCACCGTGGCGCCCTTTTGCGAGATGGCCAGCCAGAAGAACCCGAGACGCGGCTGAAGAAATCTGTGAAGGTCCGTCCCGACATCGCTCATCCACGCGGTCCCTTGGGTCCCAGTAACGGCGACTCCCTCCCCCCCCACCGGACCCTGACGATCTGTGCCCAAGTCACGTCCATACGGGGTCACCCAGCCCAGCCCAGGCAGGCAGCCCAGCCCAGGCAGGCAGGCAAGGGGCAGGAGGGGCAAGGGCAGATGATGAGGAGTCGCGGCTCCCTTGCAAATATTTGCCCCATGTTCTTGTTTTTTTCGGTAAAGTCACGTAGAAGGGAAATAATAAAATTGTAAAAATAAAACATAATAACATAACATTCTCACGACGTTTCGGCCACAACACAAGCAGCCGTTGTGGCCGAAAACGTGAGAATTTTATTATGTTTTATTATTTTATTATTTCCCTTCTACGTGACTTTACCGAAAAAACCAAGAAGATGAATCCCTGCAGTTAAGAAAGCTTTAAATCGATATTTGCACCATGTTCCCCAAATGCTGAAAAGTTGACACCGCGCATACAGTAAATACAACACTAATCACAACAACAACAACACAACAACAACACTGATCACAACAAGACTAATCACAACAACAACAACGACACTCATCACAACACTAATCACAACAACACTAATCACAACAACACAAAACACAACAACACTAATCACAACAACACTAATCACAACAACACTAATCACAACAACAACAACGACACTCATCACAACAACAACACTCATCACAACAACACTAATCACAACAACACTAATCACAGCAACAACACTAATCACAACAACACTAATCACAACAACACTAATCACAACAACAACAACACTAATCATAACAACACTAATCACAACAACACTAATCACAACAACACTAATCACAACAACACTAATCACAACAACACTCATCACAACAACACTAATCACAACAACAACACTAAACACAACACTCATCACAACAACAACAACACTCATGACAACAACACTAAACACAACACTTATCACAACAACAACACTCATCACAACAACACTAATCACAACAACAACACTAAAAACAACAACAGCAAGAAGAAGTGATAAATAAACGAGTTGACTGCCACGGTGGCCGTACCTGAACTCCCACCCCCCTCCTAGGTGCGTGACGTCATTTATGGTCGGCCCCTTAAACATCAACGCCACAACGCGTCTAAGAGTTGTATTCATTTTGGCTGCTGCTATACATTTCCACACGACGACGACGATGATGATGGTGGTGACATGAGCCACTTCTAGTTAATCTTTAATTTGTGATAGTGACGTCGATTCTGAAATAAGATCTCCAAAGGTCAGTGGGTCTTGCCTGGTAAAGTACACATCGTGTGATAGTATCTCTACGTAATTCTCTGTATCTCCATGTGTCTCTGTATCTCTATGCTATTACTGGTAGGAACCTCCTGGTTCTACCAGCCCACAGGAGATTATTGTGTCCGTCCGTCGTGGATACAAAAATGGGAGGGGTGGGGCTGGGTGGAGAGGGGAGGGGCTGGGGAGGGAGGGAGGGAGGGGCTGGGTGGGGAGGGGAGGGTGGGGAGGGGCTGGGCTGGGTGGAGAGGGGAGGGTGGGGAGGGGCTGGGTGGGGAGGGTGGGGCTCGGTGGGGAGGGGTTGGTGATTAGTGTTGTTGTGATTAGTGTTGTTTTTGTGATTAGTGTTGTTGTGTTTTGTGTTGTTGTGATTAGTGTTGTGTTTTGTGTTGTTGTGATTAGTGTTGTTGTGATTAGTGTTGTTGTGATTAGTGTTGTTGTTATTAGTGTTGTTGTGTTTTGTGTTGTTGTGATTAGTGTTGTGTTTTGTGTTGTTGTGATTAGTGTTGTTGTGATTAGTGTTGTTGTGATTAGTGTTGTTGTTATTAGTGTTGTGTTTTGTGTTGTTGTGATTAGTGTTGTTGTGATTAGTGTTGTTGTGATTAGTGTTGTTGTTATTAGTGTTGTTGTGATTAGTGTTGTTGTGATTAGTGTTGTTGTGATTAGTGTTGTTGTGATTAGTGTTGTTGTTGTGATTAGTGTTGTTGTTATGATTAGTGTTGTTGCTGTGATGAGTGTTGCTGTGATGAGTGTTGTTGTGATGAGTGTTGTTGTGATTAATGTTGTTGTGATTCGTGTTATTGTTGTGATTAATGTTGTTGTGATTAGTGTTGTTGTGATTAGTGTTGTTGTTGTGATTAGTGTTGTTGTGATAAGTGTTGTGTTTAGTGTTGTTGTCATGAGTGTTGTTGTTGTTGTTGTGATAAGTGTTGTTGTCATGAGTGTTGTTGTTGTGATGAGTGTTGTGTTATGTGTTGTTGTTGTGATGAGTGTTTTTGTGATTAGTATTGTTGCTGTGATGAGTGTTGTTGTGATTAGTGTGGTTGTTGTGATGAGTGTTGTTGTGATTAGTGTTGTTGTCCTCACTCCGCACGTACGGTGGTGCCAAAGAAGAAGTTCAACAAAGAAGTTCAACACGCACACACACAGTGACTTTAACATTTGTGTAGTGACTTGTAGCGTAACTGCTGTGGATAGGCCTCGGCAATGTAAGGTAAAAGTTAAAAAGTTAAAACAACGAGCCTATTTTTACCCTACCTTTTACCTTAACAATACAATCACTCTACCCTAGTTTTTACCTTTTAGCAGGTAAGGTTAAAGGTAAAAAGCAACGAGCCTACCTTTTACCCTTACCCCATATAAATTACCCAATTACAGGGTAATTACTAGGGAACTACTACACATGAAAAAGGTTTATAACGGTAAATGCTGGGTAGAGCGCTTTATTAATATAGAATACTCTCGATGATCCCAATTTTACACGCTTGTTGTTATCATTGTTGTCGTTGTTGTTGTCATTGTTGTTGTTGTCGTCGTTGTTGTATCCTCAAATCTTGTAACTACATTTTTACCCACTTCCTAATGTGGTATCGACTGCAAACTTGGTATACTTATGTCATACTGATGACAATACTATATTCTATCATAAAATACCTTTGTATACGTTATGTTTCGGCTTGGCTCTAATTGTCCACGCTCAACTGACGTTGGCTGTAAATCACCACGGCCCCTTACGTTGTGGCAAGCTTCGGGGTCACTTCCTGGAGTCGTGGAGTTCTGCCACTACTCGTACATTTAATAAAAGCGTGTTTTAGTAAAGTTTGTTTTAATATTACTTATTAAATGTAGGCCACGGACTGCGCCACGGAGCTTCTAGCGGTAAACAAGGTACCGTATTTACCGGGTAATACTTAGCGCTACCTTTACCCTACCAGGTAATTCTTCCGAGCTACCTTTACCCTACCCTTTACCTTACCCCTTGGCATGTCGACACCTTTACCCTTTTACCCGGTAAAAAGGGTAAATTACCTTACCTTGCCGAGGCCTAACTGTGGACACACGCACACGTGTGACGTCACTATGCGGGTGACGTCAGGGCCGGTTCAGGAGATCTGGAGGCCGTGGGTCAGGACCACGGGGGTTGTGTGAGGCCGTGGCACTCTGAGTGAACCCAGCTGGACACGTGACCGGATCAAGGTGGGGGCCGGGGGCCCCGGGGCCACCTCAGGGGGCCACGTGGACAGCAGGGGGAGGAGCTTCTCGAGAGTTCTAGAAGGTGGGCGTGGCCAGGGTGGGGCCCGGACACGCCGAGGCCACGCCCACCTTCGATCTCCACTTCCTGCCCCGCCTCCTCCACCCCCCCCCCTTCTCTCTCCCCCCGTACTTCCGAGGCCTACTATACACTATACTATACACTGCACTATACACTGCACTATACACTGCACTATACACTGCACTATACACTGCACTATACACTGCACTATACACTGCACTATACACTGCACTATACACTACACTATACACTACACTATACACTACACTATACACTACACTAAACACTACACTATACACTACTATACACTACACTATACACTACACTATGCACTACATACTACACTATACACTACACTATACACTACACTATACACTACACAGCTTCTTGTCTTTCTCGTCTCTTTTATTCACGCATATAGTTCACACCTCCTCCTCGTCATCCCTCCATGCCTCTCCGTTCGCTCCAATGCACAACCCGCCATCATCATCACTCCATGTCTCTCCGTTCGCTCGCTCCACGACTTCGCTCGCTCTCCCTCTCCCCCAAGGTCCGTTACTCCGCTGCTACCCTACTCTGTACTCGCTCCGTCCACTGCTACCCTATCTGTATTCTCTCTATCCACTGCTACCCTTATCGTATCTATTCCTGCTGCTCCGTCTCTGTCCCGGGCACCAACCACTCCAACTCCAACCAAGACTCTGTCTCTCCGTTACGCTGTGCCTTTATCCCCGAACCAATCAGCCCCAATTAATTATCTCATCCCCCGCTTCGCTACTCGCCCCAAGGCCCCCAGCCTCACGTGATCCTGTTATCGCCGCCAGCCCGGCGCCAGTCATCAGCCACTCACCCTCCTGACCAATCACCGGCCTGCGTCCTCGGTTACCCCCAACACATGTGGCGTCTCCCAATGACCTCCCCCCTAATTGCACAACAACTGTATCCTCAGTTGCCCCCACTGTACGCTGCTAGCTCCCATAGCAACAGAACGCGTGGCGCGTGACTTTTCAAGTCCTACATATATAACCTCGTGCCACGACAGACCTCTCGCTTATGTCAGCAGTTTTTCCTTGCTGTGGTTGTCCCACCTGATGACGATTTGCTTGTGTTGCGATCGAAAGGTCGAGATCTATTATTTTTCTACCTACGTGACTTTACCGAAAGAACCAAAGAGTATGGATTCCTGCAGTCACGAAAGCTTCAAATCAAGAGTGATACCCCGTGTTGGATTTTTTCATGTCATGAGCGGTTGTAAAGGGAATGTGCATCAGAATCGTGTCCATCGAATGACGGGTCATATATTTTCTACTTCCCTCGCCCTTGCAGAGTTTTATTATTCTGTTATCAAACTGCGGGCCGTTGTTCCGCCCTACTCGTGATTGTGTGTTATTCTGCGGGATATTGCTCTGCCCTAACAATCTTGATGTTGCTAAATATTAGCCAGGACGGCTATTTTTTTTAAAGAGAGCGGGGGGTGATGGAGTATAGCAGGGCGGACTGGTGGCCAGAAGTAGTAATTGCTGGTGTACCCACCCAAGGGGAGACAGTATACATGGGAAAGTCCACAAGCGGAAGAACTGGGCCAAGGGTCATGGAAGGGATCCATCTTTGACGTCCCAGAACCAGCTAGAAGGTTCGAGAAGCGGGCGTGGCCAAGGCAAGGCCGGGCCCCGCTGGAAGCATGTAAGGGGGTGAGAGAGGGAGCGCGGCTGTCCGTGGGAATCGGGGTCGTCTCGCCGTGGAAGTCGTCATCGCCATCGTCGCTGGCGTCCTTGTCATCGCCATCATCGCCACTGCTGGATAGTCAGCCAGCCATCCAGGCAGTTAGCGCTACCGAACTTGATGCTCAGTGAGTTGTGTAGTGTGAGTACAAAGGTCTCCAGTTATTGTCTCCTACATTACACATGCAAATGTACAATATCTATTCCGATGAGTCCAAGAAGGCTTTTCTGTTATAACCGTAACACGCTGACAATATCGCCATTTAATAATAATAATAATCATGCATTTATTTTGTACAGCACATTTCCCACACGCATGTTAGCACGAATGGGTGGGGGGCCTGGCGGGTGAGAGTCCGGAGAAGTGGGGGTCTTGACGGGTGGTGGCACGGACGGGCGTAGATCCAGATGGGTGGTGGCATGAGCGGGTGGGGGCCCAGACAGGTGGCGGTCTGGACGCGTGTGGGTCTGGATGGGTGGGGGTCTGGACAGGTGGAAGTTCGGACGCTTGTGGGTCTGGATGGGTGGGGGTCTGGACAGGTGGAAGTTCGGACGCTTGTGGGTCTGGATGGGTGGGGGTCTGGACAGGTGGAAGTTCGGACGCTTGTGGGTCTGGATGGGTGGGGGTCTGGACAGGTGGAAGTTCGGACGCTTGTGGGTCTGGACGGGTCTTTTCACGAACGGATGGAGGTGCAGATAAGTGGTGGTCCAGATGGGTAGGTGTCTGGATGGGTCGGGGTCCAGGTGGGTTGGAGCCCGGATGGGTGAGGGTCCGGATGGATGAGTGTCCGGACGGGTGATGCCATGAACGGTTGGAATCCCAGTCAGGTGGGTGTCCAAACGGGTAGGGGCATGGACGGCTTGCATTTTGGATGTGTGGGGGTCCGAATGTGTGGGGGCACGGACGGGTGGGGGCTCGTTTGGGTGGGAGTACGGATGGGTGGGGTTTCAGATGGGTGGGGGCACGGATGGGTGGGGGCACGGATGGGTGAGGTTTCAGATGGGTGGGGGCACGGATGGGTGGGGGCCGGGATGGGTGTGGGCCTGGATTGGTGGGGGGCCGGACGAATGAGTGCCTGGACGGGTGGTGCCATGAACGGTTGGAAGCCCAGTCGGGAGGGTGTCCGCTCGGGTAGGGGCATGGATGGGTTGGAGTCTGGACGTATCGGGGTCCGAATGGGTGGGGGCACGGATGAGTGGGAGCACGGACGGGTGGAAGTCTGGACGACTGGGACAGCTGGGGGAACGGACGGGTGGGGGCTCGTTTGGGTGGGAGTCTGGACGTTTGGGGTCTCCGACGGGTACGTGTCCAGACGAGTGAGGACCTGGACGGGTGGGGGTCTGAGCGGGTGGGGGCCTCGAGTTGATGCTTGTCAGTGGATGATGAGAGCAATGATGGTTGATAGCATCTGCGTATCTTCATTGGGGAAGAGTTCCGGACGGCTGCCCATGCAGCCAGTCGTGGGTGGGATGAGGAAGTGGTGGGGCCGCGACCACGGGGCCGAGCGTCGTCGTCGTCCTCAGCACGGGCTCCCCAGGAGACGAGACGTTGAGACGACTTGCGCACAAAGTGCCACGTTCTCTTGCGCCTGCTCTTGGGTTCGCAAGGCTCACTCGTTTGTGCTGCTGCTGCCTGCATCACCCACGGGTGTTGGAGAGCTTTTTGTGGGGTGAGTCGCTCTTCTGGGTTCCAACTGAAAAAATAAAAAGTAAGTACACTTCTTAAAATCTTGATTTGAAGCTTTCGTGACTGTAGGAATCCATACATCTTTGGTTATTTCGGTAAAGTCACGTAGGTAGAAAATAGAATTAAAGAAATCACGACATTTCGGGCACAACACTTGACGGACGCTTGTGTTGCACCCGAAACGTCGTGATTTATTTCATTTTATACTCTACGTGACTTTACCGAAAGAACCAAAGAGTACACTTCTTAAAATAACGAAATTAAAAATAGACACCGTTCCCCATAACAGAGGTGTTTTGCGTTAGATCGCGGAAACGTGAATGTGTCGTAAAACCCGCCACCACCCGGCAGCCAATTATTAAGGTTCGCTGCGTAAATAAAACATGCCAATTAGTTACTGGTTCAACACACCGATGTGCTGGAGCGGAAACCAACAGCATTTACCATCTGAGCCTCGTGACGTTTCGCCAGTAATTACAACCAGCCTCATCAGGTGACAGCCAGAATTGTGGAGAAATCCTCCTAACCCAAGAAAAACCTCTCAGGGATAATATTGGTCGCACAAGCCTACGTGTTAAACCTCTTATGGATAATATTGGTCGCACAAGCCTAAGTGTTAAACAAACACTATTGCCTATTTAATTCACGTGTAAATTAACCGCGAATTGTTATTTTCTAAGCGGGGGCAACGTTTATTCACAAAAATCCTTGTGCTTTTTACACGCTTTTATTTAACTCTGTTGTCGTATCCTCAAAAAATATTGTAACTCAATTTTTACCCACTTCTCAATGTGCTATCGACTGCAAACTTGGTATACTTATGTCATACTGATGACAAGACTATATTCTATTGTAAAAAAATCCAAAACATATATTTTTAATCATTTTACACGCTTTTATTTAACTCACTCCGTCTATTGTCGTATCCTCAAATCTTGTAACTCAATTTCAACCGTCTTCCCAATGCCGTATCGACTGCAAACTTGGTATAGGTGTGTCATACTGATGACAATACTATATTCTATCATTAAAAATATATATTTTTAAACAATCTTTTTTACGGGTATAATTGTCCACGCTCAACTCATGTTGCCTGTAAATCACCACGTGGTCCCTTATGTCACGGCAAGCCTCGGGGAGCCACGCCCAGGGGCGGGGGATGTGGAAGGAGGGGAGGGGCGATGGGGGAAGGGGGAGGGGCGAGGAGGGAATGGAGCACGGGGAGGGGCAGCTCAGAGTTGGCCGGGGGGGGGACGCTCCCTTACGTTGTGGCAAGCTTCGGGGCCACTTCCTGGAGTCGTGGAGTTCTGCCATTACTTGTACGGTACATTTCATTAAAGCGTGTTTAAAAAAAAAGTTTTTAAAACATTTTATTTGAAGCCCGTGTCTCACCATTCAAATTATGTGACCATTTTAGGAATATAAAAGTGTGAAGATGACTTTTCCTACTTGACGCATCTCGACAGAGACATTGGGTGAGTGCCGGAGGCTCATCAGTGCCAAGTTGCTGGTGCTTTAAATTTCGATTTAAAGCTTTCGTGACTGCAGGGATTCATCTTCTTGGTTCTTTCGGTAAAGTCACGTAGAAGGGAAATAATAAAATAATAAAAATAAAACATAATAAAATCATTCTCACGACGTTTCGGCCACAACGCAAGCAGCCGTCCTCATGTGAAGAACAGGTCTGTCGGAAAGACAGCGTCTGAATGAACACCACCAGGCTTGGCAGTGTATATTTAAGCTGGGTTGGAGGGGGAAGAGCGCCTTGACAAAGCAATTTGCATTTCAAGAGGAATTTAGCATATTTATGGGAAATGCAGATATGGGATTAGTCACTACTTGTGGAATGCGAAGGAGGTGGGCGGGGGGTTTCAAAGTCATATTATGCCCGTGCATTATGCTTGCTCCATGCTCATTCTATGCATCCTTTGGTAGGATGCGCTGGCACTGATTGTAACAGAGAGAATTAGAATTTGATTCAGATTTATTCCTATTTTACTTTGGAGGGAAACTATTACGGATGATTATATGCTAAATTCCTCTTGATATGCAAATTCATTTTTCAAGGCGTCCTTCCCGCTCCAATCCAGCTTAAATATACGCTGCCAAGCATGGTGGTGCTCATTCAGACGCTGTCTTTCCGACAGACCTGGTCTTCACCTGAGGACGGCTGCTTGCGTTGTGGCCGAAACGTCGTGAGAATTATTTTATTATGTTTTATTTTTATTATTTTATTATTTCCCTTCTACGTGACTTTACTGAAAGAACCAAGAAGATATTTCCGAACATTATTTGCCCCGGAAACCGAACGAAATCCAGAGGTCGAACGGGCAATCGCGACTTGAAAGAACCTGTACGGCTGAGATGCGTATGGACAGCGTGCATGACGCTTGCCCAGTCAAAGGGGACTCCCCTTAATTCTAGATTTGAAGCTTTCGTGACTGCAAGGATTCATATTCTTAGGTTTTTTCCAGTAAAGTCACGTAGGTAATTTTTTTTTTTTAACAAAAGTAAAATGATAATAAAATAAAAATCACGACGTTTCGGAGGCAACACAAGCTTCCATCTTCAGGTGGAACCGTCACAGCACGATTGCTGTATCAAGTGAGAGAACTTCCAAGAAAACAGTCCTTGTATATATACTAGTTGAGGGCGGGAGGAGCCAAGGTAGGCCCTGGATATTATTATTGTGAGGGTCGGCGCGGCTGAAGCACGCTGCTAGGAATGAGCCTTTGTTGTGTAGACTAGGTGCGGCTGATGTAAAGGTGCGTGTAAATGGGACTGAGCCTCTTGTTATGTAGAGGTGGTGCGGCTGAAACCGCTGCCAGGAATGAGTCTTTGTTGTGTAGACTGTTTGAACTGGGAGGTTCTAAGAGTTATGGTGCGGTTGATGTAAAGGACTCCCCTTCCAAACAATAACAGCACCACCACCTCCTCCCCCTCACCACCTTCCACTAAAGCCATCAACTCTCCTTACTATAGGTAAATTGAAGTTCTATGTTCATTTATTTCATTTATTCCATTTATTTATTCATTTATTCCATTTATTGTGTTTCTTGTTTTTTTGTATGATTGTATGCATGTAATTACTGTAAACTTCGTGTAAAAATGCTTTATAATGAGAGATTGCTTGTGTCTGGAACCAATTAATGTCATTTCCATTCATTCTTATGGGGAAAATTAATTCAGTGTTCGAACAAATCGGTGTTCAAATGGCCTTCTGGAACGAATCAAGTTCGATCTCTGGGGGGATACCACTGTACTCATGTCTGCCGCGGGTATTTTCACAAATGCACCCAATAAAATAAAGGGAGATGCCAAAGAGCTGCATGCGGCTCCAGAGCTTCAGGTTGACGACCGCCAGAGGTCGCAACCGGGTACCCGATACCCGTACCCTACCCGATACCCGGCTACCCGTACCCGGCCGGGTACGGGTACCCGTTTGCGACCCTGGTGCGGCCGGGTACGGGTACGGGTAAGGAATCAAAGCCCGTTTGCGACCTCTGACGACCGCTAGCCTACGGCATTAGTCTGCTGCCATTAGTGAGCGATGATTGCTGCCTTGTGAGCAATAATCCACATCGAATAACTCGCGGTGTAAGTTTTGAATTTGACAAAACTTTAGCCCTGACGCCGGCCCACAATGGCCTACTCTTGCGACGAATGTCACGGGATCACTGCCTCCTGCTTCGAAGCGCAGAGGTGGCGTGGAGCGTTACCATGTGGTGGTTCTTACATACTCGTTGATAACACTGGTCAACAAAAAAAAAAAACATTTTTTCTGGCCTGGACTTTTGCAGCTGTTTTAGACTAATTTCAGGGTGCTGATTCCAAATCTGATCTCAGATTTGCTCTATCACATCTCATTTTTATGCTATCGGCATACCCCATTTTCATTGATTTTACCCGATATTAACTCTGTCACTTATGATTGCAAGTTGTTGCGAGTCAGTGACTGCTTTAGTGTTAAAATATGGTGCTGTATTTTTAGGACAGTGTGTTTATAATACCATTTTATGTAGATATCCACATTTATTAAATATTTTTCTTCTGCAGTTTTTATTGAAAATGCAATATTTGATATCTCAAAAGCCTGATGTGATAGACAAAAACTGATGCCAGATTTGGAATCAGCACCCCAGAATTACCTTAAACCCGTTGGAATACCTTATGCCAGAAAAAGTGTGTTGACCAGTGAAATCAGGTGGGCACAAGTTACAAGTGAAAAGTGACATTTTCAGTTTCATTTTCATTGATTAGGTAGAGCCCTGTGAGCCATTCGGCTCTTGAATCGGGTGCAACCGCAAGAAACTAAAACGTGAACAAGAAACATCTTAAAGTGACTACGCGCAAACAGAAGAATCCAGGAAAAATCAGCAAAGTCTTCCATAAAAAGCACCATATATCAACGCTGTGTGCAAAAATCCCAGTGGGATGCAAGTCAAACAACAACAACCACAAGACAATTTAGATTAAAGTTGTCCGTCTAACTCTGTACTACAACAGACAAATATGGCTAAATTCTAGATTAGAAGTTTTCATGATTGCAAGGATTCATACTTTTTGTTTTTTTCGGAAAAGTCACGTAGGTGAAACAATAATAAATGAAAAAACAACTAAATTAAATCACGGCGTTTCGGAGGCAACACAAGCTTCCGTCTTCGGGTGGAACCTGTAGTGATTTCGGCTCCGAAACGTCGTGATGTAATTGAGTTGTTTATTTATTTATTCCTACGTAACTTTACCGAAAAAAATATGGCTAAACCAAAACGTTTTCCAAATCACCAAAATAAAGCTATAAAAACAATGTCACAACAGTGATCATAGGACATCGTGATGAGGGGGTGGGGAGGATGAGTTACACGAGGGGACGGCTGCTGTATATTTGTTCTCCCTGTGGTCGTGTGGATTTTTTTCTGGGTCCTACGGTTTTTTCTGCACATTTAGAATCAACATCACGTGTTCAGAGTATTTGACCGTTGCTATAAATTACCAGTTGATGATCAGCCACTTCGTTCAGCTATCATTTGTGGCCAGGTTGCTTCTGAAAAAGAGCCATACAGCTCAGTGGGCATACCTGGTAAAATAAAAAAAATAGTTTTGTTTAGATTGGCGGGTGACTGGTCTAGGAGTTTTAGTCGGGAAGATGTGATCGTTCGTTGAGCTCAGTCTGCCAAGTGGGGACATTGCAGGAATATTCCCAATTGCTCCTCCCCACCTCCCATTGTGTCGAAATTCACGTCCGATATGTAATCGGACGTGAATTTGTGAGTAAAATGCCGAGGGAAATTCATAGTGGGACACTTACCGTAGGAGACACCTGATGAAATGTTGGAAATAGCTGCCCAAGCCGTTCAGGAACTTGCCGAGAGGAAAGCAGGGAGGCATTCGTTCGATGCATCCCTCTGTCAGCTGTCCAGATTTGTCTGGGGAAGGGACAACAGATAACGAAATGGATCACAGTAACACATTCTTGCGGAGGGAGCTGGTAGGAACGTTGGGCTGCTCAGTCAATGGCCAGGGTCAACGGCGGCGTGGTGTATTCCGCAAATATGACCGACTGTGAGGGCGGGCACAAGCCGGCGTGAGTAAGTTAAACGTTGAGTTTTATAAGGGCACCACGGGGTGACCAGCCCCTCTCCACCCAGCCCCACCCCTCCTACCCCCTACCCAGCCCACCCTCCCCACCCAGCCCCTCCCTCCCCACCCAGCCTCTCCCTGCACGACGGACGGACGGACACAATAATCCCCTGTGGGCTGGTGTAACCAGGAGGTTCCTACCAGTATTAGCCTTCTATACAACAACAGCAAAGGTGCAGACAATCATTGAGTGGAAATGCCAATGAGGGAATTCTTCAAGCTAAAGCACGAGACCCCATTGTCATCTAGCGCCGTCCTATTTCCAGAACGTCGGTGGAACGCGGCCACTAATTTAAAACGAATTTATTTGAGAGCTGCTTTTGGTTTTTGATTTAAAGCTTTCGTGACTGCAGGGATTCATATTCTTGATTCTTTCGGTAAAGTCACGTAGAAGGGAAATAATAATAATATAAATATAAAACAATACAAATTCTCACGACGTTTCGACTGCAACACAAGCAATCATCATCAGGTGTGAAATGTTCTTGCTGTGGATTTCACACCTGATGATGATTGCTTGTGTTGCAGTCGAAACGTCGTGAGAATTTTTATTGTTTTATATTAATATTATTTTATTATTTCCCTTCTACGTGACTTTACCGAAAGAACCAAGAATATAGCTGCTTTTGGTGTTTAGTTTGTTGTCCTTCCCTCGGGCAACCTCTGATCTGCATGGTTGGCTACGTACGGTGCGAAAGAAGTTAAACGTACATACATAGCGTAGCACCACTGCATTCCACTCTACTCTCGCGTCCTGCCGATCTCGCCACATTCTCAATTGCGTCCACGTCCATCCACTTAGTGTCCATCATAATTTAGAATGTGTAATGCGCACGGTATTTAATCACTCGCGATGAGAGAATTACGGTCCTCAGAGGCGCAAGTCACCACAGGCAAGCAGGAAGGCAGCCACGCATTGGACTCGAATCAACTGGCTAAGCCTTATGGCTCTCTGTATTTGAACGTGTTATCTATCATACTGGTGGTTTGGCTGCTACAGCTCCTTACTATTAAAATTCCTTCCCTTTATTACTGCTAACCCTACCTCCTCCCTTTGTTGCTGCTAATCCTACATAATGCACGGGCATAATATGACTTTGAGACCCCCCCCCACCTCCTACGCATTCCACAAGTAGTGACTAATCCCATATCTGCATTTTCCATAACTATGCTAAATTCCTCTTGATATGCAAATTCCTTTGTCAAGGCGCCCCTTCCCCCCCCTCCAACCCAGCTTAAATATACGCTCCAAGCCTGGTGGTGTTTCATTCAGACGCTGTCTTTCCGACAGACCTGTTCTTCACCTGAGGACGGCTGCTTGCGTTGTGGCCGAAACGTCGTGAGAATTGTATTATTTTATTATGTTATATTTTTATTATATGTGTAATAAACGACTGGACCACGATGTCTGGCTCAGTGTCCTTTATTATTCGGTTCGTGCTGTACACCCACACGGCTGTCTTTACTCTGTAGCTTCTCCACGGTGCTGACTCCAATGTCGGCCCGATCCACAACAGCAGCTCCGCTGCTGTTTCTCTCCCACACAGCCCCCCTTGGCTGTACTCGCTGCTGCTCTTCTCCCTCCGCAGCTCTGACAGCTTCTTGCTCTCTCTCTCTCTCTCCGCAGCTCCTCCTGGCAGCCACACCGCTGCCTCTAACAAGCAGCCCCCTCTCTCTCTCTCCCCGCAGCTCCTCCTGGCAGCCACACCGCTGCCTCTAACACGCAGCCCTCCTGGCTGTCTCCTCTGCAGCTGCACACCACTCCGCAGCTTCCTCTTATCTTCGGGGTTGGCTCCCGATGGCCGTCGGCGCCCCCCCTCTCCACACTCGCCCGCGTGGCCTCACTCTTTTCCGCTCACACCCCGACTGCCTTCCCCTTCCGGTTTGCTCGCTTAAGGCCCCGAACCTTCCCCCCACGTCACATGACTCCACCCCCCGTGACGTCACATCCGGAAGGTCGCTTACGCCCGCATTACACCACCCTCCCCCGTAGAAAAATCCCAGCCGACCTCGGTTGACCAATAGCAAATCGTAATGCGGCGAACCGAGCTTCCCCCCCTAAAGGACACTAAGCATACAATGTAACAGCAAGAACAACAACAACAACGCAATTAACATCAACGAACGTACAAAAAGCATGCAATAAATACAACTATAAGAAGAAAATAACAAGACAACAACAATCAACGAAACGTAAGCGATTTGGAACGTGTGCGGGTCGCCGGCCCGTCCCGGACGGTCGGCGGCCCACTCGCAGAACGGGAACGCGATGAAAGTCGAGGAACGACAGGGGGTAATCCCCCTGTCGCAGCTGGAAGTCCACCGCCGTCCCGTGTCTCTAAAGAGTTAGTCTTGGGCTTGTCTCGTGACCGTGCCCGCAGCTGGGTCGGAAGGGCTGCAGGGCTCGAAGGTCCCGCAGACCTGGCAGGCGTCCTCCGAGCAGGGCCCCTCGTCCCCCGCAATGTCACGGCCGGCCTGTCTGGAACAGGTACGACAGGCGCTCGAGCAAGATCAATGGACGCAGGCAGGGGAGAGTCAGCAGCAACAGACCCCGGCAAGGCAACATTGGGGGATGACGCATCATGTAAGGGAGCAACATATGGTTTCAAGCGCGACGTATGCACAACCCAGCGACGAGACCCAATCTGGACGCGTGCTGACTGTGGGTTGGGAACCGCAATGAGGCGTACGGGACCATGCCAGGGTTTGTGCAATTTCGGCGAGGTCCCCGGACGTACATGTGGACAATGAAGCCAGGCTAGGTCCCCAACCTTCCAAGGGCACTCCCCCTCAGACCGTCGCGCATATCGCTCGTTCCGGGCCTGGGCTTTGGCCGTAGCCACGCGGGCATTCTCCCGTGCCTCCGTGACTCGGCGAACCGTGTCCTGAATGTATTCAGGAAGTGGTTTCCGAGGTCCCTTCACCCCAGTTCCCAATTGCACATCCACCGGCGGCACGTTTTCCCGACCATACATAAGGTAAAACGGCGAATATCCTGTAGCCGCATGAGGCGTCATCCTGTACGCCGAAAGCACCCCGGGGATGTGCAGATCCCAATCTGATTGTTGTTCACTCACGGTATGGCAAAGCATGGCAGACAATGTCCTGTTCAGCCGTTCAACCATACCATCCGTCTGCGGATGGTATGGGGATGTCCGTACTTTCTTAGTCCCAAGGCCCGCGCACACTTCCGCCAATAATTTAGAAGAGAAATTCCTGCCCTGGTCCGTGAGGAGTCTCTCAGGCGCCCCCTTATCCATAATATACCCAAACAAAAAGGCGTCGGTAATGGCCGCGGCCGACTGATCGGGCAACGGCCAGGCCATCGGCCAACGGGAGAGGTACTCAACCCCTACCAGCAAATATTTATTACCCCTCGCCGATGGTGGAAAAGGTCCCAATATGTCCAGTGCCACCAATTCATTGACTCGAGACACCTGAATCGACTGGAGAGGCGGCACGTAAGGATGTTTCGGCGGCTTACGTTGTGCACACGCAGGGCACGCGCGCACGTGCCCTACGACATCTGTCGCCATGCCGTGCCAAAAATAATGACGTTGCAACGTCAACAAGGTCTTCTGCACCCCTAAATGTAAGAGAGTGTCACAATGGAGGGTTCTAATCAACTCGAACCGCAAGGACGTTGGTACCACCAGGCGCCAACGTTCCTGGAACCCCTCCCGCCACATAAGCAGACCATCTCGGAGAGCGG
Organism: Lampetra planeri; assembly: GCF_965212315.1. Classification (NCBI taxonomy): domain Eukaryota; kingdom Metazoa; phylum Chordata; class Hyperoartia; order Petromyzontiformes; family Petromyzontidae; genus Lampetra; species Lampetra planeri. Next base: position 1,071,942 of record NC_136162.1, read on the forward strand.
TTTGCGGCCCCACAGCCGTACTCGGACTCCCATTGTCCTTAGCAGACCGCTTCCGCAAGGACACCAATGACTCATCCATCATCTGTTCCCGGATCCAGACAGACCGCGGCAGATTCAAAACCCCGTCAGCCGGTCCCGGTTCCATCGGAGTGTCCGACTTTTCGACGGCCAACGTGAGCGGCTGAGGGGGGTTTGGAATCGGCGAACACCTATGCGTCCCCGACTCACATTTACAAGGGGCGCGCCGCGGTAATCTGGAAAGTGCGTCAGCGTTCGCATGGCGCACTCCCTTCCGATGTTGAATTTGGAAGGAAAATTCCTGTAGCGTGTCCAACCAACGTGCCAACTGTCCGGATGGCTGGTCAATTTTAAGGGCATATTGCAAGGCCGCATGATCCGTACGCACAATAAAAGAACGACCGTAGAGGTATGGTCGAAATTGCCGTAGGAAAAAAACAACCGCCAATAGTTCTCTGCGAGTGACACAGTAGCGGGTTTCCGCAGGAGACAAGACTCGGCTACCATACGCCACGACACGCTCTACACCCCCTTTAGACTGTGATAACACCGCCCCAATACCTGTGTCACTCGCGTCCGTATCAAGAATGAATGGGTGATCGAAATCGGGATAATCCAATGTTGGGGCCGTGGCCAATAGATCACGCAGACTCCGAAAGGCCGCCTCCTCCGGCTGTCCCCAAACAAACTTCCGTCCTTTACCCGTAAGGAGATGCAAAGGCCTCGCAATCGTCGCAAAACCCGGCACGAATCTTCGGTAATACGAGGCAAATCCCAAAAACCGCCGAACATCCCCCACGGTGGCCGGAGTCGGCCAATCCCGGACGCACGCCGTCTTTTCCGGATCCGTGGACACTCCCTCAGCGCTCACAATGTGCCCCAAATAGCGGACGGACCGTTGCAGTAGGTGACATTTCTTTGGTTTGAATTTCAATTTGGCAGAACGCATCCTCGTGAACACTGTCTCCAGCCGCGTCAAATGTTCATCGAATGTGCGGCTGAAGACAATGATATCGTCCAAATATATAAGACATGTCTCCCACTGCAACCCCGTCAAAACGAGCTCCATCAATCTTTGAAATGTAGCAGGGGCCGCATTCAATCCCATCGGGAGACAGTTGAATTGAAATAACCCCTGCGGCGTACGGAATGCGGTTTTCTCCCGTGAGGACTCGTCAAGGGGAAGCTGCCAAAATCCCGAAGAGAGGTCCAGTGTGGAAAAGAACTTAGCCCCCGACAATGCGTCGAGGGAGTCATCCATACGCGGCAGGGGGTACGCATCTGCCACCGATATCTTATTCAATTTGCGGAAATCAACACAAAATCGCAATTTGCCATCCTTCTTCTTAACCAAGACGACTGGAGCGCCCCATGGGCTGTTAGATGGCGATATAATGTCCGCAGCCAACATGTCTTCCACTGCCCCCCGTACGTGTTCTCGCTCCGCAGGACTCATCCGATGCGAATTTAATCGAATAGGGGCAGCATCGCCCGTCTCAATGTGATGGTAAAGCAAGGAAGTGCGGCCCAAATCCAAATCATCGGAGCTGAACACATCGGAATATGTCAACAACAATTTACGCAGCGCACCACGTTGCTCCATGGACAGGGAAGAATTCTCGTCACATAAATGAGCAACCCAACGATCATCCGAACTCCTTGGCTCGGAAACCCCAGCAACAACTCCCCGGCTATGTGGACAATCATGGGTCGCAAACGCCGTAGTGGCATGTGCCACAACCGTACCGGCCGGGACACGGACGTTTTCTCCCCCCGCATTAAGCACCTGTAAAAACGGTAATTGATCCGGCCGGACGATGGTCTGTGCCCCCACTAACGCCAACCCGGTTGTTATCGTGGCGGACGGTGACAACAAGACCCCTACTGCTCCTAGCCGATCAGGCAGGGGCTTCCGATACCGCAAGAGTATAAGCATCTGTGTACCAGGTGGGATGTCCACAGATGCGACGGACAGCGCCTGCACTTGTACGGCCGAAGCAGGTCGCCCCCAGGGCGACGGCAGAAACGAGATTTGACGGCCCCCCGGCAGTTCAATACAATTCTCATTGATTTTGATCAAAATGGGCATCTTAGCCAAAAAATCGGTGCCTAACAAACAAGGAACCGCCAAAGATCTCGATATCAACACAACACCCGAGGCCGACACATCCCCAATAGATATCTTAGCATCCACCTGACCCACGATACCCATGCTACCCCCGTTCGCAGCGACGCACGACCCATAAACCGGACGCACAGCCCCCGACGGAATGCCCAACAGATGGAAAATGACATCCGATATAATAGTCGCAGACGCCCCCGAGTCGACCAAAATGCGCACGTCCACACCTTGTATGGACCCCGGTACAGTGGACGAACCCGTAGCGGCCGCGACAACTCTCCGTGCCAATTTGCGCCACTGCGTAACTGAATGACAAGGCCCCGTCGATGGCCTTTCTTTAACAACAACAATAGGATCGCGCAACACAGGTGGTGGGTGAGGTGGAAAGCCTTGCCGAGTGTCTGGTGCGTGCCGACATGCCTGTTTCGGAGGATCTTTAGCCGACTTGACCGGTGCCGAGGCCTCCTGCTGCGGCGGAGCCGGGAAGCGGGCCCAGCAGTCTCTGGCGTAGTGGCCCCTACGCCCGCAGCGGAAACATTCGGCCTCGTTGCGCCGAAGCGCAGGCCTCGCCTCCTGACGGCCCCGTTCTGGTAGCACCGCGCGCGGTCTCGGCCCGCCGCGTCCCGTCCATGGAGCGGAGGCGGCCGTCAGTTGTTGAGGGCCCCGGTCATCCGGAACATAGACGGCCTGCGCAGGGTTCCACCCCAGCGCATCCCCTTCTTTGACGGGCGCCCCCGTCCACGCCGTCACTTGTTTCCAGCGACGGAGGTTGAATTGCGCATCGAGACACTTAGCAGCCGTCCGGGAAGTTAGCTTCTCATGCCCACACACAGGCATGGGGATCCCTAGATCCCGAGACAGCTCCAACATTTTCCCTAATATGAGAGGCTCGAGCAGGTCCTGTGGCGTCTCAGGATAAGCTGCCATGGCCAGCTCCAGCACCGCACCCCTGAACGCCACGGGCGACTCCTCTGGTGCTCGTTGTCGTTGAGCGAATCGCCGATGCGCATCATCTGGTGGCTCATAAGCATCGGCCATTTCTTGAAAAACACCACATAAAGTTGCCTTCTTATCGGTCGTTATGGAACGGAAGAATCGGACAGATTCGTCGTCCAGGAGAGTCGGCAACACCTCCAAAGCCTCCGCATCGGTCCATCTTGCTGTGCGTACCGCCGCCAAGAAGCGGCAGGCGAACGCGCTCCAGTCCCCACCGACGGAAAATTCTTTAACCGTTGTAAGGTGGCGACTCCGACTCCTCTTCCCGCCGTCTTCCAATGGTGGTGGTTGTGATGGCAAATTCAAAATGGCGTCGGCCCGCGGCGTGGCCAAGATGGCGGTTTGGCGCCACGGAGCGCGCAAAATGGCGGCCTCTTGCCGCGTGGGCAATGGCGGCGGCAGGACAGGCAACGTGGCGGCCCGCGGAGCACCACTTGCATCCTCCATCGTCCCTGGCGCGACGAGATGGCATAGATGCGCCAGGACGTCCTTAAGTGCCTCCAGTTGTACCGCCATCGCTTGCCATCATTGATCCGCGTCTGATGATGTCGACGGACCCGCCACCGCGCCAACATCCTCCACTCCCGTTCCCGTGGTCGCCTCAGCCGGGCTCTCCTCCACCACCCCAACAGGATCCGTGGTTGGAGGGAGTTCGTCGTCGTCGGACGAAGAAGCCGATGCAGGCGCCGGATTAACTTTCTTCCTCACTTGTTTCGACATGCCGTTGCACTTCCGACACCAGTGTAATAAACGACTGGACCACGATGTCTGGCTCAGTGTCCTTTATTATTCGGTTCGTGCTGTACACCCACACGGCTGTCTTTACTCTGTAGCTTCTCCACGGTGCTGACTCCAATGTCGGCCCGATCCACAACAGCAGCTCCGCTGCTGTTTCTCTCCCACACAGCCCCCCTTGGCTGTACTCGCTGCTGCTCTTCTCCCTCCGCAGCTCTGACAGCTTCTTGCTCTCTCTCTCTCTCTCCGCAGCTCCTCCTGGCAGCCACACCGCTGCCTCTAACAAGCAGCCCCCTCTCTCTCTCTCCCCGCAGCTCCTCCTGGCAGCCACACCGCTGCCTCTAACACGCAGCCCTCCTGGCTGTCTCCTCTGCAGCTGCACACCACTCCGCAGCTTCCTCTTATCTTCGGGGTTGGCTCCCGATGGCCGTCGGCGCCCCCCCTCTCCACACTCGCCCGCGTGGCCTCACTCTTTTCCGCTCACACCCCGACTGCCTTCCCCTTCCGGTTTGCTCGCTTAAGGCCCCGAACCTTCCCCCCACGTCACATGACTCCACCCCCCGTGACGTCACATCCGGAAGGTCGCTTACGCCCGCATTACATATGTTATATTTTTATTATTTTATTATGTTTTATTTTTATTATTTTATTATCTCCTTTCTACGTGACTTTACTGAAAGAACCAAGAAGATATTTTATACTGTTAAAGTATCCTTTTATATTACAAGACAAGGCCCACTGAGATATGTAGACCTGTTTTATCAGAGAAATGGCTATCACAGACGGTAGCTCAACCAAGTGGTATATCATTACGTCAAGATTTATAGCGGCCAAATACGTTTAAACGCGTGATGTTGATTCTAAATGTGGAGGGGGAAACTGAAGGACGTGGAGGAAAATGCACGCAACCAAGAGGAAAACACTCGAACTCAAAATACAGGCATCAGGGCATCCAATTCGCTTCTAGATGTGAAGCTTTCGTGACTGCAAGGATTCACACTCTTAAGTTATTTCGGTAAAGTCACGTAGGAGAAAATAATAAAAAGAATAGAAAAAATATCAATTTATAGAAGGTTTTTTTTAAAATCTGTATTATTTATTTGTATTATTTATTTGTATTATTTCTTTGTATTATTTATTTTTTACCTACGTGACTTTACCGAAAAAACCTAAGAGAATCCAATTCGCATCTGCGTTATAAAAAAAATGTGTTTCCGAATGCATTAATCACGCTACATCCATTTCACGTCATTAAAAAAATGCGTTATAGCAGAACTGACTGTCTGTATTTTTCGCTTACCGAAATACATGTTCCGAAGTGGTGCAGCCTCCAGCATTTCTGACGGAGGTCCACCCAGGATCTGGAAATAGATTTCACGTTTTAATAAGTTTTTTTAAAACTCTTTTATCTGCCACAAAACTGACACCTTTTTACAAGGCAAAGGAGGGCTCGTGATGTGAATGCTTACCCCGAGCTCTCAATACTCTGATGGTGGCGTTGTCTTTGAGTTGTGCGCCTTTTGGCGTCATCTGGTCGAACACCGTGTGAGACTAGGCTCTAAGAAAAGCTGTCTCTGGTGTGGACCAATCAATTTCAAGGACAATGCATACATTATCAGAGTGCTGTTTTTTTTTGCATTCTGACCGCAGGTATTGTGGTCAATGCAAAACATGATCCCTTGTAAAAAGGTGTCAGTTTTGTGCCAGATAAAAAGGTAAAATAACCTATTATTATATTTTGCTACTGGCAAAGGTGGTCTCATGAAGTAGATTACACGTCTCTAAGTGTATCGCTGCAAAGTTCAGACTTTCTTGCATTCACGGTTTGATATAAATTTGATTACTTTTCGATGATGCATCCAATCAGTCGGATCGAACCTGCAAGTTGTGCCGTCGCAAATGTCGCATTTCGCAAGCGCTTGCCACTAACAGTTTGAAAACCCCCCCAGCTGCGATGAATTTCCACGTGATGATAAGCCAATTTGTTGAGCTGTCATTGATGGCAAGGTCGCTTCTGCAAAATAAGTTAATCCCTCCGTGGGGGTTGCCTGGTAGGATGGGGATGTACTCTTTGTTTTTTTCGGTAAAGTCACGTAGGTAAAAAATACAATAAAAATAAATTAAATCACGACGTTTCGGAGGCAACACAAGCTTCCGTCTATTTTTATTTTCTTTTTGACCTACGTGACTTTACCGAAAAAACCAAAAAGTATGGACCCTTGCAGTCACGAAAACTTCAAATCTAGAAAGGATGGGGATGGTTTACTTTTATTTGTTTGTGTTTGGGTGATTTGTTTACTGTGTGTGTACTTTACACTCCTAACGTGTTTTGTACTTTTCGATTTAAAGCTTTCGTGACTGCAGGGATTCATATTCTTGGTTCTTTCGGTAAAGTCACGTAGAAGGGAAATAATAAAATAAAATAAACATTTATTGTTTTTTATTATAAAAGTGCTCTGTGTTTAATGGGTAATCATAGCCACGTGGTTTGGCTTGTCGTAAGGACATTTTAAAGATAAATTGTTATCACCTGTGAATGACTAATTATAGCAACTTTCATATATTATTGCACTTATACAGGCAGTCCTCTACTTACGATGGAGATGCGTTACGACGATCCCATCGTAAGTCGAAAATATCGTAAGTGGAAGATGGCCTAGCCTACCCTGGAGTCTTAAAGAATGGTGATAATTTAGCAAAACAGAGCAATTTACAGTACGTACTGTATAAACTATATACTGTATGTATTTATTAATCACAATACTGTATTGTGCAGTAAAATGTGAAATAAAAACAAGGTACAGTAAATTCTTGGCCTACCTATATGAACTGCAATTGAATAGAAAGTTTTTTCAGGAAACAATCCTATCTGCTGTAAAAACTTTTGACATGCATTGAACGTATCGTATCGTGGTAACCCTAAAATGAAATCGCTAAAGCTACGTATCACACACATGCATTGAACGTATCGTAACGTATCACATTGTACTGTACCCACCAAGATTCTGTCCGTAGTCTGCATACTTGAACGATGTTAGGTTGTTGATGGCAATTTTATCGTATCGCCATCGTAAGATCGAAATATCGTAAGTCGGACCCCATCGCAACTCGGGGACTACCTGTATTCTCCTACAAAACGGCCACGTCACGTGACTCTACAGTGCGGTGACTGTACCTTCGTGAGGCCAGGGACATCCAGCCAGAATTTCCACGTCGGAAGCAGCCTTTTGCCCACCGCCAACTCGGCGAGGATGACGCCAACAGACCAGAGGTCGATGGGCGAGCCGTATGGGAGACCCAGCAGAGCTTCGGGGGCCTTGTAGCCCGGGGTCCCCATCACCTGGACAACTGTACAGAAGGAAGAGACGATGGTGGTGGTCCATTAAGTGTCCTGCCGGAGCGCAAAGTTGTCTTGCGATGTTTTCTCACGCGATGCGCTCAACTAACCCTTGGACGTGTGGATTTACCCCTGGGATGTGAACCAGAGTTCTGAAGAAGCCCTTCTTTCAATGGATCTAGCATAACCTTAAATTTCGATTTAAAGCTTTCGTGACTGCAGGGATTCATCTTCTTGGTTCTTTCGGTAAAGTCATGTAGAAGGGAAATAATAAAATAATAAAAATAAAACATAATAAAATAATTCTCACGACGTTTCGGCCACAACGCAAGCAGCCGTCCTCAGGTGAAGAACAGGTCGTGAGAATTATTTTATTGTGTTTTATTATTATTTTATTATTTCCCTTCTACGTGACTTTAGCATAACTTTATTACCCAGCGCTTAGGCAGTGTCGCTTATATTAACAGAAAATAGTACTCTAGGAGACATGGTACATTGCAAATAACACCATCCTATTGTAAATTGGTATGATGAACTCGTTGATTTGTTAGTGTCTAGTTACAACGGCATCTCAGGGGTTGTCACGTGCTCCTGTTTGGGGAAGTGAACACCAGATATAACTTACACGGTTCATCTTCGTTAAAGCAGGAGTTGAAGTCGATCATTTTTATGGAGCCCTTGTCATGGTCGTCCACCATTATGTTTCCCTGAAGAAGAGAAAATGTGTGTGCATTAGGCTATAGGTCTGAGCATGACACGTCGCCTGCACACTACACAACTATACACTGCACTATACTATACACTACACTACTATACACTACTATACACTATACTACTATACACTACACTACTATACACTACTATACACTACACTACTATACACTACACTACTATACACTACACTACTATACACTACACTACTATACACTACTATACACTACACTACTATACACTACACTACTATACACTACTATACACTACACTACTATACACTACACTACTATACACTACACTACTATACACTACTATACACTACACTACTATACACTACACTACTATACACTACTATACACTACACTACTATACACTACACTATACTATACACTACACTACTATACACTACACTACTATACACTACACTACTATACACTACACTACTATACACTACTATACACTACACACTACTATACACTACACTACTATACACTACACTACTATACACTACTATACACTACTATACACTACACTACTATACACTACACTACTATACACTACACTACTATACACTACTATACACTACACTACTATACACTACACTACTATACACTACTATACACTACACTACTATACACTACACTACTATACACTACACTACTATACACTACACTACTATACACTACACTACTATACACTACACTACTATACACTACTATACACTACTATACACTACACTACTATACACTACACTACTATACACTACTATACACTACACTACTATACACTACACTACTATACACTACACTACTATACACTACTATACACTACACTACTATACACTACTATACACTACACTACTATACACTACACTACTATACACTACACTACTATACACTACACTACTATACACTACACTACTATACACTACACTACTATACACTACACTACTATACACTACACTACTATACACTACTATACACTACACTACTATACACTACACTACTATACACTACTATACACTACACTACTATACACTACTATACACTACACTACTATACACTACACTACTATACACTACTATACACTACACTACTATACACTATACACTACACTACTATACACTACACTACTATACACTACTATACACTACACTACTATACACTATACACTACACTACTATACACTACACTACTATACACTACACTACTATACACTACTATACACTACACTACTATACACTATACACTACACTACTATACACTACACTACTATACACTACACTACTATACACTACTATACACTACTATACACTACACTACTATACACTATGCACTACACTACTATACACTACACTACTATACACTACTATACACTACACTACTATACACTATACACTACACTACTATACACTACACTACTATACACTACACTACTATACACTACACTACTATACACTACTATACACTACACTACTATACACTACTATACACTACACTACTATACACTACTATACACTACACTACTATACACTACTATACTCTACACTACTATACACTACTATACACTACACTACTATACACAACTATACACTACACTACTATACACTACTATACACTACACTACTATACACTACTATACACTACACTACTACACTACTATACACTACACTACTATACACTACACTACTATACACTACACTATATACTACTATACACTACACTACTATACACTACACTACTACACTACTATACACTACTATACACTACACTACTATACACTACACTACTATACACTACTATACACTACACTACTATACACTACACTACTATACACTACTATACACTACACTACTATACACTACTATACACTACACTACTATACATTACACTACTATACACTACTATACACTACTATACACTACTATACACTACACTACTATACACTACTATACACTACTATACACTACACTACTATACACTACTATACACTACACTACTATACACTACACTATATACTACTATACACTACACTACTATACACTACACTACTACACACTACTATACACTACACTACTATACACTACACTACTATACACTACACTACTATACACTACTATACACTACACTACTATACACTACACTACTATACACTACACTACTATACACTACACTACTATACACTACACTACTATACACTACACTACTATACACTACACTACTATACACTACACTACTATACACTACTATACACTACACTACTATACACTACACTACTATACACTACACTACTATACACTACACTACTATACACTACACTACTATACACTACACTACTATACACTACTATACACTACACTACACTACTATACACTACACTACTATACACTACACTACTATACACTACACTACTATACACTACACTACTATACACTACACTACCATACACTACACTACTATACACTACACTACTATACACTACACTACTATACACTACACTACTATACACTACTATACACTACTATACACTACACTACTATACACTACACTACTACACACTACACTACTATACACTACACTACTATACACTAATATACACTACACTACTATACACTACTATACACTACACTACTATACACTACACTACTATACACTACTATACACTACACTACTATACACTACACTACTATACACTACTATACACTACACTACTATACACTACTATACACTACACTACTATACACTACACTACTATACACTACACTACTATACACTACACTACTATACACTACTATACACTACACTATACACTACACTACTATACACTACTATACACTATACACTACTATACACTACTATACACTACTATACACTACTATACACTACACTACTATACACTACTATACACTACACTACTATACACTACTATACACTACACTACTATACACTACTATACACTACTATACACTACACTACTATACACTACTATACACTACACTACTATACACTACACTACTATACACTACACTACTATACACTACTATACACTACACTACTATACACTACTATACACTACACTACTATACACTACACTACTATACACTACTATACACTACACTACTATACACTACACTACTATACACTACTATACACTACACTACTATACACTACACTACTATACACTACTATACACTACTATACACTACTATACACTACACTACTATACACTACACTACTATACACTACACTACTATACACTACTATACACTACACTACTATACACTACACTACTATACACTACACTACTATACACTACTATACACTACACTACTATACACTACACTATACACTACACTATACTATACACTACACTACTATACACTACACTACTATACACTACACTACTATACACTACACTACTATACACTACACTATACACTACACTACTATACACTACTATACACTACACTACTATACACTACTATACACTACACTACTATACACTACACTACTATACACTACACTACTATACACTACACTACTATACACTACACTACTATACACTACACTACTATACACTACACTACTATACACTACAATACTATACACTACTATACACTACACTACTATACACTACTATACACTACACTACTATACACTACTATACACTACACTACTATACACTACTATACACTACACACTACACTATACACTACACTATACACTACACTACTATACACTATACACTACACACTACACTACACACTACACTACTATACACTACTATACACTACACTACTATACACTATACACTACACTATACACTACACTACTATACACTACTATACACTACACTACTATACACTACACTACTATACACTATACACTACACTAGGAGTCTGCAGTATGACATGTGCAGACTCGTCACCAATCACTGCGGCCTCAGTAGCAGTCGTTAGACAGTCACAGATACGAGTTTTCGTCATTACTGTGGGGGTCTTATGGACTATAAGAAAGGCCGTAAAAGCGGAGGGTCGCAAGCCAAACCGTTGTAAGCCAGAGGTCACCTGTATACAGGCAGTCCCCGAGTTACGAGGGTCCGACTTACGATATTTCGATTTTACGATGGCGATAGCGATACGACAAAACCTAAAATCGTTCAAGTATGCAGACGACGGACATAATCTTGGTGAGTAAAGTACAATATGATACGTTACGATACGTTCAATGCATGTGTGATACCTAGCTTTAGCGATTTCATTTTAAGGTTACCACGATACGATACGTTCAATGCATGTTAAAAGTTTTCATAGCAGATAGGATTGTTTCCTGAAAAAACTTTCGATTAAGTTGCAGTTCATATAGGTAGGCCAAGAATTTACCTTGTTTTTTTTACTTTACATTTTACTGTGCAATACAGTATTGTAATTAATAAATACATACAGTATATAGTTTATACAGTACGGTACTGTAAATTGCTCTGTTTAGCTAAATCATCACCATTCTTTAAGACTCCAGGGCAGGCTAGGCCATCTTCGGCTTACGATATTTTCGACTTACGATGGGGTCATCGTAACGCATCTCCATCGTAAGTCGGGGACTACCTGTATTTTGTCACAACAGATTGGACGCTTTGGTTAACAACAATAGCGCCAAATGTAATATCCACCTAAATTTGTAAGAAAGAAGTCTGATGCTGGATTAAACCTGTCAAGCTCAAGATAACGTGAAGTGGAGGCATGCGATGACCTCAACTGTGAGCCTCATTGAGATATGATCCTCCAAACTTACCGGTGTGATGTTCCCATGAACAACTTTCTTTTCCATAAAGAAAGCCACGACCTTCAGCAAAGATCGTGCGTACAATTTAGCAACGTCCAAAGGGAAGGCCCCTTTCTCCCGCTGGACATTCTGAAGATTCCCTCCCCTAAAGACAAAAACACATCCAATACCGGCACAGTCATACATATTCCAATGTAAATGTGCTTACACATCTAATATACATGTGCACTGAATATTGTTACACCGTAATGGTGAGGTGAGGCTTAAGATGTGTACACATTCCTGGAATGTCCATTGATTTAAACCGACTTAAAACATTCCGACTGTTTAAATTTCCATTTAAAGTTTTCGTGACTGCAGGGATTCATCTTCTTGGTTCTTTCGGTAAAGTCACGTAGAAGGGAAATAATAAAATAATAAAAATAAAACATGATAAAAGACATTATTTTATTATTTCCCTTCTATGTGACTTTACCGAAAGAACCAACAAGATTAATTCCGACTGTTTACCAGATGTTTTGCAGCAAATAAAGAAACATTCTTGACAGATTCTATTCTAATCTATATATATGAAAGGGAAATTTGAGAATGTGTGTGTCTGTCGAAACGTTTAGCGTACTTCCCGACATGCAACAAACTAGACATTTGGCATGTGGGTAGTTTCCGTCTGTACACAATGCAAAAAGTATAAAAAAAAAATACTTTTGTATATTGGGGGGGGGGGGGGGACACATGACTCTGTAAAGCAATTTGGTGGAATCCTTACCTGATGAGACTAAGAACGAGGTGCATTTTCCCATTCCACATGAATTCATCCAACAGCCTGATGACCCTCCTGTTTCTCAATTTTTTGAGGAAGGCAGCTTCATGCATACGATCCGCCTCTGTCATGCTGTGTGTAACGAATTCGACACGGATCAGACATCTCATCACAAACTACTACGAACCTCCATAACCGTGTACACCGAGAACTCTTTTAAACTTAACTATTATAGATTCAGTAGTAAGAGGTTTTTACTCTTTCAACTGGTACAAAAAGTGACACCTTTATACAAAAAACTGACACCTTTATACAAGGCATCATGTACCAGTTGAAAGCGTAAAAACCTATTACTATATTTTGCCACTGGTAAAGGAGGTCTCATCGCTTACCCCGAGCTCTCAATACTCTGATAGTGCGCTGTTTTTTGAGTTGTACGCCTTTTGGCGTCATCTGGTTCAACACCAATGGAGACTAGGCTCTAAGAAAAGCTGTCTCGGGTGTGGACCAATCAACTTCAAGGACAGTGCATATCATTATCAGAGTTGTTTCTTTTTGTTTGCATTTTGACTGCTTGTGTTGTGGTTATTGAAAACATGATGCCTTGTATAAAGGTGTCAGTTTTTGTACCAGTTGAAAGGGTAAAAACCTATTACTATATTTTGCCACTGGTAAAGGAGGTCTCATATTATAGATTCGTTTTACAAGGTGAGGCCTATTGAGCCATGTAGTTCTTTTTCAGAAGTGACTTGGCTACAAATGATAAAATATTAAAAAATACTTTTTAAAAACACGCTTTAATGAAATGTACTGTCCGAGCTGCCCCTCCCCCTGCCCCCTTCCCCCATCGCCCCTCCCCTCCTTCCACATGCCCCGCCCCTGGGCGTGGCTCCCTGAGGCTTGCCGTGACGTAAGGGACCGTGGTGATTTACAGCGAACGTGAGTTGAGCGTGGATAATTATAGCCGTAAAAAAGATTGTTTAAAAATGTTTTTTCTTTTCAATGATAGAATATAGTATTGGCATTAGTATGACATAGCTATACGAAGTTTGCAGTCGATACGACATTGGGAATACGGTTGAAATTGAGTTACAAGATTTTTGGATACGACAACACATACAGTAAGTTAAATAAAAGCGTGTAAAAAGTTTTAAAATATTTGTTTTGGATTTTTTATGATAGAATATCGTGTTGTCATCAGTATGACATACCTATACCAATTCTTTGGTTCTTTTCGGTTAAGTCACGTCTAAAAATAAAATAATAAATCAAAATAAAACAACACATTACGACGTTTCGATTGCAACACAAGCAATCGTCATCAGGCATAAAAGAAATAGCAACAACAATCTAACTAGAAAACTATACTCTCAGGTTTTTTCGGTAAAGTCACGTAGGTAAAACATTAAAAGTAATGAAAGTAAAATAAAACAAAACAAAAATAAAAATAAAATTCACGACGTTTCGGAGGCAACACAAGTCTCCGTCATCAGGTGGGACCGTCACAGCCAGATTAGCTGCATCAAGTGAAGCAATGATTCAAGATGTAATCCCTTATAAGCAAGTTGAAGGGGGGGAGGAGAGGGGGGGGGGAGTTCATCAGAATGTGGTAGCCAATGAATGGAACGTATCGGGAGGGAGGGGGGGTGGGAGGGGGAGGGAGCCAACAAAACATTTGGCGACGGCTTGGACGCGGCTGCTGCGCACGCCAACACAATGGGCAGAGAGGGGGGAGGGGAGGTCTGATACACATGATAGAACAAAGGAACGAAAATGCCCATGTTTATACCAATGCAGGCTGAAAAATGAAGAGAGTACTGTTAAAAATAACTGGGGATGTTAACACTCGGTGAAGTAAATTAAAATAGTGCCTGTCAGATAAGATGGTCCAAAAAGTGTAATTAAGTCTTTTTTGCGTGGTTAATAACATCTTTCCAGTGATTACTGAGTTTGTACCCATCATCACGGTTGAAATTATGTCTGTGTTTGTATATTTGTATGGCTTCGTGTACAAACCTTTGATGGTAGCCAGGAGGCTTGCAGAGAACCTTGGTCTCGGAAAAGACAATTTCATGAGAGCCCGCCGAGTTGTAGCAATGATCGGCAACGGCCGAAGAATCAGTTCTGCCGTGTTTCAGATCTGACTTGCTACATTGGAGAAACAAAACGTCATGTTGCTGATCGTGTCCGCGAGCACAAGTCAGATCTGAAACACGGCAGAACTGATTCTTCGGCCGTTACCGATCATTGCTACAACTCGGCGGGCTCTCATGAAATTGTCTTTTCCGAGACCAAGGTTCTCTGCAAGCCTCCTGGCTACCATCAAAGGTTTGTACACGAAGCCATACAAATATACAAACACAGACATAATTTCAACCGTGATGATGGGTACAAACTCAGTAATCACTGGAAAGATGTTATTAACCACGCAAAAAAGACTTAATTACACTTTTTGGACCATCTTATCTGACAGGCACTATTTTAATTTACTTCACCGAGTGTTAACATCCCCAGTTATTTTTAACAGTACTCTCTTCATTTTTCAGCCTGCATTGGTATAAACATGGGCATTTTCGTTCCTTTGTTCTATCATGTGTATCAGACCTCCCCTCCCCCCTCTCTGCCCATTGTGTTGGCGTGCGCAGCAGCCGCGTCCAAGCCGTCGCCAAATGTTTTGTTGGCTCCCTCCCCCTCCCACCCCCCCTCCCTCCCGATACGTTCCATTCATTGGCTACCACATTCTGATGAACTCCCCCCCCCTCTCCTCCCCCCCTTCAACTTGCTTATAAGGGATTACATCTTGAATCATTGCTTCACTTGATGCAGCTAATCTGGCTGTGACGGTCCCACCTGATGACGGAGACTTGTGTTGCCTCCGAAACGTCGTGAATTTTATTTTTATTTTTGTTTTGTTTTATTTTACTTTCATTACTTTTAATGTTTTACCTACGTGACTTTACCGAAAAAACCTGAGAGTATGAATCATTGCAGTCACGAAAGCTTCAAATCTAGAATTAGAAAACTATAGACCGACATACGACATAAGAATAATTCCTGCAGTCACGAAAGCTCCCAAATTAAGATTGATACCTATACCAAGTTTGCAGTCGATATCACATTGGGGAGTGTGTAGAAATTGAGTTACAAGATTTCTTTTTTGAGGATACAACAGACGAAGTGAGTTAAATAAAAGTGTGTAATAATGGCTCAATGAAGTGGCTGATCATTTGGAAATGTACAGCACCCAAATATACTCTATAATTCTAGATGTGAAGCTGTCGTGACTGCAAGGATTCATACTCTTAGGTTTGTTCGTTAAAGTCACGTGGGTAAAAAATTAAATTAAAAGTTAATGAAAGTAATAATGGAAATAAAATAAAATAATAAATCACGACGTTTCGGAGGCAACACAAGCCTCCGTCATCAGGTGGGACCGTCACAGCTAAAATTACTGCATCAAGTGAGGCAAATTCCAAAAAGACCAGCCCTTAAATACAAGTTAAGGGAGGAGGGGCTTATCTGAATGTGGTAACCAGGGAATGGAACGTGGAGGTGGTGGGCGGGGCTACTAGAGAAATTGGTCAACGTCGACCTGTGCAAGAAAACGGAGCTTTTATTTTATTTCCATTATTACTTTTATTAACTTTTAATTTTATTTTTTACCTACGTAACTTTACCGAAAAAAACCTAAGAGTATGATATACTCTATGAAGCAAGCGTTTCGAAATGTTGAGAGAAAAACCGGCGGACGCGGAGAAAAATGCACATGACCACGGTGAGAGAGAGAACACGCCAACTCCAAATATACAGCAGGTGAAGCATTAGGGGCCTTCGCTTGAGATCCACAACATTTCAAATGGTAGACTATGAATGGTGCAGGATGCTCAACAAAGAAATGGAATTTGATGGGGAACGCGATACGGCATCCTCCGATTAGCATGGTTGGCTATGTACTGTGTCAAAGAAGTTCAACATACATACATATGTATTATGCTATACACTACATACTACACTACACACTACACTATACACTACATACCACACTACACACTATACTATACACTACATACAGTAAAACCTTGGATTGCGAGCATAATTCGTTCCGGAAACGTGTTTGTAATCCAAAGGACTCGTATATCAAAGCGCTCGTACATCAGTTGTGATCACGTGCCGCTCGGCAGACACGTATTGCAAGACCTCCCTCGTTTATCAAATTAATATTTATTTTAAAAATGTGCTCGTCTTGCAAAACACTCAGACCAAGTTACTCGCAATCCAAGGTTTTACTGT
Organism: Lampetra planeri; assembly: GCF_965212315.1. Lineage (NCBI taxonomy): Eukaryota > Metazoa > Chordata > Hyperoartia > Petromyzontiformes > Petromyzontidae > Lampetra > Lampetra planeri. The sequence goes on from NC_136162.1 coordinate 1,089,695, forward strand.
ACTTCACTACACTATACACTACATACTACACAACACACTATACTATACACTACATACTACACTACACACTATACACTACATACTACACAACACACTATACTATACACTACATACTACACTACACACTATACACTACATACTACACAACACACTATACTATACACTACATACTACACACTATACTATACACAACATACTACACTACATACTACACTATACTATACTAAATTAGACTCATTTTTTTACTGCTTTTTGTGTTTAGTTTGTTCGCCTTACCTGACAGACCCCCGATTAGCACGGTTCGCTACGTACAGTGCGAAAGAAGTTCAACATACACCCTTGGAACCTCATTTGCCAGTAGCAAAATATGCTAATTGTTTTTTTACCCTTTTATCTGGCAACAAAACTGACACCTTTTGGCATCATCTGGTCCAACACCATGTGAGACTAGGCTCTAAGGAAAGCTGTCTCGGGTGTGGACCAATCAATTTCAAGGACAGTGCATACATTATCAGAGTTGTGTTTTTTGTTTGCATTCCGACCGCAGGTATTGTGGTCAATGCAAACATGACTCCTTGTAAAAAAGGTGTCAGTTTTGTTGCCAGATAAAAGGGTAAAATAACAATTATCATATTTTGCTACTGGTAAAATGAGGTTCCAATGGTGTAAATGCTTAACCCGAGCTCTCATACTCTGATGGTGCATTGTCTTTGAGTTGTGCGCCTTTTGGCGTCATCTGGTCCAACACCATGTGAGACTAGGCTCTAAGAAAAGCTGTCTCGGGTGTGGACCAATCAATTTCAAGGACAGTGCATATCATTATCAGAGTTGTGTTTTTGTTTGCGTTCCGACCGCAGGTATTGTGGTCAATGCAAACATGACTCCTTGTAAAAAAGGTGTCGGTTTTGTTGCCAGATAAAAGGGTAAAAAAACAATTATCAAGTTCAACTCACATTAAGAACCGTTTACTTCTGCAAGTCACGGAGCTTTCCATTGATTTGCTCCCATTTCCCGAGGCAGATCTTTCGAAAAAATTCACAAGCTTGCAAATTAAAATCGTCGTACAAGTTCCAACGTATTCTCACCTGTCAGCATTGTGTGTAACCTTCACTGCTACTTTGATGTTATTCTCGCTGTCCACGCATTCAAATACGTTGCTATATATTCCTGAGCCGAGTTGGGACAAAAGATAATATTGGCGATTGATGTAGAACTTCTGTACCTAGGCATAGGGAAAGGGTTGGGGGGGGGGTGCGGAAGAGGAATGGGATTAGTGAGTGCAGCACGTGGCAGTTTATACCGTAATGGATATCCATTGTAATACAGTGGTACCTCGGTATACGTCGTTAATTCGTTCCAGAAGGTAGGAGGACTTACACCGAAAATTACGTAGACACCAAATGAATTTTTCCCATAAGAAATAAAGGGAAAGGAAATAATGGCATATTATACATTAATGGGGTTGTATAAAATAATTTAGACACTATTATTACTAAAATGCATACATAAATTAAAATAAATGCATAAATAAATTACAATAAAATAAATTTGAATTTTTTTTTTTACATCACTTTAGCTTGCTGAGAGGAGTTCATAGCCTACGAGGATGGTGTCGAGGAAGGGGAGGAGTCGTGAACGGGGTCTACGCGGGTACGCGGTGACTCATCCCGACCTATACAAGTTCTAGCAAGACGTATCTCAAGCAAGACGTATCCCAAGCAAGGCGTCGTATCCCAAGCAAGACGTCGTATCCCAAGCAAGGCGTCGTATCCCAAGCAAGACGTCGTATCCCAAGCAAGACGTCGTATCCCAAGTAAGACGTCGTATCCCAAGCAAGGCGTCGTATCCCAAGCAAGGCGTCGTATCCCAAGCAAGACGTCGTATCCCAAGCAAGACGTCGTATCCCAAGCAAGGCGTCGTATCCCAAGCAAGGCGTCGTATCCCAAGCAAGGCGTCGTATCCCAAGCAAGACGTCGTATCCCAAGCAAGGCGTCGTATCCCAAGCAAGGCGTCGTATCCCAAGCAAGGCGTCGTATCCCAAGCAAGACGTCGTATCCCAAGCAAGGCGTCGTATCCCAAGCAAGGCGTCGTATCCCAAGCAAGGCGTCGTATCCCAAGCAAGACGTCGTATCCCAAGCAAGGCGTCGTATCCCAAGCAAGGCGTCGTATCCCAAGCAAGACGTCGTATCCCAAGCAAGACGTCGTATCCCAAGCAAGACGTCGTATCCCAAGCAAGACGTCGTATCCCAAGCAAGGCGTCGTATCCCAAGCAAGACGTCGTATCCCAAGCAAGACGTCGTATCCCAAGTAAGACGTCGTATCCCAAGCAAGGCGTCGTATCCCAAGCAAGGCGTCGTATCCCAAGCAAGACGTCGTATCCCAAGCAAGACGTCGTATCCCAAGCAAGGCGTCGTATCCCAAGCAAGGCGTCGTATCCCAAGCAAGGCGTCGTATCCCAAGCAAGACGTCGTATCCCAAGCAAGGCGTCGTATCCCAAGCAAGGCGTCGTATCCCAAGCAAGGCGTCGTATCCCAAGCAAGGCGTCGTATCCCAAGCAAGGCGTCGTATCCCAAGCAAGGCGTCGTATCCCAAGCAAGGCGTCGTATCCCAAGCAAGACGTCGTATCCCAAGCAAGGCGTCGTATCCCAAGCAAGGCGTCGTATCCCAAGCAAGGCGTCGTATCCCAAGCAAGACGTCGTATCCCAAGCAAGACGTCGTATCCCAAGCAAGACGTCGTATCCCAAGCAAGACGTCGTATCCCAAGGAAGACGTCGTATCCCAAGCAAGGCGTCGTATCCCAAGCAAGACGTCGTATCCCAAGCAAGGCGTCGTATCCCAAGCAAGACGTCGTATCCCAAGACATTTTTTTCTCGTCAAAACACGACGTATACCACATTCGACGTATTTCAAAGCGGTCGTATGCCGAGGTGTGACTGTAGATGTCATTTGTAATTTATATGCATTCATTACCCCCCCCCACCATCCCCCTCTGGCCTTCGCACGTGATTGGCTCGCACGTGACGACATGGCATTTATGCTTTCTCTATTTAAGACAGAAACAGGAGTTCTAGATTTGAAGTTTTCGTGACTGCAAGGATTCATACTCTTTGTTTTTTTTTGGTAAAGTCATGTAGGTAAGAAATTAAAATAAATTAAATCACAGTAAATCACTGTATTAAGTGAAGAGAGCTTAGAGCTCTCTTCACTTAATACAGTAATTTTGCTGTGACGGTTCCACCTGAAGATGGAAGCTTGTGTTGCCTCCGAAACGTCGATTTGAAGTTTTCGTGACTGCATGGATTCATACTCTTTGTTTTTTTTTTGGTAAAGTCATGTAGGTAAGAAATTAAAATAAATTAAATCACAGTAAATCACTGTATCAAGTGAAGAGAGAGCTGAGAGCTCTCTTCACTTAATACAATAATTTTGCTGTGACGGTTCCACCTGAAGATGGAAGCTTCTGTTGCCTCCGAAACGTCGTAATTTAATTTAATTTCTTACCTACGTGACTTTACCGAAAAAACCAAAGAGTAGAAACAGGAGGTTTTCTCCACAACTCTGGCAGTCGCCTGATGATGCTCTTAATCATTACCGTGTTTACTCTCCAACACACTGGTGTCCTGTCCCAGTAACGAATTGGCATGCTCTGTTTACGTGACAAAACTTACTAATTGGCTGTGTTGGGTGGTGGCGGGTTTAATGGCACATTCAAATGTACGTGATCTAACCCAAAAACATCTATAATTGTTCTTTGGTTCTTTCGGTTAAGTCACGTCTAAAGATAAAATAATAAATTAAAATAATAGCGACGTTTCGATTGCAACACAAGCAATCATCATCAGGCATAAAAGAAATAGCAACAAAAATCTAACTAGAAAACTATAGACAGACATACAAGCAGACAGACATCACAAGGACACACAGAGAGAGGACACATATCGGCCCAGAGAGAGTGTGTTGACCGACTCTCTGTGTTGCATTACATCACGTTTCGATATTTTGCGAGGTTATTTAATTTTAGTGTGCCTTCCTAATTTTCAAGCTTGCGTGCCGTGCCACGTCGTCATCTTACTTGCGCAGCAGCAACACGTTGCCGTACACTCATTGATATGCTAATTTTCTCTGCCCTCTCCCTCTCTCCGTCCCCGCCCCCCCCTCTCTATATTTAAGGGACCGTCACAGAAACGACCCCTCTCTCTGTGCCGATATGTGTCCTCTCTCTGTGTGTCCTTGTGATGTCTGTCTGCTTGTATGTCTGTCTATAGTTTTCTAGTTAGATTTTTGTTGCTATTTCTTTTATGCCTGATGATGATTGCTTGTGTTGCAATCGAAACGTCGCTATTATTTTAATTTATTATTTTATCTTTAGACGTGACTTAACCGAAAGAACCAAGAATAATTCCTGCAGTCACGAAAGCTCCAAAATTAAGATCTATAATTGTGTTTAGACAGTAGGTCACACGACCCCCGACCCTGACGACCCCTGACCATGGACGTCCAGATCGCCATGGAAGTCCAGTTCACCATAAAAATCCAGTTTACCATAGAAGTCCAGTTTACCATGGAAGTCTATTTTACCATGGAAATCCAGTTTAGGATGGAAGTTGAGTTTACCATGGAAGTCTAGTTCAACATGGTAGTCAAGTTTACTATGGAAATTCAGTTTACCATGGAAATCCAGTTTACCATGGAATTCCAGTTCGCCATGGAAATCCAGTTTACCATGGAAGTTCAGTTACCATGAAAATCCAGTTCACCATGGAAGTCCAGTTCACCAAGTAATCCAGTTTACCATGGAAGTCCAGTTTAGGATGAAAGTCAAATTTACCATGGAAATCTAGTTTACCATAGCAGTCCAGTTCACCATGGTAGTCAAGTTCACTATGTAAATTAAGTCTACCATGGAATTCCAGTTCACCATGGAAATCCAGTTGACCATGGAAGTCCAGTTCACCATGGAAGTTCAGTTTACCTTGAAAATCCAGTTTACCATGGAAGTCTAGTTTACCATGGCATGGTAGTCAAGTCCACTGTGGCAATTCAGTTTACCATGGAAATCCAGTTTACCATGGAATTCCAGTTCGCCACGGAAGTCCAGTTTACCATGGAAGTCCAGTTCAACATGGTAGTCAAGTTCACTGTGGCAATTCAGTTTACCATGGAATTCCAGTTCACCATGGAAATCCAGTTGACCATGGAAGTCCAGTTCACCGTGGAAGTTTAGTTTACTTTGAAAATCCAGTTTACCATGGAAGTCTAGTTTACCATGGCAGTCGAGTTCACCATGGTAGTCAAGTTCACTGTGGCAATTCAGTTTACCATGGAAGTCCAGTTCACCATGGAAGTCCAGTTCACCATGGTAGTCAAGTTCACCATGGACATCTAGTTCACAATGGACATCCAGTTTACCATGGAAGTCCAGTTTACCATGGAAGTCCAGTTCACCATGGAAGTCCAGTTCACCATGGTAGTCAAGTTCACCATGGACATCTAGTTCACAATGGACATCCAGTTTACCATGGAAGTCCAGTTTACCATGGAAGTCCAGTTCACCATGGAAGTCCAGTTCACCATGGTAGTCAAGTTCACCATGGAAGTCCAGTTTACCATGGAAGTCCAGTTTACCATGGAAGTCCAGTTTACCATGGAAGTCCAGTTCACCATGGAAGTCAAGTTCATGGGCAGAGGTCGGCAAGCGTCGTTTCTTGACTTTAATGACGGACCACCATCTTGTATCCAAGTGCATTGTGGCTCTTGAAATATGGATTTTTTATTTTCCCCACCGAATTCAACAACAAAAGCGTCTCGCCGTCGTCTTGGTTGCCGACTCGTGGTTGAGTTTGTGTGCTGCTGTAATATTTCCACGCGGTGAAAATGACCGTCGGCTTCGTTGCGCTATAATTTGTGATGGTGAAGTTGCTTTTGAAAAATATCTACACGGGCTCAGTGAGGTCTTCCCTGGTAAACATAAACAAATTGTTTACGTAGTTAAGTTTAATAGTTTAGCTCACCAATTTAAGCTTCATGGCTCTGGAGAAGCCGTGGAAGAGCCCAGTGGAGGCAGGCATGGCTCCACGAGGTGCTGCGTGACGTCACCAGGATGAGTGACGTAACAGCGAATGCGGGAATCTCCTGGCACGTGACCAAAAACGAGAGACGTCATACAAAAAACACATTTTCCTGCGGAGGGAGCTGGTAGGAACGTCGGGTTGCTCGGTCAATGGCCAGGGTCAACGGCGGCGTGGTGTATTCCGCAAATATGCCCGACTGTGAGGGCGGGCACAAGCCGGCGTGAGTAGGTTAAACGTTGAGTTTTATAAGGGCACCACGGGGTGACCAGCCCCTCCCCACCCAGCCCCACCCAGCCCCGCCCTCCCCACCCAGCCCCTCCCCACCCTCCCCTCCCCACCCAGCCCCACCCTCCCCACCCAGCTCCTCCCCACCCTCCCCACCCAGCCCCTCCCCACCCTCCCCTCCCCACCCAGCCCCTCCCCACCCAGCCCCTCCCCACCCAGCCCCTACCTCCCCACCCAGCCCCTCGCTGCATGACGGACGGACACAATAATCCTCTGTGGGCTGGTGTAACCAGGAGGTTCCTTACCAGTATGAAGTATTCTCTACAGCACTGTTGTGTAAAGGGGCCATCCATAAATGGCGTCACGCACCTGGGGGGGGGGGGGGGTCAGACATTTGTGACGATGTGTGACCGAAAGAACCAATAATATCATTAAACTTTAAAAAAAAAGGTAAATTAAATGATTAAATTAAAATATTTAACTAAACTATCTTAGAATTTAATGTTTTATTTTTATTATTTTATTATTTCCCTTCTACGTGACTTCACCGAAAGAGCCAAGAATATGAATCCGTGCAGTCACGAAAGCTTTAAAAATCGAAATTTAATATGATAGTTTACTAAAATAGTTTAATTTAATAATTAAATTTACTTTCAGACCGAGTCCCGGTCAGAGCACGGAGTGAGACGCGCAAGCTCCACGAAAGCGATCACGTGCCGCGTGACGTCACTGGAAGGAGTGACGTAATAGCCAGGAGTATCTCGGCACGTGACCACTAAGGAGTGACGTCATGCACGCTGAACGCATGCCCCGGGGCACGGAGTGAACAAAAACGTTCACGCGGTTAAGAGGAAAGTGAATAAGTTCGAGTTTAAGAAAACTTCTTTTAAAATTAATGAAATGCACTGTCCGAGCTGCCCCTCCCCCTTCCCCCATCGCCCCTCCCCCCTCCTTCCACATCCCCCGAGGCTTGCCGTGACGTCAGGGACCACGTGGTGATTTACAGGCAACGTGAGTTGAGCGTGGACAATTAGAGACGTAAAAAAGATGGTTTTATATATTTATTTTTAATTTTCAATGATAGAATATAGTATTGTCATCAGTATGACATAATTATACCAAGTTTGCAGTCGATACGACATTGGGAATACGGTTTAAATTGAGTTGCAATGTTTTTTGATACAACACATACAGTAAGTTAAATAAAAGCGTGTAAAAAGTAAAAACAAATGTTTTGGATTTTTTTTATGATAGAATATCGTTTTGTCATCAGTATGACATAAATATAGCAAGTTCGCAGTCGATAGCACATTGGGAAGTGGGTAAACATTTAGTTAGAAGGTTTTTTGAGGATATGACAACAGACGGAGTTAATATAAAGCGTGTAAAATAATAATACAATAAGTAATATTTAAAACACTTATTTAACAACACGCTTTACTGAAATGTACCGTACTAGTAATGGCAGAACTCCACGACTCCAGGAAGTGGCCCCGAAGCTTGCCACAACGTAAGGGGCCGTGGTGATTTACAGCCAACGTCAGTTGAGCGTGGACAATTAGACCCAAGCCGAAACATAACATATAAAAAAGAATGTTTAAAAATATTTATGTTTTATTGTCATCAGTATGACATAAGTATACGAAGTTTGTAGTCGATACCATATTTGGAAGTGGGCAAAAATTGAGTTACAAGATTTGAGGATACAACAACAAGAGAGTGAGTTAATAGAAAGCGTGTAAAAAGATGGTTTATAAAAAAATATTTTATTTTTAGTGATAGAATATAGTATTGTCATCAGTAAGACATAAGTATACCAAGTTTGCAGTCGATACCACATTGGGAAGTGGGCAAAAATTGAGTTACAAGATTTGAGGATACGACAACAACAACAGAGAGAGTGAGTTAATAGAAAGCGTGGTAATAATAAAAACAGACTAAAAATTGCCCAGAGCGCGGTGTTTTTAAGAAATGCCTGGGGCAGATCTCACCACACTGCTCACCACACTCGCTCACCACGTGTGTGCATTGTAAGGTGATATTATTAATCCAGACTGTGATTAATACCAATGCCGAGTTAAATTCACCGTGTGGTCTGTTCATCGTTTATTGAACCATCATTTTTCTAGCGTCCGATGTCCTATTTGAAGCACCAGTTGAAAGTCGGCTGAGATCCACCGCATCTCTTGAACAAGATCACATTTATACTGGTAGGAACCACCTGGTTCCACCAGCCCACAGGGGATTATTGTGTCCGTCATTACATTTAAAGCTTTCGTGACTGCAGGGATTCATATTCTTGGTTCTTTCGGTAAAGTCACGTAGAAGTGAAATAATAAAATAAAACACGTTTTTTTATTTTTATACGCTTTTTAACACATTCCTGCGGAGGGAGCTGGTAGGAACGTCGGGTTGCTCGGTCAATGGCCAGGGTCAACGGCGGCGTGGTGTATTCCGCAAATATGCCCGACTGTGAGGGCGGGCACAAGCCGGCGTGAGCAGGTTAAACGTTGCGTTTTATAAGGGCACCACGGGGTGACCAGCCCCTCCCCACCCAGCCCCACCCTTCCCCACCCAGCCCCTCCCCACCCAGCCCCTCCCCACCTTCCCCACCCAGCCCCTCCCCACCCAGCCCCTCCCTGCACGACGGACGGACACAATAATTCCCTGTGGGCTGGTGGAACCAGTGTGGCCCTACCAGTATTAACTCACTGTTGTTGTATCCTCAAATCTTGTAACTCAATTTTAACCCACTTCCCAATGTGGTATCGACTGCAAACTTGGTATATTTACGTCATACTGATGACAATACTATATTCTATCATTAAAATATATATATTAAAAAAAATGTACATGTTATGTTTCGGCTTGGGTCTAATTGTCCACGCTCAACTGACGTTGGCTGTAAATCACCACGGCCCCTTACGTTGTGGCAAGCTTCGGGGTCACTTCCTGGAGTCGTGGAGTTCTTCCATTACCAGTACGGTACATTTCATTAAAGCGTGTTTGTACAAAAGTATTTTTAAATATTACTTATTGTGTTTTAATGATGGTTGCGCTACCAACGGTACACGAGCTGCACAAAGTAAGGCGAGTACAGTAGGGGGATGTTGCCATGTGACGCGGTGACTTTGCGAGGTGGTGGTGATCGTGGTGGTGGTGATCGTGGTGGTCGTGGTTGTGATCGTGGTGGTGGTGATCGTGGTGGTCGTGGTTGTGATCGTGGTGGTGGTGATCGTGGTGGTCGTGGTGGTGATCGTGGTGGTGGTGATCGTGGTGGTGGTGATCGTGGTGGTCGTGGTGGTGATCGTGGTGGTGGTGATGGTGGTCGTGGTGGTGGTGGTCGTGGTGGTGGTGGTCGTGGTGGTGGTGATCGTGGTGGTGGTGATCGTGGTGGTGGTGATGGTGCTGGTGGTGATGGTGGTGATGGTGGTGGTGGTGATCGTGGTGGTGGTGGTCGTGGTGGTGGTCGTGGTGGTGGTGATCGTGGTGGCGGTGATCGTGGTGGCGGTGATCGTGGTGGTGGTGGTGATTGTGGTGGTGGTGATCGTGGTGGTGGTGATCGTGGTGGTGGTGATCGTGGTGGTGGTGATGGTGGTCGTGGTGGTGATCGTGGTGATCGTGGTGGTGGTGATCGTGGTGGTGGTGGTGATGGTGGTGGTGGTGATCGTGGTGGTGGTGATGGTGGTCGTGGTGGTGATCGTGGTGATCATGGTGGTGGTGATCGTGGTGGTGATGGTGGTGGTGGTGATCGTGGTGGTGGTGGTCGTGGTGGTGGTGATCGTGGTGGTGGTGATCGTGGTGGTGGTGATCGTGGTGGTGGTGATCGTGGTGGTGGTGATGGTGGTCGTGGTGATTGTGGTGGTGGTCGTGGTGGTGGTGGTCGTGGTGGTTGGGGTGGTGATAGTGGTTGTGATAATAGTGGTAGTGGTCACAGTGGTTATGATTTAGTGGTGGTAGTGATAGTGGTGGTGATAGCGGTGGTGATCGCGGTGGTGATGATAGTAGTGATGATGTTGGTGGTGATGATAGTGGTGGTGGTGATAGTTGTGATTATAGGGATGGTGGTGATAGTAGTGATAGTGGTGGTAATGGCGGTGATGATAGTAGTGGTGATGAGTGGTGGTGATGATAATGGTGATGGCGATAGTGGTGTTGGTGATAGTTGTGGTGATGATAGTGGTGGTGATAGTGATGATAGTGTTGGTGATAATTATATAATAGTGGTGATAGTGTTGGTGGAGATTGCGATATTCGTGGTGATAGTAATGGTGATGATGATGGTGATGATAGTTTTAATAATGGTAGTTGTGAGAGTGATGGTGGTCATGACAATGGTGGTGATCTTGGTGGTGGTGATCATGGTGGTGGTGATCATGGTGGTGGTGATCATGGTGGTGGTGATCATGGTGGTGGTGATCATGGTAGGCCTGGGTTAAATGTGAAGTGACATAGCGCTGCCTGTTGTACAGCAGCTGCAACTGCAGGTAGACACTTAGCGCACACGCTGCTGAGCATACACACGGTGTGTGTGTGCCGGCAGGGCGGAGGAACTGGGGCAAGGGTCGTGATAGACCTCGTGGGGAGGCCCCTGGAACCCTCTGGAGGGTTCGAGAAGGGAGGAGGCGTGGCCAGGGCGGAGCCAAGCGTGGTGAGGGCGGAGCCAAGCGTGGCCAGGGCGGAGCCAAGCGTGGTGAGGGCGGAGCCAAGCGTGGTGAGGGCGGAGCCAAGTGGGGCCAGGGCAGAGCCAAGTGGGGCCAGGGCGGAGCCAAGCGTGGCCAGGGCGGAGCCAAATATGGTGAGGGCAGAGCCAAGTGGGGCCAGGGCGGAGCCAAGCGTGGCGAGGGCAGAGCCAAGCGTGGTGAGGGCGGAGCCAAGCGTGGTCAGGGCGGAGCCAAGTGGGGCCAGGGCGGAGCCAAGTGGGGCGAGGGCGGAGCCAAGTGGGGCTAGGGCAGAGCCAAGCGTGGTCAGGGCAGAGCCAAGCGGGGCCAGGGCGGAGCCAAGCGTGGCGAGGGCGGAGCCAAGCGTGGTCAGGGCGGAGCCAAGCGGGTCAGGGCGGAGCCAAGTGGGGCCAGGGCGAAGCCAAGCGGGGCGAGGGCAGAGCCAAGCGTGGTCAGGGCGGAGCCAAGTGGGGTCAGGGCGGAGCCAAGCGGGGCGAGGGCGGAGCCAAGCGTGGTCAGGGCGGAGCCAAGTGGGGTCAGGGCGGAGCCAAGCCGCGCCGAGGGGAATAAAAGCAGCGGAGAGCGGGGAGCTCCGGGCTGCCGGTTCTGGGAGTGAACTCGTCTCATCGCTGCCCTCGTCGCTGCCGCCCGATCATTGCGCGGCCGGACAGCGGTTGGCTGTCTCGGTCGACGCCGTCGGTGCAACGCGGACAGGGTCGTGTGTGGGACGGGTCGTGCCGCAGCGTGGTGACGAGGGAGAGGGGGCACTAGTGGTGGCGTGAACTCAACAACAATAAGACGACGGTGCCTCCTGCGACCACCTCGTCTTCGACTGAGTGTGTGTGCGACGCACGCCACTCGCACACAAGCCCCGAGCAGAAGAAACGCACACACCGACACTACAAATGTATAATAGGAAGTCCTCGGCTGAGAAACACAATTCTTTGCTGAGACCCGTTCTTAAATCGAACGGTTTGGAAGAACACAACAATGTACTGTATTTAAATGCCCATGACATTTGTTACGATTCAACCACCAGTTTCATCAGTGAAACATCTTGGTAGCGGAATTGTAAATGTGGTGGGTTTACTCTCCAACATATCGGTGTGTTGAACCGGTAACTAATTGCCATGTTTTGTTGACATGGAAACTCTAATAATTGGCTGTGTTGGGTGGTCGCGGGTTTTACGACACATTCACGCGATCTAACCCAAACCACCTCTGTTATGGTACAACAGTCTCTCTGTTAATTTCGTTATTTTACGAAGTGTTCTTTTTTTTCCCAGTTGGGACCCAGATTAGTGACTCCCCCCAAAAGATGCTCTCCAACACCTGTAGATGACGGGGTATCAGCAGCAGCAGACACCGATGACCCTTGCGTGCCGAAAGAGGAACCGGTTGCTGACGCCTTGATAGGATGTCACGATGATTCTCAAAGGAAGAGGATCCCAACCGAAAATCAGGCGCAAAAGAACGTGGCACTTTCTGCGCAAACTCTTTAATACGTCTCTGCAGTTGTTGTGGAGGCCGTGCTGAGTTTGACGATGCACGGCCACGCGGTAGCAAACACACCGCTTCCTCATCCCACCCACTACCAGCTGCACCCGCAGCCATCCAGAACACTTCTCCGATGCACATAAGCAGCTGCTTGCTATCATCATGAATTCGATCATCATTCACTTCCAGGCAACAGCTGGAGGCCCCCACTTGTCCAGGCCCCCCCCCACCCATCCAGACCCCCACCCAACCAGACCCCCACCCATCCGTGCCACCACCCGACTAAGCCACCGACCCGTCCGTGCCCCCACCCGTCCGTGCTCCCACACGTCCGTGCCCCCACCCAGCCGGGTACGGGTAGGGTACGGTCGGGTACGGGTACCCGTTTGCGACCCTGGTGCGGCCGGGTACGGGTAAGGAATCAAAACCCGTTTGCGACCTCTGCCACTTGGTTCTGGCCACACCACCCCTCGAGTTCTGCATCGGCCCTTCAATCGGCATTGCTCACTCACAGAAATACTATTTGTTGACTCACACAATCCAGCCTGGTTAAACCCACGATGGATCGTAGGCTGACCAGCCTAAATGTTTCTAACCGGCGAAGATGTTCCATTCAGGGGGTCCACGTTTCGTAAGTGTAGAGGAGGGCATGACCGTGGCTGAGAAGACCTGAAGCTTCGTGCGGAGCGAGACCAGGTAGCTTCCACACAGCGTTACGCAGGCAAAGAAAAGATAATGCCGCTCGACTGATTCGGAGTGAGACCTCTCCTGTCAAACCGGAGCCTGTCATGAGCACACTGCCCAGGTATGGGAAACTCTCCGCTCTCCCCACAACTGCCCCATCACCGATTGGGAGTTGTGGGGATGGAGTGTCCGATGGTACAGAATACCCAGGCAGGTGCTTAGTTTTTGTGGGGCTGATGGTTAGTGGCACGCTCCAGGTTCAGCAACAGCGCCTCCAACTCCTCCTATGAGTGAGCAGCAATCACCAGATCGGCAAACATAACATGGTTGACCAATAGGGAGCCATTCCTTGACCGCACCCGGGCATCAATCAGCCTCCAATTGTATCTGTGCAGCTATCGAAGGCCTCACGAATCCACATCTTTATCATCCCATCATCACCACCTTCACCCCCATCACCACCAACTTCATCAGCATGCACCAGTTGCATGATACAGGCGGCCCCCGCTGTTACGTTACAATGCGTTCATGGAAAAGCCGTCGTCATAAATCAGATCATCATAGAACTAGACCCCTATTTTTTTCCCATAGACAGTAAAAACATCAATTGCTGATGTGTTTTTTTTCCTTGCATTGGCCGTATTTAACAGGATTTATTAGGTAAACATCTACAGAAACACTCGAGAATAACAAATGCTCAACACCAAAGTCACATCAGAGACGCGTCGGAAGATGCGTCGTAAAATCAAGTTTCTGCGTCGTAAATCGATCCACGATGGCGGTACATAAACGTTGCGAATGTGGACCGCAGTAAACCAGAGACCGCCACCTGCATTTCGACCAATCACAAACAATCGCTTCCGACTTACAAACGGAAACGTCACCACGCGTGTAAAGAAACAACTTTAATAAAACATCACATGATCGTCACGTGTCAGTTACGCGCGAGACACAGAGCGGTGGCGCAGTGGTTAGCGCCTCGCGCTCCGAACCCGCTGACTTTGAACTCAATCCCGGCCATCCGTGCCCCCAAAAAGTAACCTGCAGCGCCACACCTATTACCATCATTAGGGGAAAAAACGGTGATCCAATCTTAGACCCCCAGGAACAGGTTGGCAGATTTGCTGAGCATTTCTGTGAGGTCCTGGGGGAGGGGAAATCCCTCAGCCAGGAAAACATCATGGCACAAAGTGGGGATAACCCTGCTGAGGCTGCGGTGCCTCAAATATTGGAAGAGGTCACCCCCTGTAAGTGGCTGGCTGAGGTGCCATCTGTTGAGGAAGTACTGAAGGCGATCTGGAGTCTGAGACCAGGAAAGGCCCCGGCAGAGATCATCTCCCAAGCGAAATGCTGACAGTGATCCTGGGCAACCGAACCGGTCCTGGGAACCCACCTCTCACCATTCTCCTGCCAGCACTGACCAGCGCGGTGAAGTATGGCTACCGCTGCCTTCATCTAGCAGTGGATCGACCAAGGCTCGTAAACCATCACTATCACTATGACTACTCCACAGATGATTCTTGCTTCTGGAAATAACTTTATTTTGCGCCTTAAAAACAATCCGTGACTCAGAAGGGTGCTCAGCAATCTGCGGTAACAGATTTTGGATTCTTGTATCCATCCGTGTGGCGCTTTTCATCGTCACCCACTTGTATACAGCGCGGTGGGATTTCCCCGGGCTCCCGGGACGCGCGCGTCATTTCCCGTGATCCTAAACCACCGCTCCTAAAACTCCACAATCGTTTAAAAATCATTCTCCACAAATTTGCACTTTTGAAACAACAACCTCTTTCGATTTAAAGCTTTGGCGACTGCAGGGATTCATATTCTTGGTTATTTCCCTTCTACGTGACTTTACCGAAAGAACCAAGAATATAAAACAACCTCTCGTCGCCACACGTGTCAAAATGTCATCCTCCGTTGTCCTTCCCCCACAACCTCCGATGCGAAAGAAGGTCAACGTACGTACAACATATTTGCCGTCATTGCCATGATCCTCAGCCGTGATCAATTCACCGCTGGATGAAGGCCTCCCCACCGGGCCGCCAACCCGCGTGCCGATTCCATCGCTCCATCTCCCCCGTTGACGAGCTCCAGAATGCACTCCGTTCCGCACCCACTATGCCTGTGATTTATCCTTGGAACATTTAACAACCTCCCTCCACCCCCCCAACAATGAAACACACACCGCTCCACATGTGACGCAATGAATTGTTCAACAAGGGCACCACGGTGGCAAGATGTTAACTACCTCGCCTGGTGTGCAGGAGGTCGTGGGTTCGATCCCAACCCTGACGACGCCTGCTGCTGTATATTTGGAGTTTGCGTCTCTCTCTCTCATCATCATCACGGTGGCTAGGAGATGTTAACTACCTCGCCTGGTGTGCAGGAGGTTGTGGGTTCGATCCCAACCCTGACGACGCCTGCTGCTGTATATTTGGAGTTTGCGTGTCTCTCTCTCATCATCACCACGGTGGCTAGGAGATGTTAACCACCTCGCCTGGTATACAGGAGGTCGTGGATTCGATCCCAACCCTGACGACGCCTGCTGCTGTATATTTGGAGTCTGCATCTCTCTCTCATCATCACCACGGTGGCTAGGAGGTCGTGGGCTCGATCCCAACCCTGACGACGCCTGCTGCTGTATATTTGGAGTTTGCGTCTCTCTCTCTCTCCCCGTCGTCACGCAGATTTTCCTCTGGATCCTCCGCTTTTCCCCTCCACATTTAGAATCAACATCCCGCGTTCAGAGTATTTTCACGCGATAAGCCACTTGGCTGAGCTATCATTTGCCGCCGGGTCGCTGCTGAGAAAGCGCTAGTGGGCCTTAGCTGGTGAAGTAAAAACAGTAAAATGTTTTTTTTTTTAGCGAATGCACCAACTCCATAGGATTCTCGCTAAAGCCACGGTCAGTTCATCGTCGACGTTAATTGAAGAGTTTTGCATGCGACTGGCCGCTGGCCACTTTCCCGCACCTCCGTTAAGCGCCGTTGGCTACGCTCGGCGCTAAATAATGTCACCGTTCATACACAAACATGAACAATTTCAACATACACACAAGCATACGTGCGGCTGTGTGAACCAGCAGTACCACCCTTGTGGTGGGGGAGGCGGGGGGGGTGGGACGCTATCCGGCAGTGCGCGTAGCTATGGACTGGGGGTGGGTGGGGGTGGGTGTAAATCCACTGCTTTAGAGAATTCAACACTACTACGATCCAGACACCATCACTATCATTTCGACTCCTCTGCTACCGCCACCACCACCACGGCAGTAGCCCGGGCTAAGCCGAGCCCGTGGTCCCGGGCTCCGGTTTGGGCACCGCTGAGCCCGTCCCACCAGGCGCCGTCCCCGAAGCCGTGCCGACACCACCAACGGCACCGCCAACGGCAGCGGCCGCCACCCCCGCCACCGTCACCGTCACGGCGTTGTTCGTGGCTCCTCCTGCTCCTCCTCCTGCTGCTGGTCCCGGCGTGCCCGGCTTGCGCAGCACCACCATGGGCTGGCCGTCGACGCCCTCCTGCTTGACGGCGATGAGCTGCGGCACGCCGCCGGCGACGCTCCTCGCCGCGACGCCGGCGCCCAGCGAGGACGACGCCCCCGCCGGCGTCGGCGTCACCGGCTTGCCGGTCACGTCGAGCGACGAGGAGGAGGGCGACGAGGAGGACGAGGAGGACGAGGAGGAGGAGGGCATCACCGAGACGGTGATGCCCGGCGCCAACTTCTGGCTGGGCGCGAGCAGCTTCACCACGGTGGGCGTGCCGCCGGCCGTGGCCATCGTGGCCGACAGGGACGAGGACAGCGAGGAGGCGGTGGCGGGCGACGAGGTGGAGGAGGGCGACGAGGTGGAGGAGGACATCGGCAGGATCTGCGTGGGGAGAAGCCGGGAGGTTTTTTTTTCCGCGGTGGAGGAGCGTTTGTCTGCGTGGGTGCTCGCTAACAGCACTTGCCCCAACAGTCGATTAAGGCTATATGGGAGATCATTGCCTTTGTTTTTTCGTGCGCGTAGCAACATCATCAACGTCGTCATTATTCTATCATCTTCAATAGATCATCATCATCGTCCTAATTTAAACATGGCCAATAGCAGCAAAAACATCAACATTATCGAGTGTGTTTGTGTGCATGTGTGCTAACAGCACTTGCCCCAACAGTCTCTTAAGGCTATCACGGGGGATCTTTGTCTTTGTGTGCGTACGCGTGAGAGTCTCGCTTGGTCCTGGGCCCTCCCCTAGGTCGACTTAGCTTCAAATGAGTACCTGGTGCGGTGGTGTGTAAACACGAGCACTAGGGAGACAAAGGCGGCCGGGCGTGGTGCTGGCCACCCACCCCCCTCGTGTGCCGTGCCGGCCTTCATAGGTGCTGCTCGCTAACAGCACTTGCCCCAACAGTCTGTGAAGGCTATAAAGGGGATTTTGCCTTTGTTGTCTGTGTGCACACGTGTCTGTGTGTCTGTGTGCACACGTGTCTGTGTGTGTCTGTGTGTACACGTGTGTCTGTGTGTGTCTGTGTGCGTCTGTGTGCACACGTGTGTCTGTGTGTACATGTGTGTCTATGTGCACACATGCGTCTGTGTGTGTCTGTGTGCACACGTGTGTCTGTGTGTGTCTGTGTGCACACGTGTGTCTGTGTGTACATGTGTGTCTATGTGCACACGTGCGTCTGTGTGTGTCTGTGTGTACACGTGTGTCTGTGTGTACACGTGCGTCTGTGTGTGTCTGTGTGTGTGTACACGTGTGTCTGTGTGCACACGTGCGTCTGTGTGCACACGTGTGTCTGTGTGTAGACGTGTGTCTGTGTGTGTCTGTGTGTACGCGTGTCTGTGTGTACACGTGTGTCTGTGTGTGTCTGTGTGTGTCTGTGTGTACACGTGTCTCTGTGTGTGTATCTGTGTGTGTGTGTACACGTGTGTCTGTGTGTCTGTGTGTGTGTGTCTGCGTGTACACGTGTCTGTGTGTGTCTGTGTGTGTCTGTGTGTAGACGTGTCTCTGTGTGTGTGTCTGTGTGTACACGTGTCTCTGTGTGTGTGTCTGTGTGTGTCTGTGTGTGTCTGTGTGTGGGATCACCTGTGTGGGGCCGGTGGGGGCCGACACGACGATGAACTTGGGGGGCAGCCCAGACGCGTCGCTGCCCCCCTGCAGGGACGTGGAATAGAGCCCCCCCCCTGAGCCTGGCACCTTGATGATGGTGGAGGAGCGAGGGGGCAGCGCCGTCTGGGGGCTCGCGAGCGAGTGAGGGGCACCGATGGCGCCACGCACCTGGGGGGTGGGCACGGAAGCAACGTCAGCAACGTCGTCGTCATCAACACATCGTCGTCGTGATCAAACTACCCATCGTCGTCGTCGTCGTCGTCGTCCATACAGCGTCACAACTTGCAGGCGAGTTAAGTGGTGGCGGGCTTCAGCCGAGTACAGTGCTGTTCACGTGATGGCGGTGAGTGAAGGTGAGCGCGTGGCGGTTGTTGGGGTTACGACGGAGGGACTGAGGTGGTGAGTTTGAAGCCGCTCACCTGCCGGTGAGTGAAGGTGAGCGTGGGGCGGTTGTCGGGGTTACGACGGAGGGACTGAGGTGGTGAGTTTGAAGCCGCTCACCTGCCGGTGAGTGAAGGTGAGCGTGGGGCGGTTGTCGGGGTTACGACGGAGGGACTGAGGTGGTGAGTTTGAAGCCGCTCACCTGCCGGTGAGTGAAGGTGAGCGTGGGGCGGTTGTCGGGGTTACGACGGAGGGACTGAGGTGATGGTGGTGAGTTTGAAGCTGCTCACCTGTGGGTGAGTGAAGGTGAGCGTGGGGCGGTTGAGCTGCAGGCCCTGAGCGGTGATTGAGGAGGAGGAGGAGCTGACCTGCACGCGGGCCTTGGTGACGTGGGTGCACAGCAGGGGGCCCAGGTGCCCATAATCCGCCTTGTAGGCCTCGGCGCTGTCGGGGCCCGGACGCAGCTTGACCAGCACCGGCGCGCAGTGCTTCTGTTGATCACAAAGCGCAGCCGCGTCACCACCGCTGTACCACCAACACCACACCGCTGTACCACCAACACCACACCGCTGTACCACCAACACCACACCACCAACACCACACCGCTGTACCACCAACACCACACCGCTGTACCACCAACACCACACCACCAACACCACACCACCAACACCACACCGCTGTACCACCAACACCACACCGCTGTACCACCAACACCACACCACACCGCTGTACCACCAACACCACACCGCTGTACCACCAACACCACACCGCTGTACCACCAACACCACACCGCTGTACCACCAACACCACACTGCTGTACCACCAATACGACACTGCTGTACCACCAATACGACACTGCTGTACCACCAATACGACACCGCTGTAGCACCAACACCACACCACTGTACCACCAACACCACACCACTGTACCACCAACACCACACCACTGTACCACCAACACCACACCACTGTACCACCGACACCACACCACCATCATCATCATCCACTACCGCCTCTCACAACAAAGATCCCCCGTATAGCCTTAACAGACTATAGGTATTATATTCTTGGTTCTTTCGGTAAAGTCACGTAGAAGGGAAATAATAAGATAATATAAATATAAAACAATAAAAATTGTATAGGGGCAAGTGCTGTTAGCGAGCACTTATGAAGGCCGGCACGGCACACGAGGGGGTGGGTGGCCAGCACCACGCCCGACCGCCTTTGTCTCCCCAGTGGCGATGTTTACTCACCGCACCAGGTACTCATTTCAGGCCGAGTCGACCTAGGGGACGCCCAGGACCGGTTCAGATAATCGTCACTGGTGTTGGCCGTGAGTGGGAATCGAACCCGGATCGCCAGGTTCATAGCGCAGCGCGCTAACCGCTACACCACCGCTCCCCACAACTACCGCCCCTCACACCACCACCGCCACACACATACACACAACAACCGCCATTCGCCACTAAGTGGCGGTGACGTCACCACGACGCTTGTGCCAGGCCAAGTGCACCTTGAGGCCACGTGAAGTGTCGAACGCCCGCTGGCAGGAGGTCACGGGGCAGACCCAGCAGGTGCCACGGGTCGACTGACTGAGATGACCGAGATGACTGGCTGATGCGCCACCTGTGCCCCCTACTGTACCAACTTGCTGTGCTTTAGCCACCCGGCGCTCCGCGTGTGTGCACACACACACGCGCACACACACACACACAAGCACACACACACACACACGCACACACACGCTCGTCTGACCAGCAGCAGCGTCTGCACGTGCTGTGCCCCGATCTTGTCGATGTTGCTGATCACTGGGCCCTCCAGCACCTGCCGGATGCGGTCGCCCTCGGCGGGGAGACGCGGGATGACGAGCGTCTTGATCACCTGCGTGCGCACGCGGACAAGGAGGCCGTTGGGGCAAGTGCCGTTAGCGAGTAGCGGCACCGGCGAAGGCCGGCACGGCGCACGAGGGGGCGGGAGACCAGCACCACGCACGGCCGCCTTTGTCTCCCCAGTGGCGATGTTCACTACACACCGCACCAGCTACTCACGTGAAGCTGTTGAGACGACAGTAGTGTGTAGTGTATAGTAATGTGTATTGTATAGTATAGTAGTGTATAGTAGTGTGTATTGTATAGTATAGTAGTGTATAGTAGTGTGTATTGTATAGTATAGTAGTGTATAGTAGTGTGTATTGTATAGTATAGTAGTGTATAGTAATGTGTATTGTATTGTATAGTAGTGTATAGTAATGTGTATTGTATAGTATAGTAGTGTATAGTAGTGTGTATTGTATAGTATAGTAGTGTATAGTAGTGTGTATTGTATAGTATAGTAGTGTATAGTAGTGTGTATTGTATAGTATAGTAGTGTATAGTAGTGTGTATTGTATAGTATAGTAGTGTATAGTAATGTGTATTGTATAGTATAGTAGTGTATAGTAATGTGTATTGTATAGTATAGTAGTGTATAGTAGTGTGTATTGTATAGTATAGTAGTGTATAGTAATGTGTATTGTATAGTATAGTAGTGTATAGTAATGTGTATTGTATAGTATAGTAGTGTATAGTAGTGTATAGTGTATAGTAGTGTAGTGTATAGTAGTATAGTGTAGTGTATAGTAGTGTATAGTAGTATAGTGTAGTGTATAGTAGTGTATAGTAGTATAGTGTAGTGTATAGTAGTGTATAGTAGTATAGTGTAGTGTATAGTAGTGTATAGTAGTATAGTGTAGTGTATAGTAGTGTATAGTAGTGTAGTGTGTATTGGTGATGTTTACTACACACCGCACCAGCTACTCAAGTGAGGCTGTTGAGACGACCTAGGCGAGGCCTAGGATCGGGTCAAATAATCGTCACTGGTGTTGGCCGTGAGCGGGAAGTGTATAGTAGTGTATAGTGTATAGTAGTGTATAGTAGTGTGTAGTGTATAGTAGTGTGTAGTGTATAGTAGTGTGTAGTGTATAGTAGTGTAGTGTATAGTGTATATTAGTGTATAGTAGTGTAATGTGTATAGTAGTGTATAGTGTATAGTAGTGTAGTGTATAGTAGTGTGTAGTGTATAGTAGTGTATAGTAGTGTAATGTGTATAGTAGTGTATAGTAGTGTAGTGTATAGTAGTGTGTAGTGTATAGTAGTGTATAGTAGTGTAATGTGTATAGTAGTGTATAGTAGTGTAGTGTATAGTAGTGTATAGTAGTGTATAGTAGTGTATAGTAGTGTATAGTAGTGTAGTGTATAGTATATAGTGTATAGTAGTGTGTAGTGTATAGTAGTGTATAGTAGTGTGTAGTGTATAGTAGTGTGTAGTGTATAGTAGTGTATAGTGTATAGTAGTGTAATGTGTATAGTAGTGTATAGTAGTGTATAGTAGTGTATAGTAGTGTAATGTATAGTAGTGTATAGTGTATAGTAGTGTAGTGTATAGTAGTGTAGTGTATAGTAGTGTGTAGTGTATAGTAGTGTGTAGTGTATAGTAGTGTGTAGTGTATAGTAGTGTAGTGTATAGTAGTGTAGTGTATAGCAGAGGTGTGGACTCGAGTCATGTGACTTGGACTCGAGTCAGACTCGAGTCATGAATTTGATGACTTGCGACTCGACTTGGACTTGCATAACAATGACTTTGTCCCACCTATGAGATGTGGACTCGAGTCATGTGACTTGGACTCGAGTCAGACTCGAGTCATGAATTTGATGACTTGCGACTCGACTTGGACTTGCATAACAATGACTTTGTCCCACCTCTGGTGTATAGTGTATATTAGTGTATAGTAGTGTAATGTGTATAGTAGTGTATAGTAGTGTAGTGTATAGTAGTGTGTAGTGTATAGTAGTGTATAGTAGTGTAATGTGTATAGTAGTGTATAGTAGTGTAGTGTATAGTAGTGTGTAGTGTATAGTAGTGTATAGTAGTGTAATGTGTATAGTAGTGTATAGTGTATAGTAGTGTAGTGTATAGTAGTGTATAGTAGTGTATAGTAGTGTAGTGTATAGTATATAGTGTATAGTAGTGTGTAGTGTATAGTAGTGTATAGTGTATAGTAGTGTGTAGTGTATAGTAGTGTGTAGTGTATAGTAGTGTATAGTGTATAGTAGTGTAATGTGTATAGTAGTGTATAGTAGTGTATAGTAGTGTATAGTAGTGTATAGTAGTGTATAGTGTATAGTAGTGTAGTGTATAGTATATAGTGTATAGTAGTGTGTAGTGTATAGTAGTGTGTAGTGTATAGTAGTGTGTAGTGTATAGTAGTGTATAGTGTATAGTAGTGTATAGTAGTGTATAGTGTATAGTAGTGTGTAGTGTATAGTAGTGTGTAGTGTATAGTAGTGTAGTGTATAGTATATAGTGTATAGTAGTGTGTAGTGTATAGTAGTGTGTAGTGTATAGTAGTGTATAGTGTATAGTAGTGTATAGTAGTGTAGTGTATAGTAGTGTGTAGTGTATAGTAGTGTGTAGTGTATAGTAGTGTATAGTGTATAGTATATAGTAGTGTGTAGTGTATAGTAGTGTAGTGTATAGTAGTGTGTAGTGTATAGTAGTGTGTAGTGTATAGTAGTGTATAGTGTATAGTAGTGTATAGTGTATAGTATATAGTAGTGTGTAGTGTATAGTAGTGTGTAGTGTATAGTAGTGTAGTGTATAGTATATAGTGTATAGTAGTGTGTAGTGTATAGTAGTGTGTAGTGTATAGTAGTGTATAGTGTATAGTAGTGTATAGTGTATAGTAGTGTAGTGTATAGTATATAGCAGAGGTGTGGACTCGAGTCATGTGATTTGGACTCGAGTCAGACTCGAGTCATGAATTTGATGACTTGCGACTCGACTTGGACTTGCATAACAATGACTTTGTCCCACCTATGAGATGTGGACTCGAGTCATGTGACTTGGACTCGAGTCAGACTCGAGTCATGAATTTGATGACTTGCGACTCGACTTGGACTTGCATAACAATGACTTTGTCCCACCTCTGGTATATAGTGTATAGTAGTGTGTAGTGTATAGTAGTGTATAGTGTATAGTAGTGTATAGTAGTGTATAGTGTATAGTAGTGTAGTGTATAGTATATAGTGTATAGTAGTGTGTAGTGTATAGTAGTGTGTAGTGTATAGTAGTGTAGTGTATAGTATATAGTGTATAGTAGTGTGTAGTGTATAGTAGTGTGTAGTGTATAGTAGTGTAGTGTATAGTATATAGTGTATAGTAGTGTGTAGTGTATAGTAGTGTGTAGTGTATAGTAGTGTAGTGTATAGTATATAGTGTATAGTAGTGTATAGTGTATAGTAGTGTAGTGTATAGTATATAGTGTATAGTAGTGTATAGTGTGTAGTAGTGTATAGTGTATAGTAGTGTATAGTATATAGTGTATAGTAGTGTGTAGTGTATAGTAGTGTGTAGTGTATAGTAGTGTGTAGTGTATAGTAGTGTATAGTGTATAGTAGTGTATAGTAGTGTATAGTGTATAGTAGTGTAGTGTATAGTAGTGTAGTGTATAGTAGTGTAGTGTATAGTGTATAGTAGTGTATAGTAGTGTATAGTAGTGTGTAGTGTATAGTAGTGTATAGTGTATAGTAGTGTATAGTGTGTAGTGTATAGTAGTGTATAGTAGTGTATAGTAGTGTATAGTAGTCTAGTGTACAGTAGTGTAGTGTATAGTAGTGTATAGTAGTGTAGTGTATAGTAGTGTAGTGTATAGTGTATATTAGTGTATAGTAGTGTAGTGTATAGTAGTGTGTAGTGTATAGTAGTGTAGTGTATAGTAGTGTATAGTAGTGTGTAGTGTATAGTAGTGTATAGTAGTGTATAGTAGTGTATAGTGTATAGTAGTGTGTAGTGTATAGTAGTGTATATTGTAGTGTATAGTAGTGTAGTGTACAGTAGTGTAGTGTATAGTAGTGTATAGTAGTGTATAGTATAGTAGTGTATAGTAGTGTGTAGTGTATAGTTGTATGTGTGTACGCATGTTGAACATCTGTTGCACTGTACATAGCCAATCGTGCCCATCGGTGGTGCAGCATCAGAAATGGGGTCAGTGCGACGACCTCCCATTGGCCAACCGGAGTGCCACTGACCAGAGGTCGCAAACGGGTTTTGATTCCTTACCCGTACCCGGCCGCACCAGGGTCGCAAACGGGTACCCGTACACGTAACCGGCCGTACCCGTACCCTACCCGTACCCGGCCGGGTATCGGGTACCCGATTGCGACCTCTGGGATGAAGCCACGTTGCAGGCGCGGGTGGGTTGATTCTAGGAACTTGAATTGTGAGAAGAGACAAGACGTTGGGAAATGAGTGACAAACGGTGACTCACCGGTGACTCACGGCCTACCCGTACCCGGCCGCACCAGGGTCGCAAACGGGTACCCGTACCCGGCCAGGTACGGGTAGCCGGGTTTCGGGTACCCGGTTGCGACCTCTGCCGCTGACTGTCACGAGGGGGAGCGGAGGCGGCGTGTGGGGGGGTTGGGGGTTGGAGAGGGGGGGGTTGAGGGGGGGGGGTTGAGGGGGGGGGGCTGAGGGGGGGGGCTGAGGGGGAGGGGCTCACGTCGAAGCCGAGCTCGGCCAGGCCCGCGATGCAGCCGTAGCGTGTGGTCCACGGCGTCTTGTCGTCGTGCAGACTCTGCGAGACACAAAGTTACACAAAGTCAAAAGATCCCCCCCCCCCGTATAGCCCTGACGGCCTGCTGGGGCAAGTGTTGCTAGCAAGCATGGCACACGAGGGGGTGGGTGGGTGGCCGGCACGATGGCAGAGCACCTTTGTATCCCCGCCGCTAGCAACAAGCAATGCACACACAGACAGTTGGTGTACTTGGATACGAGAGTTGCGCATTTATAAATTAACTCACTTAACAAAGGTCCCCCGTGTAGCCTTAACATACTTGTGGGGGCAAGTGCTGTTGGCGAGTAGCACCGATGAAGACCGGCACGGCACACGAGGGGGTGGGTGGTCAGCAGAGTGTGAGTGAGTGGAGTTTGTGTGATCTCCCCCTGTTCTACAGAGTGAGTGTAGTTTGTATGATCTACCCCTGTTCTACAGAGTGAGTGAGTGAGTGGAGTTTGTATGATCTACCCCTGTTCTACAGAGTGAGTGAGTAAGTGGAGTTTGTATGATCTCCCCCTGTTCTACAGAGTGAGTGAGTAGAGTTTGTATGATCTCCCCGTTCTGCAGGGTGTGAGTGAGTGGAGTTTGTATGATCTCCCCCTGTTCCACAGAGTGTGAGTAAGTGGAGATTGTATGATCTCCCCCTGTTCTACAGAGTGAGTGGAGTTTGTATTATCTCCCCCTGTTCTACAGAGTATGTGAGTGGAGTTTGTATGATCTCCCCCTGTCCTACAGAGTGAGTGAGCGGAGTTTGTATCTTATCCCCCGGTACTGCAAGAGTGTGTGAGTAAGTGGAGTTTGTATGATCTCCCCCTGTTCTACAGAGTGTGTGAGTAAGTGGAGTTTGTATGATCTCCCCCTGTTCTACAGAGTGTGTGAGTAAGTGGAGTTTGTATGATCTCCCCCTGTTCTACAGAGTGAGTGAGTAAGTGGAGTTTGTATGATCTCCCCCTGTTCTACAGAGTGTCAGTAAGTGGAGTTTGTATGATCTCCCCCTGTTCTACAGAGTGAGTGGAGTTTGTATGATCTCCTCCTGTTCTACAGAGTGTGAGTGCGTGGAGTTTGTATGATCTCCCCCGGTACTGCAGTGTGAGTGAGCGGAGTTTGTATGTTATCCCCCGGTACTGCAAGAGTGTGTGAGTAAGTGGAGTTTGTATGATCTCCCCCTGTTCTGCAGAGTGTGAGTGAGTGGAGTTTGTGTCATCTCCCCCTGTTCTGCTGAGCGAGTGAGTGGAGTTTGTATGATCTCCCCCTGTTCTACAGAGTGAGTGGAGTTTGTATGATCTCCTCCTGTCCTACAGTGTGAGTGAGTGGAGTTTGTATGATTTACCCCTGTTCTACAGAGTGTGTGAGTGCGTGGAGTTTGTATGATCTCCCCCTGTCCTGCAGGGTATGAGTGAGTGGAGTTTGTATGATCTCCCCCTGTCCTACAGAGTGTGAGTGAGTGGAGTTTGTATGATCTCCCCCTGTCCTACAGAGTGTGAGTGAGTGGAGTTTGTATGATCTCCCCCTGTTCTACAGAGTGAGAGTTAGTGCGTGGAGTTTGTATGATCTCCCCCTGTTCTACAGAGTGTGTGAGTGAGTGGAGTTTGTGTGATCTCCTCCTGTTCTACAGAGTGAGTGAGTGGAGTTTGTGTGATCTCCCCCTGTACTACAGAGTGAGTGAGTGGAGTTTGTATGATCTCCCCCTGTCCTACAGAGTGTGTGAGTGGAGTTTGTATGATCTCCCCCTGTCCTACAGAGTGTGAGTGAGTGGAGTTTGTATGATCTCCCCCTGTTCTACAGAGTGAGTGAGTGGAGTTTGTATGATCTCCCCCTGTTCTACAGAGTGAGTGAGTGGAGTTTGTGTGATCTCCCCCTGTCCTACAGTGTGTGAGTGAGTGAGTGGAGTTTGTATGATCTCCCCCTGTTCTACAGAGTGAATGAGTGGAGTTTGTGTGATCTCCCCCTGTTCTACAGAGTGAGAGTGAGTGGAGTTAGTATGATCTCCCCCTGTTCTACAGAGTGAGAGTGAGTGAGTGTAGTTTGTATGTTATCCCCCTGTCCTACAGAGTGTGAGTGAGTGAGTGTAGTTTGTATGATCTCCCCCTGTCCTGCAGAGTGTGAGTGAGTGAGTGTAGTTTGTATGATCTCCCCCTGTCCTGCAGAGTGTGAGTGAGTGAGTGGAGTTTGTATGATCTCCCCCTGTCTTACAGAGTGTGTGTGAGTGCGTGGAGTTTGTATGTTCTCTCCCGGTACTGCAAGAGTGAGTGAGTGTAGTTTGTATGTTATCCCCCTGTTCTACAGAGTGAGAGTGAGAGAGTGGAGTTTGTATGATCTCCCCCTGTTCTACAGAGTGAGAGTGAGAGAGTGGAGTTTGTATGATCTCCCCCTGTTCTACAGAGTGAGTGAGTGGAGTTTGTATGATCTCCCCCTGTTCTACAGAGTGTGAGTGAGTGGAGTTTGTATGATCTCCCCCTGTCCTACAGAGTGTGAGTGAGTGGAGTTTGTATGATCTCCTCCTGTTCTACAGAGTGAGAGTGAGTGAGTGGAGTTTGTATGATCTCCCCCTGTTCTACACAGTGATTGAGTGAGTGGAGTTTGTATGATAACCCCCTGTCCTACAGAGTGAGAGTGAGTGGAGTTTGTATGATCTCTCCCGGTACTGCAAGAGTGCGAGAGTGAGTGGAGTTTGTATGATCTACCCCTGTCCTACAGAGTGTGTGAGTGCGTGGAGTTTGTATGATCTCCCCCTGTTCTTCAAGGTATGAGTGAGTGGAGTTTGTATGATCTCTCCCTGTTCTACAGTGTGTGAGTGAGTGAGTGGAGTTTGTATGATCTCTCCCTGTTCTACAGAGTGAGTGAGTGGAGTTTGTATGATCTCCCCCTGTCCTACAGAGTGAGAGTGAGTGAGTGGAGTTTGTATGATCTCTCCCTGTCCTACAGAGTGTGAGTGAGTGAGTGGAGTTTGTATGATCTCTCCCTGTCCTACAGAGTGTGAGTGAGTGTAGTTTGTATGATCTCCCCCTATCCTGCAGAGTGTGAGTGAGTGAGTGGAGTTTGTATGATCTCCCCCTGTCCTACAGAGTGTGTGAGTGCGTGGAGTTTGTATGATCTCTCCCTGTCCTACAGAGTGTGTGAGTGCGTGGAGTTTATATGTTCTCTCCCGGTACTGTAAGAGCGTGAGGCCTCTGCCGGGTCCACGGAGTGCAACGGAGACAGCAAAGGAGGCAATGAGCACCTTCACGAAGGTCTTGGTCGAGCGGGACTGGATGTTGTTCGTCGTAGAGCTGAAGTTCTTGCAGATCTGGGCCATGAGGCGCGCGGCAAAGTCGCGCAGGGCCCAGTGGTTGTCCACGTCGGGGCGCAGGCAGAGCTGGCGGCTCACGATGCACGTCACCACCGCGGGGATCAGCTCGTGCAGCTGCACAACGGGGGACACATCAAGACCAAAGAGTGGGCGGCGCGGTGGTGAGATGGTAACTGGATCACCTGGTATGCAGGAGGTCGTGGGTTCGAGTCCGACGCTGATGCATGCTGCTGTGTATTTGGGTCCTCCGGTTTTGATCTCCGCATTTAGAATCAAAACCGTGCGTTCAGAGCATTTGGCTGCGATATATTTCCACGAGATAAGCCACTTGATTGGGCTATTATGTGACGCCAGGTCACTAGAAAAAGAGCGAAATAGCTCAGTGGGCCTTACCTGGTAAAATACGGTTTTAAGATTCAGATGCGCTTTTGCGGCCGTCTGGAATGCTCTTCCTTACAAACTCGGGCCGCTGGGTTCATAGTGCCGTGCGCTAACCGCTGCGCCACCGCTCCCCACATCCTTTACTGCAGTATCCGACCGCGTCTGTCCAGTGCTCTCCGAGCTGCGTTGGCTTCCGGTTGCCGAACGAAAACGTTATCAGGTCGCACTCATTACATACAAAGTGCTTGCCACAAATGGACCGCAATACCTTGCGAATCTCATCAAGGAGAATAAACCATCACGTGAACTTCGTTCATCCTCGCAGTGGCTTTTGGCTAATCATCGAACAAAGAGGGTCACCGCATCGCGTACTTTCAGGTGCGTTTCCGTGGCTGTCAGTAACACCCTCCCTTCCGATATTAGGAACATCACAAATCATCATCGAGATTGAAAACTTCATTTCTTTCTAACGACGTTTCATATTTCGTTTGTTGTCCTTCCCATGCGCCTCTGATTAGCACTGTTGGCTACGTACGGTGCGAAAGAAGTTTAACATGCATACATACAGTCATCCCCCCTATATAGCCTTAACAGACTATAGAGGCAATGGCTGTAGCACCAATGAAGGCCGCCAAGGCACACGAGGGGGTGGGTGGCCAGAACCACGCCCAGCCGCCTTTGTCTCCCTAGTGGCGATGTTTACACACCGCACCGGCTACTCATTTGAGGCAGAGTCGACCTAGGGGGAGGCCCAGGATCGATTCAGAAAATAGTCACTGGTATTGGCGGCCATGAGCAGGAATCGAACTTGGGTTGCCGTGTTCGTAGTGGAGCGCGCTAAACACTTTGCTACACACGCACAGACACGCACAGACACGCACAGACACGCACAGACACGCACAGACATACACAAAAATCTCCGGTGTTGCCGTTCAAAGGCTGTTGAAGTATGCAAACACACACACCCACAAAACGCAGTAAAACACGCATGCGTACAAAGACAAAGATCCCCCTCATAGCCTCAACAGACTATTGGGGCAAGTGCTGTTGGCGAGTAGCACCAATGAAGACCGGCACACTGTGGCAGACGAGGGGGTGGGTGGGTGGCCAGCACCACGCCTGACGCACGGAGCCACAGACACACAAAGCAACATCATCCTGCGCCCATCTTCGCGGACGGCGTAGAACCACCGAGCGGTGCAGATTCCACATTCCCAAAGCCAGCACCGCTCTCTCCAATCTCCCACTGAGGAAGCAGTGAGGGAGCTGGGTGGTGGTGGTGGTGGTGGGGGGGGGGGTGTTCACACGAGCTCACGTATTTCTCCAGGTAGAGCGTCTGGTTGTCCAGCAGTGCCTTGGTCATCCTCATGAGGTAGATGAGCAGAGCCAGGTTGTTCTGAGCGACGTTCACGCGCACCTGCAGGTGCCGGGGGGGTAGTTCACAACGGCAGTGTCAGAGACAATGGTAGTGTCAGAGACAATGGTAGTGTCAGACACAATGGTAGTGCCAGAGACAATGGTAGTGTCAGAGACAATGGTAGTGTCAGAGACAATGGTAGTGCCAGAGACAATGGTAGTGCCAGAGACAATGGTAGTGCCAGAGACAATGGTAGTGCCAGAGACAATGGTAGTGCCAGAGACAATGGTAGTGCCAGAGACAATGGTAGTGTCAGAGACAATGGCAGTGTCAGAGACAATGGTAGTGCCAGAGACAATGGTAGTGCCAGAGACAATGGTAGTGCCAGAGACAATGGTAGTGTCAGAGACAATGGTAGTGTCAGAGACAATGGTAGTGTCAGAGACAATGGTAGTGCCAGAGACAATGGTAGTGCCAGAGATAATGGTAGTGCCAGAGACAACGGTAGTGTCAGAGACAATGGTAGTGTCAGAGACAATGGTAGTGCCAGAGACAATGGTAGTGCCAGAGACAATGGTAGTGTCAGAGACAATGGTAGTGTCAGAGACAATGGTAGTGCCAGAGACAATGGTAGTGTCAGAGACAATGGTAGTGACAGAGACAACGGTAGTGTCAGAGACAATGGTAGTGTCAGAGACAATGGTAGTGTCAGAGACAATGGCAGTGTCAGAGACAATGGTAGTGCCAGAGACAATGGTAGTGTCAGAGACAATGGTAGTGTCAGAGACAATGGTAGTGCCAGAGACAATGGTAGTGCCAGAGACAATGGTAGTGTCAGAGACAATGGTAGTGTCAGAGACAATGGTAGTGTCAGAGACAATGGTAGTGTCAGAGACAATGGTAGTGTCAGAGACAACGGAAGTGTCAGAGACAATGGTAGTGTCAGAGACAATTGTAGTGTCAGAGACAATGGTAGTGTCAGAGACAATGGTAGTGTCAGAGACAATGGTAGTGCCAGAGATAATGGTAGTGCCAGAGACAACGGTAGTGTCAGAGACAATGGTAGTGTCAGAGACAATGGTAGTGCCAGAGACAATGGTAGTGCCAGAGACAATGGTAGTGTCAGAGACAATGGTAGTGTCAGAGACAATGGTAGTGCCAGAGACAATGGTAGTGTCAGAGACAATGGTAGTGACAGAGACAACGGTAGTGTCAGAGACAATGGTAGTGTCAGAGACAATGGCAGTGTCAGAGACAATGGCAGTGTCAGAGACAATGGTAGTGCCAGAGACAATGGTAGTGTCAGAGACAATGGTAGTGTCAGAGACAATGGTAGTGCCAGAGACAATGGTAGTGCCAGAGACAATGGTAGTGTCAGAGACAATGGTAGTGTCAGAGACAATGGTAGTGTCAGAGACAATGGTAGTGTCAGAGACAACGGAAGTGTCAGAGACAATGGTAGTGTCAGAGACAATTGTAGTGTCAGAGACAATGGTAGTGTCAGAGACAACGGTAGTGTCAGAGACAACGGTAGTGCCAGAGACAATGGTAGTGTCAGAGACAATGGTAGTGTCAGAGACAATGGTAGTGTCAGAGACAATGGTAGTGTCAGAGACAATGGTAGTGCCAGAGACAATGGTAGTGCCAGAGACAATGGTAGTGCCAGAGACAATGGTAGTGCCAGAGACAACGGTAGTGTCAGAGACAATGGTGGTGTCAGAGACAATGGTAGTGCCAGAGACAATGGTAGTGCCAGAGACAATGGTAGTGTCAGAGACAATGGTAGTGTCAGAGACAATGGTAGTGTCAGAGACAATGGTAGTGTCAGAGACAATGGTAGTGCCAGAGACAATGGTAGTGCCAGAGACAATGGTAGTGCCAGAGACAATGGTAGTGTCAGAGACAATGGTAGTGTCAGAGACAATGGTAGTGTCAGAGACAATGGTAGTGTCAGAGACAATGGTAGTGTCAGAGACAATGGTAGTGCCACAGACAATGGTAGTGCCAGAGACAATGGTAGTGCCAGAGACAATGGTAGTGTCAGAGACAATGGTAGTGTCAGAGACAATGGAAGTGTCAGAGACAATGGTAGTGTCAGAGACAATGGTGATCCTGGGTTCCGGCCCGGAGCAGCCAAGGCTACTGCATGGCGAAGCCGAGTGAACTCACTCCTACTCTTAGGTTTTTTCGGTAAAGTCACGTAGGTAAAAAAATAAAATTAAAAGTTAATAAAAGTAATAATGGAAATAAAATGAAATAATAAATGACGATATTTCGGAGGCAACACAAGTCTCCGTCATCAGGTGGGACCGTCACAGCTAAAATTACTGCATCAAGTGTTTAAGGGCTGGTCTTTTGGAATTTTTCCTCACTTGAAACAGTAAATTAGCTGTGACGGTCCCACCTGATGACGGAGACTTGTGTTGCCTCCGAAACGTCGTCATTTATAATTTTACTTTATTTCCATTATTACTTTTATTAACTTTTCATTTTATTTTTTACCTACGTGACTTTACCGAAAAAATCCAAGAGTATGAATCCTTGCAGTCACGAAAGCTTCGAATCTAGAATTGAACTCACTCCCTCAGAGATGAAGGTGCTGAACCGTGGCAGCATCTGGTACAGCCCCGGGTCGCTAGCGATGCTCTGCAGTGCTTCCTGTAACACGCACAAAGACAAAGATCCACCGTGTAGCCTTAACAGTATGTTGGGACAAGTGTTGTTACAGAGCACCTATGAAGGCTGACACGGCACACGAGGGGGTGGGTGGCCAGCACCACGCCTTTGTATCCCCAGTGGCGATGTTTACTACACACCGCACCAGGTACTCATTTGAGGCACACACACATGACAAGAACAGCAACCGCCATTCGCCACTAAGGGGCGGTGACATCACCACGGTGTCTGTGCCAGGCTATGTGCACGTTGAGGCCATGTGAAGTGTCGAAAGCCTGCTAGAAGACCGTCACGGGGCAGACCCAGGTGCCACGGGTCGACTGACTGAGATGACTGGCTGATGCACCACCTGTGCCCCCTACTGTGCTGACTTGCTGTGCTTTAGCCACCCGGCGCTCCGCTCATTGTTGTGAGCGTCGCTCCTCCGCCCTCCGTTGTTGTTGGAGGGCGACTGCCTCCAACTGCCCAGTAGCGTCCTTCACGAGCTTCCTCTACAGAGCCCGATCTTGACACCGCTGGTACCAGTCATCGGCAAGTCCACTCAGCTCCACGTCCTCTTGTACCACATCACTCCATCTCTTCTCTAGCCCGTGCAGCGCCAATTTAGCCCCCTCTATCCGGCCAAACAAAAGCTGTTTAGGCATGAGGTAACTGGGCATGCGGGCTACATGACCCAGTCAAAGCAGATTTGCCTGCCGGAGGAGGTCACCGATGGAACTTTGTCCAGATCTTTCAAGGATTTGTGAGCTCCTCACACAATCCAGCCTGGTTAAACCCAGGATGGATTGTAGGCAGGCCAGCCTAAATGTTTCTAACCGGTGAAGATGTTCCATTAGGGGGGTCCACGGTTCGCAAGCGTCAAGAAGGGAGGGAATGACTGGCTGAGAAGACCTGAAGCTTCATGTGGAGCGACAGACCAGGTAGCTTCCACACAGCGCTATGCAACCGATGAAAAGATAATGCCGCTCGACTGTTTCGGAGTGAGACCTCTGCTGTCAAACTGGAGCCAGTCATGAGCACACTGCCCAGGTGTGTGAAACTCTCCACTCTCTCCACAACCGCCCCATTATAAATTGGGAGTGGTGGGGGTGGAGTGTCCGATGGTACAAAATACCCAGGCAGGTGCTTAGTTTTGGTGGGCGTGATGGTAAGGCCCCACCTTGTAGTGGCACCCTCCACGTTCAGTAGCAGCGCCTCCAACTCCTCCTCTGAGTGAGCAGCAATAACCAAATCATCGGCATACATAACATGGTTGACTAATAGGGAGCCGTCTGTTGACTGCACCCGGGTATCGATCAGCCTCCCATTGTATCTGTACCAGATGGAAATTCCTCCGGTACAGCCATGGAAGGCTTCACTAACTACGTGGTCGAAACAGATGTTAAATCATGTGGGAGCCAGAGGACATCCCTGTCGCACCCCAAGATGAAGAGGGAATGGCTCAGACTCCCGGTGACGTAGTTTTGTCCGGGCCCACTCACCATCATGAAGGTCCTTAATGATTGTGAGCAGAGTCAGGGACTCCGAAAGCACGAAGAACCCAGAGCCTAGGTCTACTGATGGTATCATAGGCCTTGACCAGGTCAACAAAGCAGAGATGTAGGTCTTGTTGGAATTCCCTACACCTCTGCTGTAGCAGACTTACAGAAAATATGGCATCTGTGCAGGACCGCCCTTTCCTGAAACCGCATTGGGGCTCCGCAAGCCTCTCCTCAGCGTGCCTAGCAAGGCGATGTTGAATAATCCTTGCCAGGACCTTTCCCGGCACACTGAGGAATGAGATGCCCCTGTAGTTGTTGTGGCAGTCTGTGCGGTCCCCCTTCTTAAAGAGGGAGACCACCAGGGCATCCTTCCAATCTTGCAGAACCCATCCAGTGGTCCAGACTGTTGCTATGATATCATGTAGGGCAGTCTGTGCACAAACGCTACCCTCCCTTAGCATTTCACTTGAGAGATCATCCCTGCCCAGTGCCTTTCCTGATCTCAACTTCAGTACTTCCTCAACAGATGGCACCTCAGCCAGCCACACACAGGCAGTAACTCCTTCTTCCAATCTTGACTTAAAGCTTTCGTGACGCAGATAGGTTCAAAGATGACGACCGCTTGTGTTGCGATCGAAACGTCGTGGCTTTTTTGTTATTTTATTTTAACCTATCTAGGTGACGTCACCGAAAGACCCACAGAATAGACTTCTTCCAATATTTGAGGCACCCCAGCCTCAGCAGGGTCATCCCCACTTGACCCCATGATGTTTTCCAGGCTGAGGGATTTCCCCTCCCCCCCCCCTCCAAGACCTCACAGAATTGCTCAGCAAATCTGCAAATCTGTTCCTGGGTGTCAGAGGTTGGATCACCCTTCTTTCCCCTAATGATGGAGATAGGTGTGGCGTTGCAAGTTACATTTGCGATGGCATTGAGGCAGATTCCATCTCCTCAGCAACTTACGTAGTGTTTTTTTTTATCTACGTGACTTTACCGAAAGAACCAAGGAATATCGACATGGATTCGTTTTTTGGTTCACAGCACAAAGTTATGGTTCATGATCGATCTCCTGAGGTTAGGCCACACGTAACGATGCAACGTCAACACAAACCACCAAACGCATCCAATCCAATCAAACTGCCACGTGTACAAGATAACCGGCTGTGTGGATATCTGGCTGTGTGGATATCCGGTGACGTGGTTATCAGGCTGTGTGGCTATACAACTATTCATAATATAGGTTTTTGGGTGAGATCGCGTTATTTATAAATGTGTCGTAACCCTCCACCACCCGACACGGCCAAACAGTAAAAAACTGTCACGTTTTTCAAAGGACAAAATAATTCACTTCTTTAGCCCACCGGTGTGTTGAAGAGAGAATCAACAGCATTTTAAAATTTGAGTAGCACGACGTTTCGCTGGTAATTACAATCAGCTTCATCGGGCAAGAATGGTGAAGCTCTCCTACTATCCAACTACAGTAGAACCTCTGGTCACGACCATAATTCGTTCCATAACTTTGGTCGCAACCCCATTTGGTCGTGACTCCAACCTAATTTCCCCATTGGATTGTCCGTAAATACGATTAATCCGTTCCAGACTCCTACGAACTGAATATAAATATTGTTTTTTAAAGATTTTTAAGCACAACAATAGTTAATTATGCCATAGAATTCACAGTGCAATAGTAAACTAAATGTAAAAACATTGAATAACACTGAGACAACCTTGAACAACAGAGAAAACGAACATTTGCCGCGTCAAGGTTTAGAATCGTTCAACAAGATGATTGTTTCGTCTGCTACATCAGTCGGTCGATTCTGAGAGAGAGAGAGAATATTCACATGAGCAATTCATGTTTCTATTGAAAGTAAGTTAACAGTAATATTTGGGTACAATATTGTTTTTGGAAGCATTCACCATAATATCGTGTGAACGTTTACTTCACCGCATCATCGAATGAATGATGCGAGAAGAAATTAACGGGTTCTTATGTTAGCGATTTACGTACTCGGCGCTTTCGCTCTCTAAATTACGGCTTGAATGAGGGGGGAGGGGTATGACTACACTCACAAAATTAATATCTTACTAGGAATTCAATATAACAAAAGTTATATATATATATAACTGTTACGCTTTGTGTTGTTTGTAAACAAACAACAGGAAATTTGGCACTTACAAAAGAAAATGGCGCAGAAGGGGAAATCGGCCGCGGCCGTGTTTGATCGCCACCCGAGTTTGTGTTCGTGACCAGATTCCAAAAATTTGTGAATTTTTTGGTCGTAACCCGATTTGGTCGTGGTCAGAAGCGTTTGTGACCAGAAGTTCTCCTTATGTGGCTATCATCCGGCTGCGTGGCTATCATCCGGCTATGTGGCAATCCGGCTGCGTGGATATCCGGCGGTGTGGATATCCATTGGTGTGGATATCCGGTGGTGTGGATATCCATTGGTGTGGATATCCGGTGGTGTGGATATCCATTGGTGTGGATATCCATTGGTGTGGATATCCATTGGTGTGGATATCCGGTGGTGTGGCAATCCGGCGGTGTGGCTATCCGGCTGCGTGGATATCCGGTGGTGTGGATATCCATTGGTGTGGATATCCATTGGTGTGGATATCCGGTGGTGTGGATATCCGGCGGTGTGGATATCCATTGGTGTGGATATCCGGTGGTGTGGATATCCATTGGTGTGGATATCCGGTGGTGTGGATATCCATTGGTGTGGATATCCGGCGGTGTGGCTATCCGGTGGTGTGGATATCCGGTGGTGTGGATATCCGGTGGTGTGGATATCCATTGGTGTGGATATCCGGTGGTGTGGATATCCATTGGTGTGGATATCCGGTGGTGTGGATATCCGGTGGTGTGGAAATCCATTGGTGTGGATATCCGGCAGTGTGGCTATCCGGTGGTGTGGCTATCCGGCTGCGCGCGTCACCGCTCGCTTGGACTCGCAGGAGCCGACGCAGGCCTCCGTGATCTCCTTGTAGTAGAGCTGCTGCTCCACGGAGAGCTCGTGCGTGGCGCGCGCCTTCACGCGCACGGCGGCGCCCTCCGCAGGCACCTTCCTCTTGTCCTTGCCTGCGCGAGACGCGGCGGGAGACGGGGCAGAGGGGCAGTGCGGGCGCGTGGGAGACGGAGGGAGAGAGGGCATGGACGTATGGACGTTTGTACTCTAATAATAATAATAGTTCAATTTATAAAGCGCACAAATTTGCAGACGTAGTGGCCGCAACTCAGAGGCGCGGAGCCAAGCTCAGAGTCGCTCGAAAGCACGTGGTTGTAGAGGTGAGTTTTTAAGTCTCTCTTGAAGGAGGCGATTGAGGTGATGCTGCGAATGTGCAGAGGGATATCGTTCCAGACTGAAGTTCTTTCGCGCCGTACATAGCCAAACCGTGCGATTCGGAAGTGCGGGCTCATCGAAAGTGCGGACAGACGTGGCGAGGGAGTGGGTGGGAGAGGCCTGGTGTTCGTGGGACTGAGGGTGTGAGTGGGAATCGAACTCGGGCCGCCGGGATTTGTAGAGCGGCGTGCTGACCCCAACCAAAATGCTCCCACCAAGACAAAGAACCCCTGTATAGCCTCAAGAGACTTTATGGGGCAAGTGCTGTTAGCGAGCACCTATGAAGGCCGGCACGGCACACGAGGGGGTGGGTGGCAAGCACCACGCCCGGCCGCCTTTGTCAACCTAGATTTCCTAAAAATCCCTAGTGCCCATTCTTTTTAAACCACACCAGGTACTCATTCGAGGCTGAGTCGACCTAGAACTGGTGCAAATAATCATCACCAATGTGGGCCGTGAGCAGGATTCTTACTCCAGTCGCCGGGTTCGTAGCGCAGTGCGCTAACCGCTGCACTACCACTCCCCCAAACAACAACAACAACCGCCATTCGCCACTAAGTGGCGGTGACGTCACCACGACGCCTGTGCCAGGCCATGTGCACCTTGAGGCCACGTGAAGTATCGAACGCCCGCTGGCAGGAGGTCACGGGGCAGACCCAGCAGGTGCCACGGGTCGACTGACTGAGATGACCGACTCCCCCCACACGCGCCCGCACACAAAGATAAAGATCCCCCATATAGCCTTAACAGACTGTAGGGGCAAGTGCTGTTAGCGAGCACCTATGAAGGCCGGAACGGCGCACGAGGGGGTGGGTGGCCAGCACCACGCCCGACCGCCTTTGTCTCCCCAGTGGCGATGTTTACACACCGCACCAGGTACTCATTTGAGGCCGAGTCGACCTAGGGGAGGCCCAGGACCGGTTCAGATAATCGTCACTGATGTTGGCCGTGAGCGGGAATCGAACCCGTGTCGCCGGGTTCGTAGCGCAGCGCGCTAACCGCTACACTACCGCCTGCACACACACGCACACAGACTCACACACACGCACACACGCGCATGCTCGCGCACACACACGCGTGCTCACACACACACACACACGCGTGCTCACACACACACGCGTGCTCACACACACACGCGTGCTCACACACACACGCGTGCTCACACACACACGCGTGCTCACACACACACGCGTGCTCACACACACACACACGTGCTCACACACCCACACACGCCACACTCATACACACACACGCGTGCTCACACACACACACACGCGTGCTTACACACCCACACACACACACACGCGTGCTCACACACACACACTCTAACACACACACGCGTGCTCACACACACAACAACAACAACAACCGCCATTCGCCACTAAGTGGCGGTGACGTCACCACGACGCTTGTGCCAGGCCATGTGCACCCTGAGGCCACGTGAAGTGTCGAACGCCCGCTGGCAGGAGGTCACGGGGCAGACCCAGCAGGTGCCACGGGTCGACTGACCGAGATGACCGAGATGACTGGCTGATCCACCACCTGTGCCCCCTACTGTGCCAACTTGCTGTGCTTTAGCCACCCGGCGCTCCGCTCGTTGTTGTGAGCGTCGCTCCTCCGCCCTCCGTTGTTGTTGGAGGGCGACTGCCTCCAACTGCCCAGTAGCGTCCTTCACGAGCCTCCTCCACTGAGGCCGATCTTGACACCGCTGGTACCAGTCATCGGCAAGTCCACTCAGCTCCACGTCCTCCTGTACCACATCACTCCATCTCTTCTCTAGCCCGTGCCGCGCCCGTTTAGCCCCCTCGATCCGGCCGAACAAAAGCTGTTTAGGCATGCGGTGGCTGGGCATGCGGGCTACATGACCCAGCCAACGCAGCCTTGCCTGCCGGAGGAGCTCACTGATGGAACTTTGTCCAGATCTTTCAAGGATTTGTGAGCTCCTCACACAATCCAGCCTGGTTAAACCCAGGATGGATCGTAGGCAGGCCAGCCTAAATGTTTCCAACCGGCGAAGATGCTCCACTAGGGGGGTCCACGTTTCGCAAGCGTAGAGAAGGGAGGGAATGACCGTGGCCGAGAAGACCTGAAGCTTCGTGCGGAGCGACAGACCAGGTAGCTTCCACACAGCGTTACGCAACCGATGAAAAGATATTGCCGCTCGACTGATTCGGAGTGAGACCTCTGCTGATAAACTGGAGCCGGTCATAAGCACACTGCCCAGGTATGGGAAACTCTCCACTCTCTCCACAACTGCCCCATCACCGATTGGGAGTTGTGGGGGTGGAGTGCCCGATGGTACAAAATACCCAGGCAGGTGCTTAGTTTTGGTGGGGCTGATGGTAAGGCCCCACCTCTTAGTGGCACGCTCCAGTCTCAGCAGCAGCGTCTCCAACTCCTCTTCTGAATGAGCAGCTATTACCAAATCATCGGCATACATAACGTGGTTGACCAATAGGGAGCCATCCCTTGATCGCACCCGGGCGTCGATCAGCCTCCCATTATATCTGTACCAAATGGTAATTCCCCCGGTACAGCTATTGAAGGCTTCACGAACTACGCAGTCGAAATAGATGTTAAATAATGTGGGAGCCAGAGGACATCCCTGTCGCACCCCAAGGTGTACAGGGAAAGGCTCCGACTCCCGGCCACGTAGTTTTACCCGGGCCCGCTCACCATCATGAAGGTCCTTAATGATCGTGAGCAGAGGGTCAGGGACTCCGAAAGCACGAAGAACAACCCAGAGCCCAGTCCTACTGATGGTATCATAGGCCTTGACCAGGTCAATAAAGCAGAGATGTAGGTCTTTTTGGAATTCCCTACACCTCTGCTGTAGCAGACGGACAGAAAATATGGCATCTGTGCAGGACCGCCCTTTCCTGAAACCGCATTGGGGCTCCGCAAGCCTCTCCTCAGCGTGCCTAGCAAGGCGATGTTGAATAATCCTTGCCAGGACCTTACCCGGCACACTGAGGAGTGAGATGCCCCTGTAGTTGTTACAGTCGGTACGGTCCCCCTTCTTAAAGAGGGGGACCACCAGGGCATCCTTCCAGTCCTGCGGAACCCGTCCAGTGGTCCAGACTGTTGTTATGATGTCATATAGGGCAGTCTGTGCACAAACGCCACCCTCCCTCAGCATTTCGCTTGGGAGATCATCTCTGCCCGGTGCCTTCCCTGGTCTCAGACTCCGAATCGCCCTCAGTACTTCCTCAACAGCTGGTACCTCAGCCAGCCACTCACAGGGGGTGACCTCTTCCAATATTTGAGGCACCGCAGCCTCAGCAGGGTTATCCCCACTTTGTGCCATGATGTTTTCCTGGCTGAGAGATTTTCCCTCCCCCAGGACCTCACAGAAATGCTCAGCAAATCTGCAAACCTGTTCCTGGGGGTCGCAGATTGGATCACCGTTTTTTCCTCTAATGATGGTAATAGGTGTGGCGCTGCAGGTTACTTTTTTGATGGAGTTAAATAGTGATTTGTGATCGCGGGCTACTGAGGCAGACTCCATCTCCTCAGCAACCCGCGACCACCACCCATCCTTGCAGCGCCTCACGGCTCTCCGAACCTCCGAGCGAAGACTGCGGTAAACCTCCTCATTCTCTGACGTGGGATGCTGTAGGCGATGAGAGTGGGCCTGTCGCTTTTTCTCAATTAACCTGAACACCTCCTCCGTCAGCCAGGGTTCCCGGGGAGGTCTGGACCGCGCACCCAAAGCAGCCATTGCAGCTGCATGAGTCACAGTCTTAAACCTCGCCCATTTACCCTCGACATCAGGTGGAGTGGGGGACGATGCCAACCCCAGCTGCAAGCGATGATGAAATTCTCGCTTGCAACTTTCATCAGCTAACTTAGACCAGGCCACTTTTGGTTGGAATGGGATCCTGGGTGTACACCCACCACCGGAGTGGAAGAATGGCAGGCGCATCTTACAGATGACTAGTCGATGGTCAGAGGGCAGATCAGCTCCACGGTAGGTCCTGGTGTCAAGGACATGTAGTCCAGCAGATGTTCTTGCTTGGACCCGGCATGCACACACACACACTCACACACACACACGCGTGCTCGCACACACACTCACACACACACACGCATGCTCACACACCCACACACACTCACACACTCACACACACACACACACGCGTGCTCACACACACTCACACACCCACACACACACGCTAACACACCCTTGCCGTCGGAGGTCCCGCTCGTGGAGGCCTTGTGTCCAGGCTTGAGGTTCCCGTCGCTCTGTCCGGGCTTCATGATCCTCATGGGCTCCGTCGCCTCCTTCTTCTGCTGCTCCTTTGGCGCTGGGGGTGGTGGGTGGTGGGAGGGGGGTGGGGTGGGGTGGGCGTGATGAGGGATGCAAAGTTAGTCGGGAATATGGCATTTATCTTCTTGGTTCTTTCGGTAAAGTCACGTAGAAGGGAAGTAATAAAATAATAAAAATAAAACATAATAAAATAATATAATTATATTATGTTTTATTTTTATTATTGTATTACTTCCCTTCTACGTGACTTTACCGAAAGAACCAAGAAGATGAATCCCTGCAGTCACGAAAGCTTTAAATCGAAATATGGTATTTGTGCAGGACCGCCCCAGCCTGAAGCCACATTGAGCCTCCAAATTCAATCCCATAGGTTCCAGTGTTGACAATGGTCAGAATGAGTGACCCCCGGACTGTGTCCACTAAAAATTACTCAAGTAAACACCTTGACTGTGGGAACACAGGTCGAATGGCACATGAAGCTGCTTCAATAATACAAACATACTGCCAAAGCTCTGCGATCCGGCATTTTACCATCCGGAATGTCCCTATTAACCGGCGTCTGTCATAGGCTGCAATACGAATCTTCCTTCAACGTATCCGGAAACATTCCGGCAGCCATCCGGCATCTTCCCCGTGCGCTTATCGTAGGTCCGTTTGTTTTTTACAGGAGATTCGGGACGCTGCCGAGTGGTGGTGGTGCCAGGGGAAGTCTGTACATCCAGTCCGTTCGTCCATCAAAGTTTCAGTTTTTCAGTTTCATTTATTTGGTATAGCCCTGCGAGCCATTCGGCTCTTAAATCGGGTGCAACCGCAACAAAGAAAACATCTTAAAGTGACGATGTGACTTAGTGCCAAACAGAAAAATCCAGGAAAAAACTGAAAAGTCTTCCAGAAAAAAAGCACCGTACACCAACACTGTGTGCAAAAATCCCAGTGGGATGCAAGTCAAACAACAACAACAACCACAAGACAACTTAGATTAAGGCCATCATTCTAACTCCGTACTACAACAAACAAAACATGGCCAAACCAAAAAAACTTTCGAAATCACCAAAATAAATCCATAAAAGCAATGTAACAGTGATCATAGGAACTGTAACCGAATTTTCACAATAAACGACATAAACAACATGTACCTAATACCCTGTAGCCATAGCTGGCTGCATGAGTCACTCCACAACAGCAGGAGCATCAGTAGGAGTACCAACATTTTTCAAATGCACCTTCAAAGGTTGACAATAACCACGGCACACTTCATTGGGATGAGGAGTCTGGGGTTCGGTGAAAGCGCAGGTGGCTGAAAAGGTCAATCTGAGCCCGAAACACTCCTGGGGCACACTGGACATGCCGTGTTGGTAACAGCCTCCTGGGAGACGGGTCTCTTGATACGGGCCTTGCGCCGTTATCTCTTCAGCATGGCAGTAGTACAGTACGTACAGTAATGTACTGCTGTACACTGTACCCTAATCGGCCCCACTGCTTCTCTGCATTGAACTTAGAGAATACTCAACAACCGTCTTTGTAAAAAGGGTATCTTATTATTATTTATTCTTGTCATCGTTAAAATGTCACATTACGATTTAAAGCTTTCGTGACTGCACGGATTCATAGTCTTGGTTCTTTCGGTAAAGTCACGTGGAAGGGAAATAATAAAATAATAAAAATAAAACAACATTTTCAGATAGTTCAGTTAAATAGTTTAATTGAATAATTTAATTTACCTTTTTTAAAGTTTAATATGATATTCTTGGTTCTTTCGGTAAAGTCACGTAGAAGGGAAGTAATAAAATAATAAAAATAAAACATAATAAAATAATTCTCACGACGTTTCGGCCACAACGCAAGCAGCCGTCCTCAGGCGAAGAACAGAGCTGTCGGATAGACAGCGTCCTAATGGATCATTATTGTTTTATTTTTATTATTTTATTATTTCCCTTCTACGTGACTTTACCGAAAGAACCAAGAATAAAATTATTATTTGTTTCTTTCGGTTAAGTCACGTCTAAAGATAAAATAATAAATTTAATTAAATAATAGAATACGACGTTTCGATTGCAACACAAGCAATCATCATCATCATATTCTATTATTTAATTTAATTTATTATTTTATCTTTAGACGTGACTTAACCGAAAGAAACAAATAATAATTCCTGCAGTCACGAAAGTTCTAAAATCAAGAATAAAATGTCTACATTCGTTTCTTTCTTGAAAAGTGTTTTAATGCTTTCGCTACGTTGTCCCCACCTGAAGTAGGGCGCTTGTGTTTCCCCTGAAACGTCGTGATTTAATTTACTTGCATTATTCACCTGCGTGACTTTACCCAAAAACCCAAAGAGTACCACGTCATGGCCTCGATACACGTGGGGAGTGCTCGTGTAGCAGACAGCGCACTGCACTACGAACCCAGTGACCAGAGTCCGAGTCCCACTCGCAACCAATAACCGTGACGAGAATTTGAACCGATCCTGTGTCTCCCCCCGAAGTCGATTCAACCTTAAATGTCTGGCACGGTGTGTTCTGAACATCGCCACTAGGGATACAAAGGTGATCCGGCA
Source organism: Lampetra planeri (assembly GCF_965212315.1). NCBI lineage: Eukaryota > Metazoa > Chordata > Hyperoartia > Petromyzontiformes > Petromyzontidae > Lampetra > Lampetra planeri. Next base: position 1,134,255 of record NC_136162.1, read on the forward strand.
TGATACTGGCCACCCACCCCCTCGTGTGCCATGCCGGCTTTTATAGGTGCTCGCTAACAGCACTTGCCCCAAGTCAGTTAAAGGCTATACGGGGGATCTTTGTCTGTGTGTGTTTTTTGTGGTGTAAATACTCACTGGGAGGCGGGTTCTCAGGAATGGACGGCTGAACACCCTCTATGCTCAGCCAGTGAGCTGCAACACATCACAACACATCACAACACACCATCGGAGTCAAGTTGAAACTACAGTGAAACCTTGGATTGCGAGTAACTTGGTCTGCTAGTGTTTTGCAAGACGAGCTAAATTTTTTAATAAATATTAATTTGATAAACGAGCGAGGCCTTGCAATACGAGCAGTGCGTACAGTATACCACTGTAGTACGTACAGTATACCACTGTAGTATGTACAGTATACTACTGTAGTACGTACAGTATACGCTTTGTCTGCCGAGCGTCACGTGATCACAACTGAGCCAATGGTGCTTCTCTCTTTCTCTCGCTGCGCATTGTGGGTAATGGTCTCCCATGCTCGGTCTCAGTCGGCGTGCCTCACTCGTATAGTCAACATCCGTGCGAGCGTTTACCGTTTACTAAAGCGTTGTGACCACGTGTGTGTGCGTAAAGCATTGTTTTTATTTTGTGTCCAAGTGTAGTGGCTGTTCTTTAGTAACTGTACTGCAACACTGTTTTTGCCACCTCAAGAGGAGGCAAAAGCAAGTGTCGCACGAAAAGAAAAAGATTCCCGTGAGCCAACAGATGGCAGTGATTCCGTTAGTGATCGTGAAAGTCTAGATTTGAAGCTTTCGTGACTGCAAGGATTCATATTCTTAGGTTTTTTCGGTAAAGTAAGGTAGGTAAAAAATTTAAATTAATAAAAGTCAAATAAAAAATAAAATAAAAATCACGACGTTTCGGAGGCAACACAAGCTTCCGTCTTCAAATGGAACCGTCACAGCACGATAGCTGTATCAAGTGAGAGAAATTCCAAGAAAACAGTCCTTGTATATATACTGGTTGAGGGTGGGAGGAGCCAAGGTAAACCCTGAATATTATTTTATTTACTTCACAGCGGTGACGGTCGCGGTGGCGATGACATCCTTCGTCGAGCGCGTACAGAGAGCCGTAACACCGCTCCCACCACTCGTTATGAACGTGCCGATGACCTTCACGACAAAACACTTTGTGCAGTGCGCGTGCGGCGTGTGTGTGTGTGGAGGGGAGCTTAGGGCCAACACCAGTGACAATTATCTGAATCGGTCCTGGGCCTCCTCTAGGTCGACTCAGCCTCAAATGAGTACCCGGTGCAATGTGCTAACATAGCCACTGGGGTAGACAAAGGCGGTCGGGGGTTGTGTTGGCCACCCACCCCCTCGTGTGCCGTGCCAGCCTTTATAGGTGCTCGCTAACAGCACTTGCCCCAAGTCAGTTAAAGGCTATATGGGGGGTCTTTATCTTCTGGACCCGAGTTTGATTCCCGCTCATGGCCACAAACACCAGTGGCCATGACGTGAATATTCCCCTTAGCACTCCGCACACGGGCCGATGTCGTCGCTCCATCTTCCGGGTGGGACGTCTTATCCCGACGAGTTCCATCAACCTCAGCTGCCGCCGAGTCGTTCGTCCCAGCCGCCTGGCATCGCCGCTAGTGGCCCTGATGTCTACCTACCCAAGCCCACTCACATCCCTTAAACACTCTCAACGATGCCATTAACCCGCAAACTTCCTCCAATCCACGTGCTCCGCTCTCACGTGACGATTATCACTGACACCAAGTGACGTCCTGGGCCTCCGCTAGGTCGATTCAGCCTCAAATGAGTACCTGGTGCGGTGTAAACATCGCCACCGGGGAGACAAAGGTGGCCGGGCGTGGTGTTGGCCACCCACCCCCCTCGTGTGCCGTGCCGGCCTTCATAGGTGCTGCTCGCTAACAGCACTTGCCTCAACAGTCTGTTAAGGCTACACGGGTGATCTTTGTCTTTTGTTTGGGGCGGGGGGGGGGGGTGTGCGTGTGTGGGGGGGGGCTCCCCTGCCCACCCTTGAGGCTGATGTCGAGTGGCACGCGCGGGAGCGGCGTGTTGATCATGTCGCTCAGGTTCACTTCCTGCTCCTCGTAGAAGAACAGCTCCCGCCCTCCTCCACTCGCGTAGCGGAACGGGATGAACTCGGCCGACTGGAACCCGTACAGGGGCTGAACACGCGAACACGCACACGCACACATACACACGCACACACACACACACATACACACGCACACACACAGACACACACACATACACACGCACACACGCACACACACACACACACACGCACACACGCACACACGCACACACGCACACACACACGACGATTAACACAAAGATCCCCCGTATAGCCGTAACAAACTGTTGGGGCTAGAATCGTTAGCGAGTAGCACCTATGAAGGGCAGCACGAACACACACACACACAAGCACATGCTGGCACACGCAAACACACGCATGTGCGCAGGCAGGTGAGCACACAAACACCAATCTATATTTTTTCACCAGTTACTAAACTATACCAGTTCAGATATAATCGTCACTGGTGTTGTCCGTGAGCGGGAATCGAAACTAAGTCGCCAGGTTCGTAGTGCTGGCTTATACAACAACCGCCATGCGCCATTAGGTTGCAGTGACGTCACCACGACGCTTGTGCCAGGCTATGTGCACTTTAAGGCCACGTGAAGTGTCGAACGCTCGCTGGCAGGAGGTCATGGGACAGACCCAGATGCCATGGGTTGACTGAGATGAATTGCAGATGCACCACCTCACACGAGCATAAACACGCGAAAAGGCAGGCTCACGTAAACTAACATCGATAAGCACCTACACACAAGCAGGTGCACACAGACACAAGACAAAAATCACCCGTATAGCATCACCAACCTCTCGGGGCAAGTGCTGTTAGCGAGTAGCAACTATGAAGGCGAGCAAGGCACACGAGGGGGTGAGTGGCCAGCACCACGTCCAGCTGCCACCTTTGTCTCCCTAGTGGCGATGTTTACACATCGCACCAGGAACTGATTTGAGGCGGAGTTGTCCTAGGGGAGGCCTAGGACCGGTTCAGATAATCGTCACTAGTGTTGGCCGTGAGCGGGAAACAAACTCGGGTCACCGGATTTATCGCGCAGTGCGCTAACCGCTGCACTACCGCTCACGCAGGCACAAAAACAAAGATCCCCCGTATAGCCTTATTAAACTGTCGAGGCAAGTGCTATTAGGGAGCACCTATGAAGGCCGGCACAGCACATGAGGTGGCGGGTGGCCAGCACCACACCCAGCCGCCTTTGTCTCCTCAGTGGCGATGTCTTTACGCTCTGCACCAGGTAGTCATTTGAGGCCGAGTCGACCTAGGGGAGGCCCAGGAGCGGTTCAGATAATCGTCACCGATATTGGCCGTGAGCTGGAGTCGAAGTCAGATCGCCATGTTCGTAGCACAGCGCGCCAACCGCTACACAGACACACGGGCAGGGACAAACACACACACCTACCTCAATGTTGCGTATCTTCAGGGCGTGGTCGAGGTCGGATGTGCTCAGTTTTTTCCGCTTGCCATGGCGCATGAATTTGGCCGCCTCCTGCACATCACCAACATCGACATCAACAATAGCAAATACTGCAAGGGAGTAATCGGCATCAGCATGATCAACACCAAAAGCAACGTCAACATTCTCATCACTATCAATTACAACATAACCTATAATTGTTTTTTTACCCTTTTATCTGGCAACAAAACTGATACCTTTTTTACAAGGAGTCATGTTTGCATTGACCACAATACCTGCGGTCGGAATGTAAACAAAAAACTCAACATTGATAATATGCACTGTCCTTGAAACTGATTGGTCCACACCCGAGACAGCTTTTCTTCGAGCCTAGTCTCACATGTTGTTGGACCAGATGACGCCAAAAGGCGCACAACTTAAAGACAATGCACCATCAGAGTATGAGAGCTCGGGGTAAGCTACTGGCAAAGGAGGTTCCAATGGTACAACATAACCATCAACACTCCTGCTGCAGCCGCGAGATGTTAACTACCTCGCCTGGTATGCAGGAGGTCGTGGGTTCAGTCCTGACTCTGACGCCTACTGTATATCTGGAGTTCGGATGTCTCTCTCCGCATGGTTGCGTGGATTTTTCTCCGTGTCCTCCGGTATTTTCCTTCCACATTTGGAATCAATGTGCGTTTAAAGTATCTGGCTACTATAAGTTTCCACACGGATGTATGTTGAAATTATTTTGCACGTAGCCAACCGTGTTAGTCGCATGCCCGATGATAAGCCACTAAATTGGACGATCATTTGTGGCCAGGTTGCTTCTGAAAAAGAGCTATTTACCTGGTAAAAAATAAAAAAAATTCTTTTTATTTTTATTTTTATTCTAAACTAATTAACCCTTTTCCATTCTGATGATGTACGTGTACGTCATTCCGTTCCGGAATCGTGAGAACACCAAAATAAAATAACTCCAATAATAATAATAAGGGTTTTTCCCCTTTTTTTCTGGCAACAAAACTGAAACCTTTTTACAAGTGTAGAGGAGCAGTGAGTGACGTCGCGGGGAGACCCTGAGGGACGGTAACGTCATGTCCCAGGGGGGTATTTAGGGGGAAGCACGTGACGTAAGGGGGGTCGTTGTGGGAGCCGGGAACGGGAGAGGTTGTAGGTTGGGACCCGGGGTAGCGTAGCTCTGACACGAGGCTAAGGGTGGCTACTCACCCGACCGGCCGAAGTGCGGTTCGCCCTCGGCCGTTGCAGGGAGGAGAGCCCAGAAAGCAGAGGTCGCAAACGGGTTTTGATTCCTTACCCGTACCCGGCCGCACCAGGGTCGCAAATGGGTATCCGTACCCGGCCAGGTACGGGTACCCGTTCCCTACCCGTACCCTACCCGAAATGAGTGACAAACGGTTACTCACCGGTGACTCACGGCCTACCCGAACCCGGCCGCATCAGGGTCGCAAATGGGTACCCGTACCCGGTCAGGTATGGGTTCCCGTTCCTTACCCGTACCCGTACGCTACCCGAAATGAGTGAAAAACGGTTACTCACCAGTGACTCACGGCCCACCTGTACCCGTACCCGGCCACACCAGGGTCACAAACGGATATCCGTACCCGTACCCGACTGGGTACGGGTAGCCGGGTATCGGGTACCCGGTTGCGACCTCTGCCAGATAGCCGGGGTGGTAGCATCCCCAGGACTCTGTCCCCTGAGGAGTATAGTCTAGGGCGTCCCTTGTTAGGCATAAGCCCCAAATAAACTTGGCGTGAGCCCCCTACAACTCACCTGCCTCCCCGTCGTAGTTTGCACCATAACACAAGGAATCGTGTGTGCATTAACCACAATGCTTGTGGTCAAAATGCAAACAAAATAACACACTCTGATAATATACGCATTGTCCTTGAAACTGATTGGTCCACACCAGAGACGGCTTTCTTTTGAGCCTCGTCTCAATTGGTGCTAGACCAGAGGACGCCAAAAGGCATGAAAAAAAAGTGAAAAACCCCTATTATTATACTCTTAGGTTTTTTCCTATTATTATATTTTGGTACTCGCAAAGGAGGGTCTAATGATAAAACAACTCCATCGGCACATCTTCAGGTTAGAAGACGTACCGAGACTCCCAGAAGGCCGTGCGGGAGGGCGTGTGGCAAAGTGCGGCGCCAGCTCTCATAGAGTAGTGGCGGTCGTGTCGCAACAGTTCTCTGCGGCGAGTAACAACGTCTTTAAAAACAACGGCGCTACGCCTCCCCAAATAAAATTAACCGAGCCACTTGCACCTTCCGAGATTTGGCGGTGAATGGGACACCTACCCTGCCAGTTGCTGACAGACATCTCGGAAAGGGGATTAAAGGGGATTAAAGAGCGAACGTCTGGCCCCCTCACCTGCGACAGCTCCTTGAGTCGGAAGCCAACCTCCTCTGCGAGCAGCTGACACGCATCCTCCGACATCTGCGCGAGTCCCACGGACTCGCCGATGAGCTTCACCGACTCAACGGGCAGCAGCGTGCCGCTCACGCGCGACTTCTTCTCCTCCGCCATCGCCCCTCGTGCCAGGCACAGCCGCGCTACGCGACGACGGTGTGGGGGGGGGGTGGCAAGGGTTACAGGGAGATAGGGGGGGCAGGGGGTACAGGGAAATGGGGAGGTAAGGATGTATGTTGAACTTTTTTCGCACCGTACGTTGCCAACCGGAGGTGCGGGGGAAGGACAATAAACGGAACTGAAGAAACGTCGTGATTTTTATTGTTTCATTTTTATTAATTTAAATTTAATTTTTTACCTACGTGACTTTATCGAAAGAACTAAGAGTCTGAAGAAATTAGTTTTCAATTTAGATTTTAAAGTGCGTAGCTCCAGTGGCTATCTGACTCACCCTACCGGACATCTGTGATGAGTTATAAAGAGCTTTATAACTCATCGGATTCCTCCAGTACAAATGAAGATTCTGAATCTGGCTTCCTAATATCAGAAGGACGAGTGTTCCAGACGGCGGCAGACGCGCATCTGTAAAAGCGCGCGAAGCCAAAGTCCGACGCTGCGAGGATGACCGCAGTTCATGCGATGGTTCATGCGCCTTGACGAAATCAGCAAAGCATTGTGGTTCATTTGTCGTAAGCACTTTGTGTGCAATGAAGACATGTCTGTCATACACAAGTGGAACAGACAGTGTATCTAGAACAAGGAGTTGGCAACCGGCAGCTCTGGAGCTGCATGCGGCTCTTTTAGGACTGCTTCGTGATGTTATCTATTAAGGACACGAATTGGGGCTCTTGAAATATTGAGTTTTCTTTTACAGAATTCCCAAAAAAGCCCTCATCTAGAATAACACTGGTCAACACACTTTTTCTGGCATAAGGTATTCCAACGGTTTTAAGGTAATTTTTTTAGGGTGCCGATTCCAAATCTGGCATCAGTTTTTGTCTATCACATCAGGTTTTTGAGATATTAAATATTGCATTTTCAATAAAAACTGCAGAAGAAAAATATTAAATAGATGTGGATATCTACATAAAATGATATTATAAACACACTATCCTAAAAATACAGCACCATATTTTAACACTAAAGCAGTCACTGACTCGCAACAACTTGCAATCATAAGTAACAGAGTTAAGATAATTGGTTTTTTACCCTTCTATCTGGCAACAAAACTGACACCTTTTTACAAGGAGTCATGTTTGCATAGACCGCAATACCTGCAGTCATAATACAAACAAAAGAACATAACTCTGATAATGTGCACTGTCCTTGAAGTTGATTGGTCCACACCCGAGACAGCTTTCCTTAGAGCCTAGTCTCACATGGGTTGGACCAGATGACGCCAAAAGGCGCGCCTCTTGGCGTCATCTGGTCGAACACCATATGAGGCTAGGCTCTAAAGAAAGCTGTCTCTGGTGTGGACCAATCAGTTTCAAAGACAATGCATACATTATCAGAGTATTGTTTTTGTTTGCATTTGACTGCAAGTATTGTGGTTAATGTAAACATGATTCCTTGAAAAAGGTGTCAGTTTTGTTGCCAGAAAAAAGGGGAAAAACCCTATTAGTAGATTTTGGTACTGGCAAAGGAGGTCCCATGATGACAAATACATTTAACAAATGCATACAAGATTTGACAATACAACAACGACAACAACAGACATATTGAGTTAAAAGAAAGCGTGTAAAAAGATAGTAAAATTTAATATTTTTCATGTTTTTTTTATGATAAAATATAGTTTTGTCATCAGTATGACATAAGTATACCAAGTTTGCAGTCGATACCACATTGGGAAGTGGGTTAAAAGTGAGTTACAAGATTTGAGGATACGACAACAACAGACAGAGTGAGTTAGAAGAAAGCGTGTAATAAAAAGAGACCGACAGAGATAAGGCATGGCCACTCAAAGCAGCAGTGTCCTTCTGTAACAATGGCACTCCTACAGAAGGATACTGCTGCTGCATCTAAGCTGGACCCAAAGAATGCCCCAACGTAGATGAGAATGGTTGAACCATCGAAGAAGACGACCTGTAGATGATGATGATGATGCAGGCAGTGATGAAAAGGTACCCGGCACTGTTTAGACACATTGAGTTAGGATGGACAACAACAGGAAAATATAAAGTGTGTGGTTTGCAAACAATTGAAGGAACCGGGAAAGAGAGGAAAACCTTGATTTGAATGTTTCGTGACTGCAGGAATCCATACTCTTTGGTTCTTTCGGTAAAGTCACGTAGGTAGTTATTTATTTTCTACCTACGTGACTTTACCGAAAGAACCAAAGCGTATAGAGGAAGACCTGCTGACAGAGAATGGGTTGACAACGACGACGGTGCCAGAAAGATGTGGCTACTACTTGAGCAATATTGGCACAACGAGCCAGAGGAAAGTGGGAACAATAAACGAAACCTGTAGTTGACACCTCGGGGGCTATCTGCCCACGGATCGTGGTGATGATGTACTACACTATACACTACAATATACACTACACCACTATACACTTGGCTATATACTATACGATACACTATGATGTGGCACTACTTGAGCATGCTGGCACTACAAGACAGAGGACAGTGGAGGCAAGAAATGACGAAAGATGCAATGGACACCTACGGGGCTATCTGCCCATGCATCGTGATGATACACTACACCATCCACTACTATACACTACACTATACACTACTATACACTACGCTATACTCTACACCACTAAACACTACTATATACTTCAACACTATACACTACACTACTATACACAATTATACACTACACTATTATACACTACACTATACACTACACTATACACAACTATACACTATGATACGTAACTATACACTATGCTATACACTACACTACTATACACTACACTATACACTACACCACTAAACACTACACTATTATACACTACACCACTAAACACTACTATATATTACAACACTATACACTACACCACTAAACACTATACTACTATACACAACTATACACTACACTACTATACAATATACGTACTATGATGTGGCACTACAGGACAGAGAGGAAAGTGTAAACAACACAATTGACCCAATGTGTAGTGGACGCACACCACAGGCAATCTGCCCGTGATAATTCAATTGATTTATTTTACCATTTAGTTTCATTTTACTTATTATAACCCTGTGAGAAATGCGGCTCTTGACTCGGGTGCAACCAAAACAAAAACATGAACAAGAAACATCTTAAAGCGACTACAACCCAACAGACAAAAAATCCTGGAAATACAGCAAAAGTTTTCCCAAAAAACACAAAATAATGATGAATGCTCCCAATGCGGTTCGATAAAGATGCTTAGCATTCAATTCGAAGCACGCTTAACAGTACGGCTAATACTACAAATGCTCCACAACATAGGTTTGTTTGGGGTAGATCGCGTAAATATATAAATGTGTGTCGTTAAACCCGCCACCACCCGACACAGCGAATTCGTGAAGGTTTGTGGCGTAAACGGAACGTGGCCAATTCGTGTGTTGGGAGAGCAAATCCACAACATTTATAATCAGAGTTCGACGTTTCGCCAGTGATTACGACCGGCATCATCAGGCGGACAGGCAGATGGACAATCTCACACGCGATCAGCCTCAGCTTTGATAATTGTTTTTTTACCCTTCTATCTGGCAACAAAACTGACACCTTTTTTTACAAGGAGTCATGTTTGTGCATAGACCACAATACCTGCAGTCATAATGCAATCAACTTCAAGGACAGTGCATACATTATCAGAGTTGTCTTTTGTTTGCATTATGACTGCAGGTATTGTGGTCTATGCAAACATGACTTCTTGTAAAAAAAAGGTGTCAGTTTTGTTGCCAGATAGAAGGGTAAAAAAAAAACAATTATCATATTTTTTACTGGCAAATGCTAAATTAAGGCCGCCGCTAAATCTCACAGCCTACCCCTTGTAATGCAACACACCAAAATTAACACATCGTCTGAAGTGATAATGATGATGTATACGTAGGAGACAGTGGCTAGCGAGCGTTAGTGTTAATTTGATTGTTAATACGTTTTAAATCGGGGCTTTCTTACCGAGTTTATGTCGAATCCGATCGGACGTGGACAAACCTCCGAATGGTTTTCCTTGATACGTCGTATATACCTTCGCTTGGCGTCTGTAGAAAACCTAATTTGATATCTATTTTAAAACAACATTTTTTATTCCGTTTCACATTTAACAAAACACTTTAACCCGCATAAAATAATCGGGGCCGACCGTCCCCATCAACAATAGCCCGTGGGTTTCCTGGCCCCCTTCATCGGCCATCTTAGGTAGGGGGGTGGGGAAACAGTGACATCATCAGCTGCTCGTCCACTGTCCAATGGGAACATAGCCCTGAGCAAGATGGCCGCCATAAACCGCCCCTCCCTCCGCCACTTCCCCCTACCCCGCTCCCCTACCCCGCCCCCTCGTCCCGCCCTTCCATACCCCGCCCCCCTACTCCCCCCCTACCCCGCCCCTCTGCCCCGCCCCCATTTACACCTCACTACCCCACCCCCTACAACGCCCCCCCCTACCCCCCTGCCCCGCCCCCCTCTACACCTCACTACCCCCACCCCCTACAACGCCCCCCCCCTGCCCCACCCCCCTTACCCCCCCCTACCCCACCCCCCTTACCCCCCCCCCACTGCCCCGCCCCCCTTACCCCCCCTACCCCGCCCCCCTACAACGCCACCCTCAACCCGCCCCCCTTACCCCCCCCCACTGCCCCGCCCCCCTTACCCCCCCTACCCCACCCCCTACCCCGCCCCCCTACAACGCCACCCTCAACCCGCCCCCCTTACCCCCCCCACTGCCCCGCCCCCCTTACCCCCCCTACCCCACCCCCTACCCCGCCCCCCTACAACGCCACCCTCAACCCGCCCCCCTTACCCCCCCCCACTGCCCCGCCCCCCTTACCCCCCCTACCCCACCCCCTACCCCGCCCCCCTACAACGCCACCCTCAACCCGCCCCCCTTACCCCCCCAGCCCCGCCCCCCTCGACTCCGCCCCCCTAAATTTTAATACTCCGACTGATGATCCTGCTGTTGTAGAGTGACCCATGCAGCCAGCTATGGCTGCAGGGTTTGCTAGTACATGTTATTTATGTCGTTTATTGTGAAAATTCCATCACAGTTCCTACGATCACTGTTTCATTGCTTTTATGGCTTTATTTTGGTGATTTCGAAACGTTTTTTGGTTTGGCCATGTTTGTTTGTTGCAGTACAGAGTTAGACTGTTTTTTTTCTGCAATGTTTTGCTGTATTTTCTTGGATTTTCTGTTTGCACTTAGTCACATAGTCACTTTAAGATGTTTTTTGTTTATTGCGGTTGCACCCGATTCAAGAGCCGAATGGCTCACAGGGCTACACCTCCTAATACATTAACTTGAACAACCCGCCCCCTCGACCCCTCCCCCTTTCGTCAACCCACGTGGTTTCGCGAGGTGCCCAATCAGAGACTCCCTCGCCCGCCTCTTAGTAATCCCCGGCAATCGATTCGAATTCATTGATCTTTTATAATCGATTCTTAACGAACGGATAATCGAGAATGGCCGAGGAATCAGAATCTTTCATTGAGACTGGAGAAATCCGATGAGCTGTGAAGTGTAGTAAATGAAAGCTAAATCACGAAACAGATCATTAAAATAGATACTATAATATATAGGGCCGTCCATAAATGACGTCACGCACCTAGGGGGTGGGGGGGGGTCAGACATTTGTGACGATGTGTGACGAGGGGGGGGGGTTCAGAAATGTAACGTCACATCAAAATGCGCAACTTTAAATCAAGTTCAAGTTCATTTATTAGGTATAGCCCTCTTCTTGGTTCTTTCGGTAAAGTCACGTAGAAGGGACATAATAAAATAATAAAAATAAAACATTTATTATGTTATAAAATAAAACATATTTATTATGTTTTATTTTTTTATTTTATTATTTCCCTTCTACGTGACTTTACCGAAAGAACCAAGAAGATGAATCCCTGCAGTCACGAAAGCTTTAAATCGAAAGGTATAGCCCTGTGAGCCATTCGGCTCTTGAATCGGGTGCAACCGCAACAAACAAAAAAAAACATGAACAAGAAAACATCTTAAAGTGAATATGTGACTGAGTACAAACAGAAAATCCAAGAAAAGACAGCAAAATGTTGCAGAAAAAGCACAGTACACCAACGATGTGTGCAAAAAAATCCCAGTGGGATGCAAGTCAAACAACAACAACAACCACAAGACAACTTAGATTAAGGCCATCAGTCTAACTCCGTACTACAACAAACAAACATGGCCAAACCAAAACACTTTTCGAAATCACCAAAATAAAGCCATGAAAGCAATGAAACAGTGGTCATAGGAACTGTGACCGAATTTTCACAATAAATGACGTCACGCGATTTTGGACGATTTTTGACCCCCCCCCCCCCCTTCGTCACACGGCATCACAAAAAGTCAGACCCCCCTCAAATATGACGTCACAAAGCTCTGCCCGCCCCCCCCAAAAAGAAAACATGCTTCAAATCGCTTTAAACTATTGTCATTGTAGTGCGTATTTAATGTGGCGCTGCACTCTGATGTTGTAGGAGAAAACATTTATTAAAAAGTATATTTAATTAAGTAGAACGTGTTGTCTATATTTATTTAAAGTTGTGCATTTTGATGTGACGTCACATTTCTCAACCCCCCCCCCCCTCGTCACACATCGTCACAAATGTTTGACCCCCCCCCCCACCCCTAGGTGCGTGACGTCATTTATGGACGGCCCCTAAACCCACCACAACATTTACAATTACTCTTTGGCTCTGTCGGTAATATCCTTGGTTGGTAAAGTCACGTAGAAGGGAAATAATAAAATAATAAAAATTAAACAATTACATTCTCAGATAGTTTAGTTAAATAATTGAATTTAATAATTAAATTTACCTTTTTAAAAAATAAAGTTTAATATTATATTTTTGGTTCTTTCGGTAAAGTCACGTAGAAGGGAAATAATAAAATAATACAAAAAAACTTTTAAATTCTCAGATAGTTTAGTTAAATAGTTTAATTTAATAATTTAATTTCCCTTTAAAAAAAAAGTTTAATATGTTCTTCGGTTGAAAAAAGTGGCGGTTTAAAAAAAAAATGTTCTTGCTGTGGTCTTCACACCTGATGATGATTGCTTGTGTTGCAATCGTCGTGAGAATTTTATTGTTTTATTTTTAATATTTTATTATTTCCCTTCTACGTGACTTTACCGAAAGAACCAAGAATATCATATTAAACTTTAAAAAAGGTAAATTAAATTATTCAATTAAATTATTAAACTAAACTATCTGATGTTATTGTTTTATTTTTAATATTTCCCTTCTACGTGACTTTACCGAAAGAAGCAATAATATCATATTAAACTAAAAAAAAGGTAAATTAAATTATTAAATTAAACTATTTAACTAAACTATCTGATAATTTGATTGCTTTATTATTTTATTATTTCCCTTCTACGTGACTTTACCGAAAGAAGCAATAATATCATATTAAACAAAAAAAGGTAAATTAAATTATTAAATTAAACTATTTAACTAAACTATCTGATAATTTGATTGTTTATTTTTAATATTTTATTATTTCCCTTCTACGTAACTTTACCGAAAGAAGCAATAATATCATATTAAACTTTAAAAAAAGGTAAATTAAATTATTCAATTAAACTATTTAACTAAACTATCTGAGAATTTTATTTTTATTTCCCTTCTAAGTGACTTTACCGAAAGAACCAAGAAGATGAATCCCTGCAGCCACGAAAGCTTTAAATAAAAATGTCTTTCGGTAATGTCACGTAGAAAGAAAATTAATTAAATAAATCGGAGTACGACGTTTCGCCCGTAATTACGAGCAGCATCATCAGGTGACATGCGGCTGTTGTGAAACGACCTCCCATCAGCTGTCCTCGAGTGAACCGGCGGAATCGATACACCAAGTCGATTAATTCGGTAATCGATTCCTACAACGCGCAAATAACAATACTGTACTGTAAATTGAATCGAAAATGTGTAATCGGTAATGTTGTGGTAATCGATTCCCTACGCACGCTTAATCTTGTAGAACATTTCTACAGAATCGATTCCCCCGTTAACACAACAATGAAATCGCTTAAACGATTCGCCACAATCGGCTTCACCGCCTCAACTAAAACCGATTCGCAAAAATCGAATTGATGACAAATCGTTAAACCGATTCACACGCGCGAGGTTTAGCGCTCAAACGCATTCCCCTGGAACGGAATCGATTCCTGCAACGTATGAACCGACACTGATCGAAAATCGATTCTCTCTCCCACACTCCCTTCCCCAATGTTGGGGTTGGTTTTGGGTCGCGGGCAGAGACGGTGGTGGTGGTGGTGAGGCCGAGTTAGTTTAGTTGTGGTGGTGGTGGTGAGGCCGAGTTAGTTTAGTTGTGGTGGTGGTGGCCGAGTTGGTGGTGGTGGTGGCCGAGTTAGTTGGTGGTGGTGAGGCCGTTTGAGTTTAGTTGTGGTGGTGGTGAGGCCGAGTTAGTTGGTGGTGGTGAGGCCGAGTTAGTTTAGTTGTGGTGGTGAGGCAGAGTTAGTTTAGTTGTGGTGGTGGTGGCCGAGTTGGTGGTGGTGGTGGCCGAGTTAGTTGGTGGTGGTGAGGCCGTTTGAGTTTAGTTGTGGTGGTGGTGAGGCCGAGTTAGTTGGTGGTGGTGAGGCCGCCTGAGTTGGTGGTGGTGGTGAGGCCGAGTTAGTTTAGTTGTGGTGGTGGCCGAGTTTGTGGTGGTGGTGGCCGCCTGAGTTGGTGGTGGTGGTGGCCGCCTGAGTTGAGTTGTGGTGGTGGTGAGGCCGAGTTAGTTGGTGGTGGTGGTGAGGCCGTTTGAGTTTAGTTGTGGTGGTGGTGAGGCCGTTTGAGTTTAGTTGTGGTGGTGGTGGTGAGGCCGAGTTAGTTGGTGGTGGTGGTGAGGCCGAGTTAGTTGGTGGTGGTGAGGCCGCCTGAGTTGGTGGTGGTGGTGAGGGCATCTGAGTTAATTGGTGGTGAGGGCATCTGGGTTAATTGGTGGTGGTGGTGATGGGCACAGCGGGTGGCGTGGCTTTGAATACATTCGTTGTTTAGGGAGGGAGGGAGGGGTGTTTGGTGGTGGTAGTAGTAGTGGTGGCGATCTTCACCCAACTCGAAAAAAGTTACAGGGAAGTAAGGGGGGGCTCGGTGGGGTGGGTGGTGAGGGGGGCTCGGTGGGGGGGGGGGCTCGGAGGTCTACGAGGGGGGTGAGGTGAGGTGAGGAGGTCTACGAGGGGGGTGAGGCGAGGAGCACGTGGCAGCGATGGCGCCAACAACATGGCGACGAAAACAACAACAACAACAGCCTCGACGGAGAAATCAACAGCGACGGGGTGGCACTCGACCGGCCCGATCGACCACCACCACGAGGCCCAAGCAGCAGCCCTCCACAGCAACAGCAGCAGCCGCAGCAGGCAACGCCGTCTCGCTCGACCCTCCCGCCGGCGAGGCTCTGCTGCCTCTCGAGAGTTGCATGTGTCCCGTGTGTCTGGACATCCTCGTGGAGCCGGTGACGATGCCGTGCGGACACTCGCTGTGCGCTCCCTGCTTCGCGCAGTGCGTCGAGAAGGCGGCCCTCTGCTGCCCGCTGTGCCGGGCCCGCGTCTCCAGCTGGGCCCGGCGGAGGGCCCGCGAGCCGGGCGGTCTCCTGGACGCGGCGCTGTGGAACAAACTGCGGGCACAGCACCCCGAGCGGTGCCTCAAGAGGATGCGGGAACGTGGTGACGGTGGTGGTGGTGACGGTGGTGACGGTGGTGGTGGTGATGGCGGAGGTGGTGACGGCGGAGGTGGTGATGATGATGGTACGGGGCATGCTGATTTGATGTCATTGGTTTGGTTTGGTGGTGGACGTGGTTGTGGTGGTGATGGTGGTGATGGCGGAGGAGGTGATGATGGTACGGGGCATGCTGATTTGGTGTCATTGGTTTGGTTTGGTGGTGGACGCGGTTGTGGTGGTGGTTGTGGTGGTGATGATGATGGTACAGGGCATGCTGATTTGGTGTCATATGTTTGGTCTGGTGGTGAACGTGGTTGTGGTGGTGATGATGATGGTACGGGGCATGCTGATTTGGTGTCATTGGTTTGGTTTGGTGGTGGACGTGGTTGTGGTGGTGGTGGTGATGGTGATGATGGTATGGGGCATGCTGATTTGGTGTCATTTGTTTGGTCTGGTGGTGAACGTGGTTGTGGTGGTGGTGGTGGTGATGACGATGGTACGGGGCATCCTGATCTGGTGTCATTGATCTGATCTGGTGGTGGACGTCGTGGGTGGTGGTCGTGGTGACTGGTACGGGCATCCTGATCTGGTGTCATTGATATGATCTGGTGGTGGTGGTGATGACGATGGTATGGGCATCCTGATCTGGTGTCATTGATATGATCTGGTGGTGGTGGTGGTGGTGATGACGATGGTACGGGCATCCTGATCTGGTGTCATTGATCTGATCATGTGGTGGACGTGGTTGTGGTGGTGGTGATGACGATGGTATGGGGCATCCTGATCTGGTGTCATTGATATGATCT
This sequence comes from Lampetra planeri, assembly GCF_965212315.1. NCBI lineage: Eukaryota > Metazoa > Chordata > Hyperoartia > Petromyzontiformes > Petromyzontidae > Lampetra > Lampetra planeri. The sequence goes on from NC_136162.1 coordinate 1,150,831, forward strand.
GGTGCTGTTACTGGGATTGGTGGTGATGATGGTACGGGGTATCCTGATCTTCTGGCGTCCTTGATCTTTTTTACTGGTGGATGTGGTTGTGGTGGTGGTATGGCGAGCGGTGGCTCAGTGATTAGCACGCTGCGCTAAGAACACAGCAACCTGAGTTCTAAACGATAACCGACGTTGTATTTTACCAAGTAAGGCCCACTGAGCTATGTAGCTCTTTTTCAGAAGCGACTTGGCTCGCTAACAGCACTTGCCTCCGTAGCCTGTTAAGGCTATATGGGGGATCTTTGTCTTTTGGAGATTATAATGGTATGGGGCCTCCTGATCTCCTGGTGTCTTGATCTGATGTTGTGGTTGTAGTGGTGATGGTTGGTGGTGGCGGTGACGATGATATTACAGGTGGTCTGATCTTTTGGTGTCTGAATCTGATCTGGTGCTGGTCGTTGTTGATGAGATGATGGCTGCGGTGGTGATTGTGGACATGATGCTACGGGGCCTGGTGTCTTGATCTGGCAGTAGGGGAATTGATGGTGGCGGTGTTGGAGATGGTGGCGGTGGTGGAGATGACGATGGTGGTGGAGATGACGATGGTGGTGGAGATGACGATGGTGGTGGAGATGACTGGTGGTGAAGATAGTGGTGATGGTAGTGGTAGTGGTTGTGGTGATGGTAGTGGTGGTGGTTGTGGTGATGGTAGTGGTAGTGGTGGAGGTCGTGGTGATGGTGGTAGTGGTAGTAGTGGTGGTGATTGTGGTGGTGGTAGTAGTAGTGGTGATGGTGGTGGAGGTCGTGGTGGTGGTGGAGGTCGTGGTGATGGTGGTAGTGGTGGTGGTGATGTTGGTGTCTCCACGTTGTCCCCAGGGCCGCTGTTTCAAGCTCCCGTGCTCGTCAGTCGACCCGGGGAGGTGTGGCGCGAGTACCAAGAGCAGTACGAGAAGGTGCGGAGACGTGAGCTCACACACACTCCTACCACGTGCACCACACACACGTACCACACACACTCCTACCACACGTACCATACACACGTACCATACACACGTACCACACACACGTACCACACACTCGTACCACACACACATACCACACACTCGTACCACACACACGTACCACACACACTCCTACCACACGTACCACACACACTCCTACTACACGTACCATACACACGTACCATACACACGTACCACACACACGTACCACACACTCGTACCACACACACGTACCACACACTCGTACCACACACACGTACCACACACACTCCTACCACACGTACCATACACACGTACCATACACACGTACCACACACACGTACCACACACTCGTACCACACACACGTACCACACACTCGTACCACACACACGTACCACACACACTCCTGCCACACGTACCACACACACAAGTACCACACACGTACCACACACACGCACCACACACACGTACCACACACACGTACCATACACACTCCTACCACACACACTCCTGCCACACACACGCGCCACACGCACAAGTACCACACGTACCACACACACGTACCACACACACGTACCACACACTCGTACCACACACACGTACCACACACACGTACCACACACTCGTACCACACACTCGTACCACACACACTCCTGCCACACACACGCGCCACACGCACAAGTACCACACGTACCACACACACGTACCACACACTCGTACCACACACACGTACCACACACACGTACCACACACTCGTACCACACACACGTACCATACACACGTACCGCACACACGTACCATACACACGTACCGCACACACGTACCACACACACGTACCATACACACGTACCACACACACTCCTGCCACACGTACCACACACACGTACCACACACACGTACCACACACACGTACCATACACACGTACCGCACACACGTACTACACACACTCCTGCCACACGTACCATACACACGTACCGCACACACGTACCGCACACACGTACTGCACACACGTACCCCACACACACTCCTGCCACACACACGTACCACACACGTACCACACACGTACCACACACTCGTACCACACACACGTACCACACACGTACCACACACTCCTACCACACGTACTACACACACACTCATACCAGACACACGTACCACTCGTACCACACGTACCATACACACGTACCACACACACTCCTGCCACACACACGTACCACACACGTACCACACACTCCTACCTCACACGTACTACACACTCCTACCACACGTACCATACACACGTACCACACACGTACCACTCGTACCACACACTCGTGTCACACACACGTACCACTCCTACCACACGTACCATACGCACGTACCACACACACTCCTGCCACACACACGTACCACACATGTACCACACACATACCACACACTCCTACCACACATACTACACACACGTACCACACACGTACCACACACATACCACACACACTCCTGCCACACACGTGTCACACACACTCCTGCCACACACGTACCACACACACTCCTGCCACACACACGTACCACACATGTACCACACACATACCACACACTCCTACCACACGTACCACACACGTATCACACACATACCACACACACTCCTGCCACACACGTGTCACACACATACCACACACGTACCACAAACTCCTACCACACGTACTACACACACACTCCTACCACACGTACCACACTCGTACCACTCGTAACACACACTCGTGTCACACACACGTACCACGCACACGTATACCACACACACGTACACCACACACACGTACACCACACACACGTACACCACACACACGTACCACACAAACACTCGTACCACACGTACCACACACACACGTGCCACTTGGACCACACACACACTCGTACTACATGTACCACACATACCACACACACACGTACTACACGTACCACACACACACACACACGTACCACGTGCACTACACACACACACATGTACCACACACACACGTACCACGTACACCACACACACGTACCACACACGTACCACACAAAGACTCGAACCACACGTACCACACACACGCACCACTTGGACCACACACACACTCGTACTACATGTGAAGTATTGGAAAATGACGGCAGGAAACTCCTTGACGGGAACACACTTCTTTTATTAAATCTTGACTTGTAACAATACAACGCGTGGCCTCTCTTCTTCACACTGCACTTCTCTTGACTCAGGATTCTGTGCTGCCGGCTCTCTGTGCCTCGTGTAGACTCCGCGCCTCGGCTACACTCCTCTCTCGCCTCGTGTAGACTCTGCGCCTCTGCTACACTCTCCACTCGCCTCGTGTAGACTTTGCACCTCTCTCGCTGGCTACACCGTATGCATACTCGGCTCGTGCAGACCTTTCTCTCTCGCTGGCTACACCGTATGCATACTCGGCTCGTGCAGACCGTTCTCTCTCGCTGGCTACACACTACACATTACTCAGCTCGTGTAGACCGTTCTATCTCGCTGGCTACACACTATACATTACTCAGCTCGTGTAGACCGTTCTATCTCGCTGGCTACACACTATACATTACTCAGCTCGTGTAGACCGTTCTATCTCGCTGGCTACACACTATACATCACTCAGCTTCTACTCTCCATTACTCTCCTCTCCGGGCTCTATCTCTGCACCTTCCTCTTCATTCTTAGATGGTTCCACTTCTGCCCCCTGCTCCTCTGTGCATCACCTTATATACCCCTTCTTCCCGGGAGACGGAGCGGATGCGGACCTCAACGTCGGCCCCGCTCCTCAGTTACCCAATCCCCACGCTCTATCCCCACGATCCGGTTCCGCTCAGCGCGTGTTTCCACTCCCCAACCAATCACACCGCGCTGCTACCCGATCACTCCCTCTGGGCGCGTCACCGGCACACAGCCAATCAGCAGCACTACCCCCACCCGCGCACTGACGCCTGCTCCTCCCCGTCAGCGCGCGTCACCACACACACACCCGTACATACGCGCTGGCACACGACATATACACCCAGCGCGTATCACCACTACATCACCCCCTCCCACATAGCTCGCAGCCGGCCCGGCTGCTAACAACAACCAACCGCGACGATAAAACGACAATCAACAAAAAAAAACCCCGTAACCCCCCGAGTGTGCCCCGTAACATAACACAACAACAACAACAACAAGAATAACTATGTACAGATTGACAATGAACCCGAAAAGTCAACAATAACACGATACGAGCAAATTCGAAACGAACGCGCCCCACGTCCCTGCGACTACACGCAGTGACGAGGCGCTCCAACTGCCCCGACTCCTCACGAGGCAGGTCATGCAAAGTAGCACGACCTGGCGCGAGTCCGTCTGGCTGGTCCATCGTATGGGGCGGGACACTGACGACCGTCCGGCGGTTCCGGCTGCTCCAGACGGCGCGGAACGGGCCTGAAAGGGCCGGCCCCGCCGCGGAGATCCGGCCGCCGGTGATCGGCAGCTGTCAGTTCCGAGACACCTGGGAGCAGATCAGGCGAAAATACATGTGGATCAGGCAGAGACATTTCCCCCTCTGGGTCGCCGGTCACGTCACACGCCCGGCCATCACGACACAAGGGGAGGCCATATGGAGGCGAGAACGGTTTCAGTCGGGAGGGGTGAACGTACCACCGGCGCTTTCCCCACTTTATCTGAACGCACTGGGGCCGTGCAACGCGCACGACCTCCACGGGTCCCCTCCACGGTCTCAACAATTTAGGCGACGTAGCCAAGGGCGCCTGAGGGCAATGCAGCCAGGCCCTGTCACCTGGTTTCCATTCGTGCATGGACACCTTCCGTGCCCGCAACCGTTCATTAGCAATTTGGCGAGCCCGCGAATTAAGCCGCGCGGCCTCCCTCGCCTCTGTCAGCTTGTGAATATTAAACTTAATATGTTCTGCCAAATTAGAATTAGTTCGTGGAGCGGACAGGCCAAGTTGCGTTTCTATTGGCGGGTCAGCTTCCCGACCGTACATCAAATAGAATGGGGAAAACCCCGTAGCTGCATGGGGGGCCATTCTATACGCAGCAAGGACTCCCGGGACCTGCAGGTCCCAATCTACATGTGCCTCGCACACCTGCTGGCACAGCATGGAAGTCAAGGTTTTGTGGAGTCTCTCCACCATCCCGTCAGTCTGCGGGTGGTACGGGGAGGTACGCACCTTCTTGGTACCCAACAGATCGCACACCTCTTGCAACAATTTACTCGAAAATTTTTTACCTTGGTCGGTCAGCAGGCGTTCGGGAGCCCCTTTGTCCAGGACATAGCCCTGGACGAAGGCATCCGTCACAGCCGCTGCCGACTGGTTAGCGAGAGGCCACGCCATAGGCCATCGGGTAAAGTATTCGACCCCCACTAACAAATATTTATTCCCTCTCGGCGTGACTGGGAAGGGCCCCAAAATATCGAGTGCAACGAGCTCGTTGGTACGCGAGACCTGAATAGATTGCAGCGGTGGATTAGCTGCCACGGCCGGTGGTTTACGCCTGGCGCACTCAACGCACCCCTTCAGAATATGCACCACATCACTTCCCATTCCCGGCCAGTAATAGTCACGCTGAAGCAGGGCAAGCGTCTTGTTAACTCCCAAGTGCAAGAGGCGTTCGTGTGCCGCCAAGACAACCCTCCCCCTCACAGCGGAAGGCACCACGAGTGCGTTCCGCCGGGACAAACTGTCCCATTTCAATAACACGCCCCGCTCAAGTACATAGGAGCCGGTACGCTCCTGGTCCCCCTCGGGACCCCCAACCTTGCGGCGCAATGCTAGCAGCGAGCTGTCCGCCATCTGGAGGCGGCCCCATTCGCTGAGCGACAGCGAGAGCAGCGAGTCCCGACCCTGAGAGGCAGTGGAATCATCCCCGATCGGTGCGCCCGCTGTCGCAGCCAGTGCCCCCATCTCCCCCGCAAGCGTCGGTTTACAGCGCGCCGATCCCGACAAACACGCGCATTCATCACAAGGCAACAACCGCGACAAGCAATCGGCATTCGTGTGTCGCAACCCCTTACGGTACGTAGTCGTAAACTGATAGTCCTGGAGGACTTCCAACCAACGCGACAACTGGCCCGAGGGCTGGGCGACCCTCAATGAATACTGTAGCGCCGCGTGGTCCGTTCGGACTGTAAAGTGACGACCATAAAGATATGGCCTAAACTGTTGCACAAAAAAAACAATGGCAAGCAGCTCGCGACGGGTGACACAGTAGCGCTGCTCCGCCGGAGACAACACCCTACTACCGTAGGCGACAACTCTTTCGACACCCCCAACGACTTGGGATAGCACCCCCCCAATGCCCGTGTTGCTAGCATCCGTGTCCAGCAAAAAGGGACTGGCAAAATCGGGATAACACAAGGGTGGGGCACCCACCAAGGCGTCCCGGAGGGAGCGAAACGCGGCCTCCTCCTCCGGTCCCCATTTGAACTTCACTCCCTTCGCCGTTAGAGCGTGCAAGGGTTTTGCAATAGTGGCGAAGTGCTCAACGAACCGCCGATAATAAGAAGCAAACCCGATGAAACTACGCACGTCGGAAACGGACGTAGGTGTCGGCCACGCACCGACACAATCCGTCTTCGCGGGATCGGTGGAGATCCCCGAAGAATCGACAATGTGACCCAAGTATCTAACGGACCTACGAAGGAGGTGACATTTGGCCGGTTTAAATTTCAACTTAGCCGATCGCATTCGCAAGAACACCCCTCTCAATCGCCGGAGGTGTTCCTCAAACGTTTTACTGAAAACAATGACATCGTCCATATAAATCAAGCATGTATCCCACTGCAAGCCCGACAAAACCAGCTCCATAAGTCGCTGAAACGTCGCTGGAGAGGAGTGAAGTCCCATGGGTAACCGGTTAAACTGGAACAGCCCCCCTGGAGTCCGAAATGCTGTCTTAGGTTTCGACTCTTCGTCGAGCGGCAACTGCCAAAACCCCGATAACAAATCAAGAGTCGAAAAATAACGCGCACCAGACAATGCATCGAGGGACTCATCCATCCTGGGGAGCGGATACGCGTCAGCCACAGAGATCTTATTCAGGCGACGGAAATCAACGCAGAATCGCAGGGACCCGTCCTGCTTCTTAACCAGCACAATAGGCGCTCCCCACGGGCTAGAGGAGGGCGAAATAATATCGGCTTCTAGCATATCGTTAACAGCCGACTGAACATGTTCCTTCTCCACGGGACTCAGTCGGAAGGGATTTAGCCTGACCGGCGCCGCATCGCCCGTTTCAATGTGATGGTGCAACAAATCCGTGCACCCAATGTCATACTTATGTTTACTGAATACATCAGAGAATTCAATGAGCAACTCGCGCAGCGCACCCAACTGCGCCGCCGACAAATCGTCCGAGGCGGCACATAACGAATGGACCCACTCAAGGTCTTCCCTTGGCTCAACGTTCCGCGCGGGGCTCGAGCCCACCTGCGCAACCAACCCATCATCCCCAGGGACCTGCGCCGCGTGAGCCAGCACGGTGCCCTGCGGGATGACAGCTGGTCGCGACCCCGCGTTCAAAACCATCACAAACGGATCCCTGTCAGCCCGCACCAAAGTGTGAGCCACCGATAAATCAAGACCCCCGACAGCCTTGTTAGAAGGACCCAAAAGCATACTCTGTCCCGAAGCCTCTCTCACCCATGGTTTTCGCAACCGGAGGGGAATCAACATCTGTGAACCCGGGGGCACTTGCACTGTCTGCGTCGCCACCGCTTGTATCGTAGCGCACGCCATCCGAATGTCAGTAGGGCCCGTCAAAAATGAAATCCGGCGACCCGATGGCAGTTCAATGCATCGTTGATCGATAAGAATTTTAATGGGCATTTTAGCCAAAAAGTCAGTGCCCAAAAGACACGGAACTGCCAAAGAAGACGAAACGAAAACGGGTCCCGATAATTTGATATCTCCAATGCAAATGGACGCCCTAACCTGACCGATAATGCCCAACGATCCCCCATTAGCGGCGTAAAATGGCACATCAACTGGAAGCAGCGGACGACATTGGACTGGAAGAATATTATAAATGAGGTCCGATATAATAGTTGCCGATGCCCCCGTGTCCACTAACACCCTAATCTCAACCCCATCAATAGATCCCGTAACAACGGACGAACCCGCCGAAGCAGCCACAATTCTATGCCCCAATTCCGCCCATTCAATGTCTCCCTGGTCCCGGCCGAACCCCCCTCGCCGAACCGAATCCCCGAACCTTAACCGGCCCTCCTCCGCCGCAACGCGGCGTCCCATGTGTGCCGAATAAACAGGCCGAGCGTGTGAGGTGCCGCGACTTGCCGGGGATTGTAGAGATGACTTGGGCTCTCGGTCGTCGTCCAGCCGAGCTCCCATGGCGCGCTGCCGCGGAGCGCGGCACCCGGACGCCACGTGGCCCCGGAGGCCGCAGTTATAGCACGTGACGAGGGTCGGAGTAGATCTTGGTTGCTCCGACTTCCGGCCCGATCGCAGAGGCGACCGGGCCCCCGGCCTCCAGTCCCCTGGTCGTCCCGTGGCGAACGCCTCCTCTCGTGGGCTGACGACTTGGGGTTCGGCGACCACCAACCCCGGGGCTGCGACGACAGCAGCGTTGCAACCAACGCCTTGCTTCCGTTGTAGGGCCTCGTGCGCTTGAATACTCGTGGCGACTCTCAAAGAAGAAACATCAATGTCGTCAGCTGTGTTGATAGGGACCCCCAGGTCCTGCGCCAACTTGAGCAGCTGCTCCAAAACCATCGCGTCTTGGCCCTCCTCGTCCATCCGAGGGAACGCAGCATCAGCAAGAGCCAGCAACGCCGTGCGATAGGCCAGCGCGGTCTCCGTGGCCGCTTTCCGTCTTGCGTAGAACTGATGGCGGCACGTAGAGGGAGGCCCGTAGACCCTGGCCAACAACCCCAGCGCATCCTTCAGCGTGGAGCGGTCCGACTTCCGTGCAGCCCTGAAGGCCGCGAGCGCATCGTCGTCCAGCATGGCGGGCAATGCCCGCAGCGCCGTAGCATCGGACCACGCTGACATCTCTTGATGGGCCAAAAACCTTCGCTGAAATTGGCCCCAGTCTCCGCCTTCCGCCTTGAAGGCTGACAACGTGGGCAGGCGCTGCTGAAAAATGAAGTCATTCGCCTCGTGGTTCCTCTCCGCCTGTCCGTCGGTGTCTAAGATGGCGGCTCCAGCAGCAGACGTAAGATGGCGGACCCCCTCGCGCGCTGATGACGTCTATGCGCGCGCTTGGGAACCCACCACCACGTGGCGCTCGCCGTTCCCGCCAAAAGTAGGCCCAGGCGCAATGGCGGGAATCCCCCATTCGTTTTGGCGGGAATCTGCGGGGCGACCTTGTAAAATGTCCCCCACCGTCCCCGCTCCTCCCGACGAGCTGATCTCCGCCAAGATGGACGCGGCGGCGAGCAGCAGCTCCGCCAGTCGGGAGTGCGCCTCACGAAGCCCGGCGTCTGTCCCCGGTCGCTCGGCCGGCGCCGTCGACGGACCCTGCAGCGTGGGCAAGTCCTCTTCCTCACCCCCCGCCACCAGCGGCTCCGAGTCGTCCAGGTCTTCCTCGCGGTCAATCCCGTGGGTCCTACGGGTCTTCCTCGTCTCCATACTTGGAAGCCCGTTTCACTTCTGACGCCAGATGAAGTATTGGAAAATGACGGCAGGAAACTCCTTGACGGGAACACACTTCTTTTATTAAATCTTGACTTGTAACAATACAACGCGTGGCCTCTCTTCTTCACACTGCCCTTCTCTTGACTCAGGATTCTGTGCTGCCGGCTCTCTGTGCCTCGTGTAGACTCCGCGCCTCGGCTACACTCCTCTCTCGCCTCGTGTAGACTCTGCGCCTCTGCTACACTCTCCACTCGCCTCGTGTAGACTTTGCACCTCTCTCGCTGGCTACACCGTATGCATACTCGGCTCGTGCAGACCTTTCTCTCTCGCTGGCTACACCGTATGCATACTCGGCTCGTGCAGACCGTTCTCTCTCGCTGGCTACACACTACACATTACTCAGCTCGTGTAGACCGTTCTATCTCGCTGGCTACACACTATACATTACTCAGCTCGTGTAGACCGTTCTATCTCGCTGGCTACACACTATACATTACTCAGCTCGTGTAGACCGTTCTATCTCGCTGGCTACACACTATACATCACTCAGCTTCTACTCTCCATTACTCTCCTCTCCGGGCTCTATCTCTGCACCTTCCTCTTCATTCTTAGATGGTTCCACTTCTGCCCCCTGCTCCTCTGTGCATCACCTTATATACCCCTTCTTCCCGGGAGACGGAGCGGATGCGGACCTCAACGTCGGCCCCGCTCCTCAGTTACCCAATCCCCACGCTCTATCCCCACGATCCGGTTCCGCTCAGCGCGTGTTTCCACTCCCCAACCAATCACACCGCGCTGCTACCCGATCACTCCCTCTGGGCGCGTCACCGGCACACAGCCAATCAGCAGCACTACCCCCACCCGCGCACTGACGCCTGCTCCTCCCCGTCAGCGCGCGTCACCACACACACACCCGTACATACGCGCTGGCACACGACATATACACCCAGCGCGTATCACCACTACACATGTACCACACATACTACACACACACACGTACTACACGTACCACACACACACACGTAGCATGTGCACCATACACACATGTACCACACACACACGTACCACGCGCAACACACACCACACACACACACTTGTACCACACACGTACCACACACGTACCACACACACGCACACGTACCACACACACACGTACCACACACACACGTACCACATACGTACCATGCACACACACACGTACCATGCACACACACACGTACCACTCGTACCACACACACGTACCACACATACCACACACACACGTATTACACGTACCGCACACACACACATACCACATGCACAACACACACACGTACCACATACACCACACACACACGTACCACGTGCACTACACATACACACACATGTACCACACACACGTACCACACACACAAGTACCACACACGTACCACACACACGCACCACACACACGTACCACACACACAAGTACCACACACGTACCACACACACAAGTACCACACACACGTACCACACACACGTACCATACACACTCCTGCCACACACACTCCTGCCACACACACGCGCCACACACACAAGTACCACACGTACCACACACACGTACCACACACACGTACCACACACACGTACCACACACACGTACCACACACTCGTACCACACACACACGTACCATACACACGTACCACACACTCCTACCACACGTACCGCACACACTCCTGCCACACACACGTACCACACACACGTACCACACACACGGACCACACACGTACCACACACTCCTACCACACGTACCGCACACACTCCTGCCACACACACGTACCACACACACGTACCACACACACGGACCACACACGTACCACACACACGTACCACACACACTCCTGCCACAGTACTACACACACACTCCTACCACACGTACCGCACACACGTACCTCACACGTACCACTCGTACCACACACTCGTGTCACACACACGTACCACACACACGTACCACACACGTACCACACACTCGTACCACACACACGTACCACACACGTACCACTCGTACCACACACTCGTGTCACACACACGTACCACACACGTAGCACACACGTACCACTCGTACCACACACTCGTGTCACACACACGTACCACACACACGTACCACACACGTACCACACACTCGTACCACACACACGTACCACACACGTACCACTCGTACCACACACTCGTGTCACACACACGTACCACACACGTAGCACACACGTACCACTCGTACCACACACTCGTGTCACACACACGTACCACACACACGTACCACACACACGTACCACGTACACCACACACACGTACCACACACACACTCGTACTGCATGTACCACACACTCGTACTGCATGTACCACGCACTCGTACCACACGTACTACTCGTAACAACACACACAAGTACCACTCATACCACACACAAACACATACCACACGTACCACACACACGTACCACGTGCACTACACACACATACCACACACACACACCCTCGTACCACACACACACACCCTCGTACCACACACACACGTACTACACGTACCACACACACACACACGTACCACGTGCACTACACACACACACGTACCACACGCACACACCTACCATGCGCACCACACACACCACACACACACTTTTACCACACACACGTACCACGCACACACACACACTCGTACCACACACACACACTCCTGTACCACACACCCACATTTCTACCTCACATACCACACACACGTCCAATGCAATTCCCACAATATTATAGGGCATCAATGCGGACTTTTAAAACGTGTTTTAACGACGACAGAAAGATGGACAATAACTCGATCGGGAATACAAAGAATCTTAACAAGATTTGGAATGTATTGACTAGCCCGGAGATCGAACTTAATTCGTTCCAGAAGGCCATTCGAACACCGATTTGTTCGAACACCGAATACATTTTCCCCATAAGAATGAATGTAAATGACATGAATTGGTTCCAGACAAAATAAATCTCTCATTATAAAGCATTTTTACACGAAGTTTGCAGTAATTACATGCATAGAATCATACAAAAAAAATCAAGAAACTTGTGTATGGATGAACACCAAAAAAACCACTAAAATAAAGGAAATTACTGAAAAAGTTAAGGGACGATGTTTTGCGGGTCTGCACTGGGTGAGAGCTACGTGTTAACTGAGCCTCTCATATGGTAACAACCTTTGGGCAAGCGTCATGCACACTGGCCATACGGCGTACAGGTTATTTCAAGTTGCGATTGGCCATTCGACCTCCGAATTTCGTTCGGTTTCCGGGGCAAAAAAATGTTCGGAAATATCGTTTGAACGCCGATTTGTTCGAGTTCTGGTGCGTTCGATCTCCGAGGTTCTACTGTACAAACGATTCTTCAAAACCCATATTCTTAGGTAGGTAAAAAATTCAACTTAATAAAAGTAAAAAAAATCACGACGTTTCGGAGGCAACACAAGCTTCCGTCTTCAGGTGGAACAGTCACATCACGATAGCTGTATCAAGTGAGAGAAATTCCAAGAAAACCGTATTTGTATATATACTGGTTGAGGGTGGGAGGAGCCAAGGTAGGCCCTGAATATTATTTTTGTGAGGTTCGGTGCGGCTGAAGCACGCTGTTAGGAATGAGCCTTTGTTGTGTAAACCCCACGGCGACATGAACAGCACACGTCTGCACAGCGCCCCCCGCGCGTCAACGATTACAGAACACCGCCTACAACCGATTTCGATTTAAAGCTTTCGTGACTGCAGGGATTCATCTTCTTGGTTCTTTCGGTGAAGTCACGTAACTTTACCGAAAGAACCAAGAAGATGCAACCGACTCTTAAAAAAACTCCCCAGACTCAACCGACGCGCCCCGCCTGTGTGTTGGCGATCACAGGGCACGGTGGCAATGAAACGCGTACAGAAAAAGTAATATTTAAAAATACTTTTTAAAAACACGCTTTAATGAAATGTACCGTACGAGTAATGGAAGAACTCCACGACTCCAGGAAAGTGGCCCCGAAGTTTGCCACAACGTCAGGGACCGTGGTGATTTACAGCCAACGTCAGTTGAGCGTGGACAATTAGACCCAAGCCGAAACATAACATGTAAAAAAGATTGCTTACGAATTTTTTTTTTTTAATGATAGAATGTAGTATTGTCATCAGTATGACATAAGTATACTAAGTTTGCAGTCGATACCACATTGGGAAGTGGGTTAAAATTGCGTTACAAGATTTGAGGATATAACAACGACAACAACAGAGAGAGTGAGTTAAATGAAAGCGTGTAAAAAGATAGTTTAAAATTATTATTTTCATTTTTTATGATAGAATATAGTATTGTCATCAGTATGACATAACTATACCAAGTTTGCAGTCGATATCACATTGGGAAGTGGGTTAAAATTCCGTTACAAGATTTGAGGATACGACAACAACAGACAGAGTGAGTTCATAGAAAGCGTGCAAAACGATAATGTGGCTACCAACCCCCCACCCCCCCTCCCCCCCACCCTCCACCCCCCCACCCCCCCCACCCCCTCCGCCTGCCTCCCGGCTGCAGCTGCAAGCGGAGCGGCTGGCCCAGGACGAGGAGGAGCGGCGTCTGTCGGAGCGCCTCATTGCCCAGCTGGAGGATGAGCAGCAGCAGGAGCTGGCGGCCCGAGCGCAGCAGGAGGCCATGGACAGCGAGTTGGCTCACAGGCTCAGCCTCGCCAGGGTGAGACGCACGCACGCCGTCACACGCACACACGCATGCATGCACGCACGCATGCGTGTCGTACGCGGGTGTCGCTGATACGTACATGACACGCACGCACGCGGTCACACGTACGACACGCACGCAGGCATGCGTGTCGTACGCGGGTGTCACTGATACGTACATGACACGCACGCACGCACGCACGCACGCGGTCACACGCATGCGTGTCGTACGCGGGTGTCGCTGATACGTACATGACACGCACGCACGTGTCACACACGCGGGCGTCACAAACACAAAGATATTTTATTATGTTTTATTTTTATTATTTTATTATTTCCCTTCCACGTGACTTTACCGAAAGAACCAAGAAGATGAATCCCTGCAGTCACGAAAGCGTTCAATCGAAACAAAGGTCCCCCGTATAGCTTGAGCAGACTGTTGGGGCAAGTGCTGTTAACGAGCACCTATGAAGGCCGGCACGGCACACGAGGGGGTGGGGTGGCCAACACCACACCAGGACGCCTTTGTCTACCCAGTGGCGATGTTTACTCACCGCACCAGGTACTAATTCGAGGCCGAGTCGACCTAGGAGAGGCCCGGGACCGGTTCAGATAATCGTCCCTGGTGTTAGCCGTGAGCGGGAATCGAACTCGTGTCGCCGAATTTCGTAGCGCAGCGCTAACCGCCACACCACCACTCCCCGCACGCGTATTGGACAGGCACGTCAGAGGTCGCAAACGGGTTTTGATTCCTTACCCGTACCCGTACCCGGCCGCACCAGGGTCGCAAACGGGTACCCGTACCCGGCCGTACCCGTACCCTACCCGTACCCCCGGCCGGGTACGGGTAGGGTACGGGTATCGGGTACCCGATTGCGACCTCTGGGATGAAGCCATGTTGCAGGCGCGGGTGGGTTGATTCTAGGCACTTGAATTGTGAGAAGAGACAAGACGTTGGGAAATGAGTGACAAACTGTTAATCACCGGTGACTCACGGCCCACCCGTACCCGGCCGCACCAGGGTCGCAAACGGGTACCCGTACCCGGCCGGGTACGGCCGGGTACGGGTAGCCGGGTATCGGGTAGGGTACGGGTATCGGGTGCCCGGTTGTACCACCAAACTCTGGCTGCAGAGTTTGGTGGTACATGTTGTTTACGTCGTTTATTGTGAAAATTCGGTCACAGTTCCTATGACCACTGTTTCATTGCTTTTATGGCTTTATTTTGGTGATTTTCAAAAGTTTTTTGGTTTGGCCATGTTTGTTTGTTGTAGTACAGAGTTAGACTGATGGCCTTAATCTAAGTTGTCTTGTGGTTGTTGTTGTTGTTTGACTTGCATCCCACTGGGATTTTTGCACACAGTGTTGGTGTACGGTGCTTTTTCTGCAATATTTTGCTGTCTTTTTTTGGATTTTCTGTTTGCACATAGTAACAAATTCACTTTAAGATGTTTTCTTGTTCATGTTTTTGTTTTTTGTTTGTTGTGGTTGCACCCGATTCAAGAGCCGAATGGCTCACAGGGCTACACCTAATACATGAACTTGAACTTGAATCTTGACCCGTTCCCAACAGACTGCCTCAAGCTCTCTGGCTCTCCGCCTTTTATACCAACTTGCCACCGAGGGGCGGGGCTGTGTGGGATCACGGCATCCCCCCACAGCCCCCCCTCCCCACAGCCCCCCAGGGTGGTAACCGTTGCAGACGTGGATGTGGACACCCCAGTGTAACCGTCCGTTTCCGTCCCGTAACACCCCTACACATGCATACTTGCACACAGCGATAAAACCCACTCTTCGCAACGCGTGCAAAGCCCTGTACACCCCGCTGCCAATCAATGATTTTGACATTAATCATCGCTGGCCCCCGACCTGGTGGTCGGAAATTCCACATTACTGTGACAGGGCTCCGTCCATCCGTGCGTACTGACTGCCGCCCCCCCCCCCCACTACCCCTGCCCCCTGTGAAGGAGGAAGAGCCGGTGCAGATGTCATCGTGTTCCTTGATGAATCAGAGGTCGCCTTCGACGACTCTGAGTCCACGCACCCCGGTCCAGGAATCCACATCCGTCTCCAAGGGCATAGAGAGGTCAGTGGCTGACGATGACGACGACGACGATGACGACGATGTTGCCATTGCTGTGGTGATAATGGAAATGGCAACATTATCATCATCATCATATTGGTAGTGATAAAAACATGATCTTGGCAATGGCGTCATCACATCATCGTCATGGTATTGACATGTCAATGACGTCATCATAGTCTCAATGACGTCATCATTGACATCAATGTCATAATACCATGAGATTGTTGACATCACGATGATGTCTTAAAATCACCTGGCCACAAATGATGGCTTTAACGAAGTGGGCTTATCACGTGGAACTTTATTGCGGCCAAATACTCTAAACACACGTTGACTCTGAATGTGGAAGGGAAAAACCGGAGGACCCGGAGAAAAATCCACGCGAACGCGTGGAGAGAGAGAGAGACACGCAGACTCCTATACAGCAGGCGTCAGGGTCGTGATTGAACCCACGACCTCCTCCATACCAGGCGAGGGAGTTAACATCTCGCCATTGCGGCGCCCCTCATAATGATAGAGAGAGGCTGACTCAGAGAGAGAGAGGACGACTTAGGGAGATCTAGACAGAGAGGAGAGAGGGGACGACTCGGAAGAGAGAGGACGACTGAGAGCGATGTCACATCTCCGAGCCACTGCGGCACCCAATGACATCGTTGTCGCCGTGTCCCCCACCCCCCTCGTCGCTCTGTCTCCCGCAGGTTCCTCTCTCCCGTCCGGACACTACCAACGTCTCCATCGCCGCCCGTGCACCACCGCAGAACCGGACTGTCGCTGCAGCCAGGCACCAGTGCCGCCACCAGCACCATCACCACCGCCAGCAGCAGCGGGGGGAGGAGGAGGGAGGACGACACTCTCCACCACCACCAGCAGCTTCACCAGCTCCCTCACGGTAGCGCTCGCAGCAGCGACGACAGCAGGGAGGGCAGTACTCGGCAGCAGCAGCAGAACCTCCTGTGCACCAGCAGCAGCAACAGCCGGAGCAGCAGCAGCGAGGGCAGCGCTCGGCAACGGCGGCCACAGCAGCAGCAGGATCTTCTGTGTAGCAACAGCAGCAACAACAACAACAGCAGCAACAACAACAACAGCAGCAGCAGCAGCATCAGCAGAGAGTGCCGGACACAGCAGCCACAGCTCCTCCTGCACCGCAGCAACAGCAGCAACAGCGGCGGCAGCAGCAGTAGCAGGGGCGACCGCGCGAGCAGCGGGGGCGACAGCATCACGCAGGAGCTGAACCACTTCAAGCCCATCGTGAGCTGTCCCCGCACACCGCCCAAGCAGCTCCCGGACGGGCGCGTCCTCTCCCCCGCCCTCGTCAAGGCGACGCCCATCAAGCCCACCGCCGCCACCGTAACCGCCTCGTCGTCGTCCACCTCGTCCACCTCCTCCTCGTCGTCCTCGCTGCGAGCGGAGGCGCCGGTGGTGGAGCTGGTCGCGAGCGCGGGGCGGGCAAAGGGGCGCAGGCCGTGCCGGGCGCTGGCGGAGGGAGCCTGGAGGTCGTCGCGCCGAGCGCGGCGAGCGGACGACGGCGGTGACGGAGGTGGTGGAGGAGGAGGTGGTGGAGGAGGTGGTGGAGGAGGAGGTGGTGGAGGAGGTGGTGGTGGAGGAGGAGGAGGTGGTGACGGTTGCTATGAGGAGCAGGTCCTGCGGTCCAGGTGGCGTCGCATTGCGGAGGAGCGGGAGGCGGTTGCCCGCGGCGATGACGGTGCCGACAACGGTCACCGCGGCGACAACAACCACGATGATAACACCGGCGAAGATGGTGATGGTATCGTTGTCGATGGCGACGTTGCCGTCGCGGATGTTGAAGACTTGGAGCTGCCGCCCTCGCTGTTCCGCTGGCCCATGGCGCCGAGCGGATCCTCCGCGACTAAACACGACGGTGGCGGAGGAAGAGGCGAGCGGGGAGGGCCGGGAAACCACGCGACGACACGCGGTGCCTCGGGAGCCAAGCGGCACCTCCCCTCCTCCTCGCCGCCGCCGGCAAGAAAGACCAACGGTGGCGGCGGTTGCCCGCCGGACAACAACCGCGAAGGCGACGACGACGACTCCGAAGACGACAACGTCTTCCTGACCAAGCGGGCGCCGGCTGGAAAGCGGCCTCGCCAATTGGTCTCCCCGGTGCCCCCCGCCACCTTCACGGCGGCGGCGGCGGCTCCCGGCTCTCCCCCCTCGGCCCGGCAGGAGGAGTTGGTGGCGAACGTTGATGACTGCGACGCCGCCGTCGCCGCCTTAGCGAGGCGGCAGGACGAGGAGGACGAGGAGCGGCTGTTGCTCCAGGAGGACCGGGACCGCTGCCTCGCTCAGCGCCTCCAGCGGCAGCTCGACTCAGAGGCCAAAAAGGTCGACCGCAGCGCCGGCTCGGCCTCCGCGTACGAATTCCGGCGCCAACGCTCCTGCCACCTCACGGGGGCGGCGGGGGGGGCAACGGGGGCAACGGGGGCGGCAACGGGGGCGGCAACGGGGGCGGCTTCCGGCGGCAGACGGAGTCGGAGGTCGACCGGTGGGTCGAGGAGACGTCGGCCCAAGGAGGCCGTCGGAGACGCGCGGGGAGCGAAGGGCGGCCCCGGCAGGAAGAGGGCCGTGTCGGCAGCGGCGGCGTCGGCTGGGAAGGGCGGCGGAGGTGAAGGAAAGGTCGGGGGTGAGGTCGAGGGGGAGGGCAAGCGTGGGGGGGAGGGCATGTTGCAGGTGAAGATCAACAGGATTTTCCACAGGTGCCTGCCCGAGTCGAACGCATCCTGCTGATGAGGGCTTGGCCGTGGAGGTTAATTTCTGTCGATTTGGCCGTTTTTTTTGTTTTATCGATGTGTCGGTTTCAGAACGATGTGTGATCTGTCGTGTCGATTGGCAATTTTGTCGCCGGATTTTGGAATCCGTCTGTGGATTTGGAATGAGGCCGTCGGTATTGAATCTCGCGTCGATTTGGAAACGATCAGTAGATTTCGAATCGGAAGTGTCGAATTGGAATCGGAGCGTCGATTTGGAACCGATCTGTCCGTCGCTTGGCCGACTCGGAAATGGATTCGTCCGCTGCTCGGAACGGACGGATTGCGATGCTGGTGATGCGTGGGGGAGGAATGGACCGCTTGAGGCTTCCAGCGAAGGACATGCCGAGGAGAGGGGGGGGGGCCGGGGGGGGGGGGCAGAGCGATTGGTGAAGAAGTTGGGACGGTGCGTCTGCGACAGACGGTCCAGCACGAGGCGGCAGGACAAGCCCTGGGTCGGTGTGGCTGCAAAGTGCGGACGGGAACGCCGACCGAATCAGACAGTGAATGTAGCAAAACGTGGCGGTGGGCGGAATCATTCACCGTGCACACACAAACAAGACAAAGATCCCCCGTGTAGCCTTAACAGACTGTTGGGGCAAGTGCCGTCAGCGAAGAGCAGGAGGCCGGCACGGCACACGAGGGGGCGGGGCGGACAGAACCACGCCCGACCGCCTTTGTCTCCCCAGTGGCGATGCTCACACATCCCACCGTATTCATTTGAGGCTGAGCCGACCGAGGGGAGGCCCACGACCGGTTCAGATATAATCACCGTCGGTGGCCGTGAGCGGGAATTGAAAACTCGGGTCGTCGGCGGGTTCGTAGCGCAGCGCGCAAAACCGCTGCGCCACCACTCCCCCGCACCCCCACTCTTGCGTACACACGCAATGAACATTCTTAGGGCGGGGAATTTATTTCAAATTTTTTCCCTCTTTCTTTCCTCTCTCTCTCGCCGCCCACATCGGCTGTCGCGGCGGAATTCACGGTCCGGGAAACGATTGCACGCCCGCGCCGGTGTGTTTTAAACTCGCCCTGAGATCTACGACGGAATCCTTTAGCCGCTGCTTGGCACAGCGAGAACGTGGCGCGTTGACAGGTTTCTTTTCCAAAAAATCCCCGCACACAGTGAGCAGCTTTGCCGCTGTCCGTAGCGTAGATCGGGAAGTTTTATTTTCGGAGGAAATCTTTACCGCAGAGGAGGGCGACGTCACCCTTTGGCCCGCCGTGCGACTGGCAAATGAATGTAGTATTCGCTTATCGCTGCCTGCCCCGTTCATCTCCGTCGTCATCAACGATCGTCATCTTCATCGTCGCGGCCACTGCCTAGTTGTAAAGCGGAGAGGGGAGGGGGGAGGGGAGTGGTGGTGTCTGCCAAAAGTACCACCGACCGATTGACTCCCCCACAAAAGTGGTGCTCGTTTTTATCGTCTCCGGAGAGAGGTGATGATGGCCAGTGTCTGCTTGGCCCCCCCCCCCCCCGGGGCGGGCGCGCGCCGAAGGTGCCGTGGACGTCGCTGGGACGCGATCAACAACAGCGGCCTGCGTCTTCAGAACGAGCTAGGGGGACCCACAGCTCCGACACCTGATTCTTACTCCTCGTCAATTACTATTTTTATTCACAAGCCAAGGATGGGGCGGTGGGCAGGCAAAGTGTTTCTTAACGATCCGGGGAATGCGGTTATTGCACCCACCATGCAGAGTGGCCACTGTCAAGCCTGGCTTTGCCACTAAAGGGTGAAAAGAGCTTTAATACGGTTTTTTTTACGTAGTTGAATTTAGGTTTTGTCGTATCACAGATTACGTTATAACGGTCATTTGCGTGAGAGATCCTCACCATGTCTCGTGTTTGCAGTTGGGGTCCTTGCCTACATTGGAAAGTTTGGGCCAATTTGTGAAATTATTATGATGGTTTTGTTTTTCTTTCTCAAATGCAAGTGTTTGGCTTCACGTGGGAAGGAACCCACCACGATAGGAGGGGGGGGGGCGGGGGCCACACACGGCAATATGGACGGGGTGCGTTAACCCTTGAACCCCGGAGAGTGGCAACAGTGGCAGCAGTGGCAGCGTCGTTTGGGGACCGTCGAACGGCCCTGCCAACTGGGGACGACGCCGCTGATTCGGGGGCGGCTGGGCCCTCGAGGTGAGCCAGTGAGGGCGAAGCTTCGGTGCGAACTCGCGTCGCTGTTCACGACTTCAGCGTGGCCCTGCATTGGCCGAGGCGGGGTCGCCCAAAATGTTCGGAGGCACTAAACCCAACTCGGGTGGCGACTTTTTTTTGTTTTCTTCCTTTCCATTGCACAACCGAGCCGTGCCGGAGCCAGCCTGGCACGGCTCAGTGATATATTCACTGGTCAACACACTTTTTCTGGAATAAGCTATTCCAACGGTTTTTTAGGTAATTTTTTAGGGTGCCGATTCCAAATCTGGCATCAGTTTTTGTCTATCACATCAGGTTTTTGAGATATCAAATATTGCATTTGCAATAAAAACTGCGGAAGAAAAATATTAAATGTAGATATCTACGCAAAATTATATTATAAACACACTATCCTAAAAATACAGCACCATATTTTAACTCTAAAGCAGTCACTGACTCGCAACAACTTGCAATCATAAGTGACAGAGTTAATTTCGGGTAAAATCAATGAAAATGGGGCATGCCAATAGCATAAAAATGAGATGTGATAGAGCAAATCTGAGATCAGATTTGGAATCGGCACCCTGAAATTAGTCTAAAACAGCTGCAAAAGTCCAGGCCAGAAAAAAATGTTGTTTTGTTGTTGTTGACCTGTGTTATTTTTTCCACTGCCGAGCCCCGCCCCTGACGACGCGGGTGGTGTGACGCGGGGAGACACCATGTGGTTGCCACGTGACGGCCGGCGTCATTAGCCCCGCCTCCCTGGCCCTGCTTGGCCCCCCAAGCCAGATTCAGATGTCCTCTGAGGCAGAGGTCGCAACCGGGTACCCGATACCCGTACCCTACCCGATACCCGGCTACCCGTACCCGGCCGGGTACGGGTACCCGTTTGCGACCCTGGTGCGGCCGGGTATGGGTACGGGTAGACCGTGAGTCACTGGTGAGTAACTGTCACTCATTTCCCAACGTCTTATCTCTTCTCACAATTCAAGTTCCTAGAATCAACCCACCCGCGCCTGCAACATGGCTTCATCCCAGAGGTCGCAATCAGGTACCCGATACCCGTACCCTACCCGTACCTGGCCGGGTAGGGTACGGGTATCGGATACCCGTTTGCGACCTTGGTGTGGCTGGGTACGGGTACGGGTAAGGAATCAAAACCCGCTTGCAACCTCTGCTCTGAGGCCAGCAGCACATCGGCATTTCGACCTGGCTCGGTTCTTCAAACAGTCCCAATGGACAAATAAAAAAACAACAACACGATCCGTGTACCCATGCCGTGCTGGCAGAGCGTCGGTTCGGCTCACATTGTGACGGTCATGAAGTTGGCAGTCCGTGCAATCTCGGTATTGGTCGCCTCCCAGCAGCCCATGTGGTCTATGGCTTATTTGAAAACTCTGTGACCCACCAACCCTTGTGGGTCCAGACTCCCTTTACCAATGTTACCAGGAAGTCTGTGATGCTAATAAAGGATATTGTTACTTTAGCATCGACTGATTTTCATTGTCGCTTGAAAGTGAATTACATGCAGTCACTCGCCTCTCAAGCTACTCCCCTCCACGCACTCTCCTACCTCTCATCTCACTCCACTCCCCTCCACGCACTCTCCTACCTCTCCCCTCTCATCTCACTCCACTCCCCTCCACGCAGTCTCCCACCTCTCCCCTCTCATCTCGCTCCACTCCCCTCCACGCACTCTCCCACCTCTCATCTCACTCCACTCCCCTCCACGCACTCTCCCACCTCTCCCCTCTCATCTCACTCTACTCCCCTCCACACACTCTCCCACCTCTCTCCTCTCATCTCACTCTACTCCCCTCCACGCACTCTCCTACCTCTCCCCTCTCATCTCACTCTACTCCCCTCCACACACTCTCCTACCTCTCTCCTCTCATCTCACTCTACTCCCCTCCATGAACTCTCTTACCTCTCCCCTCTCATCTCACTCCACTCCCCTCCACGCACTCCCACCTTTCCCCTCTCATCTCACTCCACGCACTCTCCTACCTCTCCCCTCTCATCTCACTCCACGCACTCTCCCACCTCTCCCCTCTCATCTCACTCCACGCACTCTCCCACCTCTCCCCTCTCATCTCACTCCACTCCCTCCACGCACTCTCCCACCTCTCATCTCACTCTACTCCCCTCCACGCACTCTCCTACCTCTCCCCTCTCATCTCACTCTACTCCCCTCCATGCACTCTTCCACCTATCCCCTCTCATCTCACTCCACTCCCCTCCACGCACTCCCACCTTTCCCCTCTCATCTCACTCCACGCACTCTCCTACCTCTCCCCTCTCATCTCACTCCACGCACTCTCCCACCTCTCCCCTCTCATCTCACTCCACGCACTCTCCCACCTCTCCCCTCTCATCTCACTCCACTCCCTCCACGCACTCTCCCACCTCTCATCTCACTCTACTCCCCTCCACGCACTCTCCCACCTCTTCCCTCTCATCTCACTCCACTCCCCTCCACGCACTCTCCTGCCTCTCCCTCTCATCTCACTCCACTCCCCTCCACACACTCTCCCACCTCTCCCCTCTCATCTCACTCCACTCCCCCCCACACACTCTCCCACCTCTCCCCTCTCATCTCGCTCCATTCCCCTCCACGCACTCTCCTGCCTCTCCCCTCTCATCTCACTCCACTCCCCTCCACGCACTCTCTTGCCCCTCCCTATCATCTCACTCTACTCCCCTCCACGCACTCTCCTGCCTCTCCCCTCTCATCTCACTCTACTCCCCTCCACGCACTCTCCTGCCCCTCCCTATCATCTCACTATACTCCCCTCCACGCACTCTCCTACCTCTTCCCTCTCATCTCACTCCACTCCCCTCCACGCACTCTCCTGCCTCTCCCTCTCATCTCACTCCACTCCCCTCCACGCACTCTCCTACCTCTCCCCTCTCATCTCACTCCAGTCACTCTCCCACCTCTCCCCTCTCATCTTACTCCACTCCCCTCCACGCGCTCTCCCACCTCATCTCACTTCACTCCCCTCCACGCACTCTCCTACCTCTCATCTCACTCCACTCCCCTCCACACACTCTCCCACCTCTCCACTCTCATCTCACTCCACTCCCCTCCACGCACTCTCCCCCCTCTCCCCTCTCATCTCACTCCACTCCCCTCCACGCACTCTCCCACCTCCCCGTCTCATCTCACTCTACTCCCCCCCACGCACTCTCCCACCTCTTCCCTCTCATCTCACTCCACTCCCCTCCACGCACTTCCCTACCTCTCCCCTATCATCTCACTCTACTCCCCTCCACGCACTCTCCTACCTCTCCCCTCTCATCTCACTCCACTACACTCCACGCACTCTCCCCCCTCTCCCCTTTCATCTCACTCCACTCCCCTCCACACACTCTCCCCCCTCTCCCCTCTCATCTCACTCCACTCCCCTCCACACACTCTCCTACCTCTCCCCTCCCATCTCACTCTACTCCCCTCCACGCACTCTCCAGCCTCTCCCCTCCCATCTCACTCTACTCACCTCCACGCACTCTCCTACCTCTCCCCTCTCATCTCGCTCCACTCCCCTCCAAGCACTCTCCTACCTCTCCCCTCTCATCTCGCTCCACTCCCCTCCACGCACTCTCCTACCCCTCTCATCTCATCTCACTCTACTCCCCTCCACTCACTCTCCTACCTCTCCCCTTTCATCTCACTTTACTACCCTCCACGCACTCTCCTACCTCTCATCTCACTCTGCTCCCCTCCACGCACTCTCCTACCTCTCCCCTCTCATCTCACTCTACTCCCCCCCCACGCACTCTCCCACCTCTCCCCTCTCATCTCACTCTACTCCCCTCCACGCACTCTCCTACCTCTCGCTTCTCATCTCGATCCACTCCCCTCCACGCACTCTCCTACCTCTCCCCTCTCATCTCACTCCACTCCCCTCCACGCACTCTCCTACCTCTCCCCTCTCATCTCACTCCACTCCCCTCCACGCACTCTCCCGCCTCTCCCCTCTCATCTCACTCTACTCACCTCCACGCAATCTCCCGCCTCTCCCTTCTCATCTCACTCTACTCACCTCCACGCACTCTCCTACCTCTCCCCTCTCATCTCACTTCACTCCCCTCCACGCACTCTCCTACCTCTCCCCTCTCATCTCACTCCACTCCCCTCCACGCACTCTCCCGCCTCTCCCCTCTCATCTCACTCTACTCACCTCCACGCAATCTCCCGCCTCTCCCTTCTCATCTCACTCCACTCCCCTCCACGCACTCTCCCGCCTCTCCCTTCTCATCTCACTCTACTCCCCTCCACGCACTCTCCCACCTCTCCCCTCTCATCTCACTCCATGCACTCTCCCACCTCACCCCTCTCATCTCACTCCACGCACTCTCCCACCTCTCCCCTCTCATCTCACTCCACTCCCTCCACGCACTCCCCAACCTATCCCCTATCATCTCACTCTACTCCCCTCCTCACACTCTCCTACCTCTCCCCTCTCATCTCACTGTACTCCCCTCCACACACTCTACCACCTCTCATCTCACTCCACTCCCCTCCACGCACTCTCCTGCCTCTCCCCTCTCATCTCACTCCACTCCCCTCCACGCACTCTCCTGCCTCCCCTCCACGCACTCTCCTGCTTCTCCCCTCTCATCTCACTCCACTCCCCTCCACGCACTCTCCTGCCTCTCCCCTCCATGCACTCTCCCACCTCTTCCCTCTCATCTCACTCTACTCCCCTCCACGCACTCTCCTGCCTCTCCCCTCATCTCACTCCACTCCCCTCCACGCACTCTCCTGCCCCTCCCTATCATCTCACTCCACTCCCCTCCACGCACTCTCCTGCCTCTCCCCTTTCATCTCACTCCACTCCCCTCCACGCACTCTACCACCTCTCATCTCACTCCACTCCCCCCACGCACTCTCCTACCTCTCCCCTCTCATCTCACTCTACTCCCCTCCACGCAATCTTCTGCCTCTCCCCTCCAAGCACTCTCCTGCCTCCCCCTCTCATCTCACTCCACTCCCCTCCACGCACTCTCCCCCCTCTCATCTCACTCCACTCCCCTCCACGCACTCTCCCACCTCTCCCCTCTCATCTCACTCTACTCCCCTCCATGAACTCTCTTACCTCTCCCCTCTCACCTCACTCTACTCCCCTCCACGCACTCCCCTGCCTCTCCCCTCTCATCTCGCTCCACTCCCCTCCACGCACACCCCTGCCTCTCCCCTCTCATCTCACTCCACTCCCCTCCACGCACACTCCTGCCTCTCCCCTCTCATCTCACTCCACTCCCCTCCACGCACTCTCCTGCCTCTCTCCTCCACGCACTCTCCTGCCTCTCCCCTCTCATCTCACTCCACTCCCCTCCACGCACTCTCCTGCCTCTCCCCTCCACGCACTCTCCCACCTCTCCCCTCTCATCTCACTCCACTCCCCCCCACGCACTCTCCCACCTCTTCCCTCTCATCTCACTCCACTCCCCTCCACGCACTCTCCTGCCCCTCCCTATCATCGCACTCTACTCCCCTCCACGCACTCTCCTGCCCCTCCCTATCATCTCACTCCACTCCCCTCCACGCACTCTCCCCCCTCTCATCTCTCTCCACTCCCCAGCCAAACGCACTCTCCTACCTCTCCCCTCTCATCTCACTCCACTCCCCTCCACGCACTCTCCCCCCTCTCATCTCACTCCACTCCCCTCCACGCACTCCCCTACCTCTCCCCTATCATCTAACTCTACTCCCCTCCACGCACTCTCCCACCTCTCATCTCACTCCACTCCCCTCCACGCACTCTCCCACCTCTCCCCTCTCATCTCACTCCACTCCCCTCCACGCACTCTCCTGCCTCTCCCCTCTCATCTCACTCCACTCCCCTCCACGCACTCTCCTGCCTCTCCCCTCTCATCTCACTCCACTCCCCTCCACGCACTCTCCCACCTCTCATCTCACTCCACTCCCCTCCACGCACTCTCCCACCTCTCCCCTCTCATCTCACTCCACTCCCCTCCACGCACTCTCCTGCCTCTCCCCTCTCATCTCACTCCACTCCCCTCCACGCACTCTCCTGCATCTCCCCTCTCATCTCACTCCACTCCCCTCCACGCACTCTCCCGCCTCTCCCCTCTCATCTCACTCCACTCCCCTCCACGCACTCTCCTACCTCTCATCTCACTCTACTCCCCTCCACGCACTCTCCTACCTCTCCCCTCTCATCTCACTCTACTCCCCCCCCACGCACTCTCCCACCTCTCCCCTCTCATCTCACTCTACTCCCCTCCACGCACTCTCCTACCTCTCGCTTCTCATCTCGATCCACTCCCCTCCACGCACTCTCCTACCTCTCCCCTCTCATCTCACTCCACTCCCCTCCACGCACTCTCCTACCTCTCCCCTCTCATCTCACTCCACTCCCCTCCATGCACTCTCCCGCCTCTCCCCTCTCATCTCACTCTACTCACCTCCACGCAATCTCCCGCCTCTCCCTTCTCATCTCACTCCACTCCCCTCCACGCACTCTCCCGCCTCTCCCTTCTCATCTCACTCTACTCCCCTCCACGCACTCTCCCACCTCTCCCCTCTCATCTCACTCCATGCACTCTCCCACCTCACCCCTCTCATCTCCACGCACTCTCCCACCTCTCCCCTCTCATCTCACTCCACTCCCTCCACGCACTCCCCAACCTCTCCCCTATCATCTCACTCTACTCCCCTCCTCACACTCTCCTACCTCTCCCCTCTCATCTCACTCTACTCCCCTCCACACACTCTACCACCTCTCATCTCACTCCACTCCCCTCCACGCACTCTCCTGCCTCTCCCCTCTCATCTCACTCCACTCCCCTCCACGCACTCTCCTGCCTCCCCTCCACGCACTCTCCTGCTTCTCCCCTCTCATCTCACTCCACTCCCCTCCACGCACTCTCCTGCCTCTCCCCTCCATGCACTCTCCCACCTCTTCCCTCTCATCTCACTCTACTCCCCTCCACGCACTCTCCTGCCTCTCCCCTCATCTCACTCCACTCCCCTCCACGCACTCTCCTGCCCCTCCCTATCATCTCACTCCACTCCCCTCCACGCACTCTCCTGCCTCTCCCCTTTCATCTCACTCCACTCCCCTCCACGCACTCTACCACCTCTCATCTCACTCCACTCCCCCCACGCACTCTCCTACCTCTCCCCTCTCATCTCACTCTACTCCCCTCCACGCAATCTTCTGCCTCTCCCCTCCACGCACTCTCCTGCCTCCCCTCTCATCTCACTCCACTCCCCTCCACGCACTCTCCCCCCTCTCATCTCACTCCACTCCCCTCCACGCACTCTCCCACCTCTCCCCTCTCATCTCACTCTACTCCCCTCCATGAACTCTCTTACCTCTCCCCTCTCACCTCACTCTACTCCCCTCCACGCACTCCCCTGCCTCTCCCCTCTCATCTCGCTCCACTCCCCTCCACGCACACCCCTGCCTCTCCCCTCTCATCTCACTCCACTCCCCTCCACGCACACTCCTGCCTCTCCCCTCTCATCTCACTCCACTCCCCTCCACGCACTCTCCTGCCTCTCTCCTCCACGCACTCTCCTGCCTCTCCCCTCTCATCTCACTCCACTCCCCTCCACGCACTCTCCTGCCTCTCCCCTCCACGCACTCTCCCACCTCTCCCCTCTCATCTCACTCCACTCCCCCCCACGCACTCTCCCACCTCTTCCCTCTCATCTCACTCCACTCCCCTCCACGCACTCTCCTGCCCCTCCCTATCATCGCACTCTACTCCCCTCCACGCACTCTCCTGCCCCTCCCTATCATCTCACTCCACTCCCCTCCACGCACTCTCCCCCCTCTCATCTCACTCCACTTCCCAGCCAAACGCACTCTCCTACCTCTCCCCTCTCATCTCACTCCACTCCCCTCCACGCACTCTCCCCCCTCTCATCTCACTCCACTCCCCTCCACGCACTCCCCTACCTCTCCCCTATCATCTAACTCTACTCCACTCCACGCACTCTCCCACCTCTCATCTCACTCCACTCCCCTCCACGCACTCTCCCACCTCTCCCCTCTCATCTCACTCCACTCCCCTCCACGCACTCTCCTGCCTCTCCCCTCTCATCTCACTCCACTCCCCTCCACGCACTCTCCTGCCTCTCCCCTCTCATCTCACTCCACTCCCCTCCACGCACTCTCCCACCTCTCATCTCACTCCACTCCCCTCCACGCACTCTCCCACCTCTCCCCTCTCATCTCACTCCACTCCCCTCCACGCACTCTCCTGCCTCTCCCCTTTCATCTCACTCCACTCCCCTCCACGCACTCTCCTGCCTCTCCCCTCTCATCTCACTCCACTCCCCTCCACGCACTCTCCTGCATCTCCCCTCTCATCTCACTCCACTCCCCTCCACGCACTCTCCTACCTCTCCCTTCTCATCTCACTCCACTCCCCTCCACGCACTCTCCTGCCTCTCCCCTCTCATCTCACTCCACTTCCCTCCACGCACTCTCCTGCCTCTCCCCTCTCATCTCACTCCACTCCCCTCCACGCACTCTCCCTGCCTCTCCCCTCTCATCTCACTCCACTCCCCTCCACGAACTCTCCTACCTCTCGCCTCTCATCTCACTCCACTCCCCTCCACGCACTCTCCTACCTCTCCCCTCTCATCTCACTCCACTCCCCTCCATGCACTCTCCTGCCTCTCCCCTCTCATCTCACTCCACTCCCCTCCACGCACTCTCCTGCCTCTCCCCTCTCATCTCACTCCACTCCCCTCCACACACTCTCCTGCCTCTCCCCTCTCATCTCACTCCACTCCCCTCCACGCACTCTTCTGCCTCTCCCCTCTCATCTCACTCCACTCCCCTCCACGCACTCTCCCACCTCTCATCTCACTCTACTCCCCTCCACGCACTCTCCCACCTCCCCTCTCATCTCACTCCACTCCCCTCCACGCACTCTCCTGCCTGTCCCCTCTCATCTCACTCCACTCCCCTCCACGTACTCTCCCACCTCTCATCTCACTCTACTCCCCTCCACGCACTCTCCCACCTCTCCCCTCTCATCTCACTCCACTCCCCTCCATGCACTCTCCTGCCTCTCCCCTCTCATCTCACTCCACTCCCCTCCACGCACTCTCCCACCTCCCCCCTCTCATCTCACTCTACTCCCCTCCACGCACTCTCCTACCTCTCCCCTCTCATCTCACTCCACTCCCCTCCACGCACTCTCCCACCTCTCATCTCGCTCTACTCCCCTCCACGCACTCTCCTACCTCTCCCCTCTCATCTCACTCTACTCCCCTCCACGCACTCTCCCACCTATCATCTCACTCTATTCCCCTCCACGCACTCTCCTACCTCTCCCCTCTCATCTCACTCCAGTCACTCTCCCACCTCTCCCCTCTCATCTCACTCCACTCCCCTCCATGAACTCTCCTACCTCTCCCCTCTCATCTCACTCTACTCCCCTCCACGCACTCTCCTGCCTCTCCCCTCCACGCACTCTCCTGCCTCTCCCCTCTCACCTCACTCCACTCCCCTCCACGCACTCTCCCCCCTCTCATCTCACTCCACTCCCCTCCACGCACTCTCCCACCTCTCCCCTCTCATCTCACTCTACTCCCCTCCACGCACTCCCCTGCCTCTCCCCTCTCATCTCACTCCACTCCCCTCCACGCACTCTCCTGCCTCTCTCCTCCACGCACTCTCCTGCCTCTCCCCTCTCATCTCACTCCACTCCCCCTCCACGCACTCTCCTGCCTCTCTCCTCCACGCACTCTCCTGCCTCTCCCCTCTCATCTCACTCCACTCCCCTCCACGCACTCTCCTGCCTCTCCCCTCCACGCACTCTCCCACCTCTCCCCTCTCATCTCACTCCACTCCCCCCCACGCACTCTCCCACCTCTTCCCTCTCATCTCACTCCACTCCCCTCCACGCACTCTCCTGCCCCTCCCTATCATCGCACTCTACTCCCCTCCACGCACTCTCCTGCCCCTCCCTATCATCTCACTCCACTCCCCTCCACGCACTCTCCCCCCTCTCATCTCTCTCCACTCCCCAGCCAAACGCACTCTCCTACCTCTCCCCTCTCATCTCACTCCACTCCCCTCCACGCACTCTCCCCCCTCTCATCTCACTCCACTCCCCTCCACGCACTCCCCTACCTCTCCCCTATCATCTAACTCTACTCCCCTCCACGCACTCTCCCACCTCTCATCTCACTCCACTCCCCTCCACGCACTCTCCCACCTCTCCCCTCTCATCTCACTCCACTCCCCTCCACGCACTCTCCTGCCTCTCCCCTCTCATCTCACTCCACTCCCCTCCACGCACTCTCCTGCCTCTCCCCTCTCATCTCACTCCACTCCCCTCCACGCACTCTCCCACCTCTCATCTCACTCCACTCCCCTCCACGCACTCTCCCACCTCTCCCCTCTCATCTCACTCCACTCCCCTCCACGCACTCTCCTGCCTCTCCCCTCTCATCTCACTCCACTCCCCTCCACGCACTCTCCTGCATCTCCCCTCTCATCTCACTCCACTCCCCTCCACGCACTCTCCCGCCTCTCCCCTCTCATCTCACTCCACTCCCCTCCACGCACTCTCCTACCTCTCATCTCACTCTACTCCCCTCCACGCACTCTCCTACCTCTCCCCTCTCATCTCACTCTACTCCCCCCCCACGCACTCTCCCACCTCTCCCCTCTCATCTCACTCTACTCCCCTCCACGCACTCTCCTACCTCTCGCTTCTCATCTCGATCCACTCCCCTCCACGCACTCTCCTACCTCTCCCCTCTCATCTCACTCCACTCCCCTCCACGCACTCTCCTACCTCTCCCCTCTCATCTCACTCCACTCCCCTCCACGCACTCTCCCGCCTCTCCCCTCTCATCTCACTCTACTCACCTCCACGCAATCTCCCGCCTCTCCCTTCTCATCTCACTCTACTCACCTCCACGCACTCTCCTACCTCTCCCCTCTCATCTCACTCCACTCCCCTCCACGCACTCTCCTACCTCTCCCCTCTCATCTCACTCCACTCCCCTCCATGCACTCTCCCGCCTCTCCCCTCTCATCTCACTCTACTCACCTCCACGCAATCTCCCGCCTCTCCCTTCTCATCTCACTCCACTCCCCTCCACGCACTCTCCCGCCTCTCCCTTCTCATCTCACTCTACTCCCCTCCACGCACTCTCCCACCTCTCCCCTCTCATCTCACTCCATGCACTCTCCCACCTCACCCCTCTCATCTCCACGCACTCTCCCACCTCTCCCCTCTCATCTCACTCCACTCCCTCCACGCACTCCCCAACCTCTCCCCTATCATCTCACTCTACTCCCCTCCTCACACTCTCCTACCTCTCCCCTCTCATCTCACTCTACTCCCCTCCACACACTCTACCACCTCTCATCTCACTCCACTCCCCTCCACGCACTCTCCTGCCTCTCCCCTCTCATCTCACTCCACTCCCCTCCACGCACTCTCCTGCCTCCCCTCCACGCACTCTCCTGCTTCTCCCCTCTCATCTCACTCCACTCCCCTCCACGCACTCTCCTGCCTCTCCCCTCCATGCACTCTCCCACCTCTTCCCTCTCATCTCACTCTACTCCCCTCCACGCACTCTCCTGCCTCTCCCCTCATCTCACTCCACTCCCCTCCACGCACTCTCCTGCCCCTCCCTATCATCTCACTCCACTCCCCTCCACGCACTCTCCTGCCTCTCCCCTTTCATCTCACTCCACTCCCCTCCACGCACTCTACCACCTCTCATCTCACTCCACTCCCCCCACGCACTCTCCTACCTCTCCCCTCTCATCTCACTCTACTCCCCTCCACGCAATCTTCTGCCTCTCCCCTCCACGCACTCTCCTGCCTCCCCTCTCATCTCACTCCACTCCCCTCCACGCACTCTCCCCCCTCTCATCTCACTCCACTCCCCTCCACGCACTCTCCCACCTCTCCCCTCTCATCTCACTCTACTCCCCTCCATGAACTCTCTTACCTCTCCCCTCTCACCTCACTCTACTCCCCTCCACGCACTCCCCTGCCTCTCCCCTCTCATCTCGCTCCACTCCCCTCCACGCACACCCCTGCCTCTCCCCTCTCATCTCACTCCACTCCCCTCCACGCACACTCCTGCCTCTCCCCTCTCATCTCACTCCACTCCCCTCCACGCACTCTCCTGCCTCTCTCCTCCACGCACTCTCCTGCCTCTCCCCTCTCATCTCACTCCACTCCCCTCCACGCACTCTCCTGCCTCTCCCCTCCACGCACTCTCCCACCTCTCCCCTCTCATCTCACTCCACTCCCCCCCACGCACTCTCCCACCTCTTCCCTCTCATCTCACTCTACTCCCCTCCACGCACTCTCCTGCCCCTCCCTATCATCGCACTCTACTCCCCTCCACGCACTCTCCTGCCCCTCCCTATCATCTCACTCCACTCCCCTCCACGCACTCTCCCCCCTCTCATCTCACTCCACTTCCCAGCCAAACGCACTCTCCTACCTCTCCCCTCTCATCTCACTCCACTCCCCTCCACGCACTCTCCCCCCTCTCATCTCACTCCACTCCCCTCCACGCACTCCCCTACCTCTCCCCTATCATCTAACTCTACTCCACTCCACGCACTCTCCCACCTCTCATCTCACTCCACTCCCCTCCACGCACTCTCCCACCTCTCCCCTCTCATCTCACTCCACTCCCCTCCACGCACTCTCCTGCCTCTCCCCTCTCATCTCACTCCACTCCCCTCCACGCACTCTCCTGCCTCTCCCCTCTCATCTCACTCCACTCCCCTCCACGCACTCTCCCACCTCTCATCTCACTCCACTCCCCTCCACGCACTCTCCCACCTCTCCCCTCTCATCTCACTCCACTCCCCTCCACGCACTCTCCTGCCTCTCCCCTTTCATCTCACTCCACTCCCCTCCACGCACTCTCCTGCCTCTCCCCTCTCATCTCACTCCACTCCCCTCCACGCACTCTCCTGCATCTCCCCTCTCATCTCACTCCACTCCCCTCCACGCACTCTCCTGCATCTCCCCTCTCATCTCACTCCACTCCCCTCCACGCACTCTCCTACCTCTCCCTTCTCATCTCACTCCACTCCCCTCCACGCACTCTCCTGCCTCTCCCCTCTCATCTCACTCCACTTCCCTCCACGCACTCTCCTGCCTCTCCCCTCTCATCTCACTCCACTCCCCTCCACGCACTCTCCTGCCTCTCCCCTCTCATCTCACTCCACTCCCCTCCACGAACTCTCCTACCTCTCGCCTCTCATCTCACTCCACTCCCCTCCACGCACTCTCCTACCTCTCCCCTCTCATCTCACTCCACTCCCCTCCATGCACTCTCCTGCCTCTCCCCTCTCATCTCACTCCACTCCCCTCCACGCACTCTCCTGCCTCTCCCCTCTCATCTCACTCCACTCCCCTCCACGCACTCTCCTGCCTCTCCCCTCTCATCTCACTCCACTCCCCTCCACGCACTCTTCTGCCTCTCCCCTCTCATCTCACTCCACTCCCCTCCACGCACTCTCCCACCTCTCATCTCACTCTACTCCCCTCCACGCACTCTCCCACCTCCCCTCTCATCTCACTCCACTCCCCTCCACGCACTCTCCTGCCTGTCCCCTCTCATCTCACTCCACTCCCCTCCACGTACTCTCCCACCTCTCATCTCACTCTACTCCCCTCCACGCACTCTCCCACCTCTCCCCTCTCATCTCACTCCACTCCCCTCCATGCACTCTCCTGCCTCTCCCCTCTCATCTCACTCCACTCCCCTCCACGCACTCTCCCACCTCTCATCTCACTCCACTCCCCCCCACGCACTCTCCTACCTCTCCCCTCTCATCTCGCTCCACTCCCCTCCACGTACTCTCCCACCTCCCCCCTCTCATCTCGCTCCACTCCGCTCCACGCACCCTCCCACCTCCCCCCTCTCATCTCACTCCACTCCCCTCCACGCACTCTCCCACCTCCCCCCTCTCATCTCACTCTACTCCCCTCCACGCACTCTCCTACCTCTCCCCTCTCATCTCACTCCACTCCCCTCCACGCACTCTCCCACCTCTCATCTCGCTCTACTCCCCTCCACGCACTCTCCTACCTCTCCCCTCTCATCTCACTCTACTCCCCTCCACGCACTCTCCCACCTATCATCTCACTCTATTCCCCTCCACGCACTCTCCTACCTCTCCCCTCTCATCTCACTCCAGTCACTCTCCCACCTCTCCCCTCTCATCTCACTCTACTCCCCTCCACGCACTCTCCTGCCTCTCCCCTCCACGCACTCTCCTGCCTCTCCCCTCTCACCTCACTCCACTCCCCTCCACGCACTCTCCCCCCTCTCATCTCACTCCACTCCCCTCCACGCACTCTCCCACCTCTCCCCTCTCATCTCACTCTACTCCCCTCCACGCACTCCCCTGCCTCTCACCTCTCATCTCACTCCACTCCCCTCCACGCACTCTCCTGCCTCTCCCCTCTCATCTCACTCCACTCCCCTCCACGCACTCTCCTGCCTCTCCCCTCCACGCACTCTCCTGCCTCTCCCCTCTCATCTCACTCCACTCCCCTCCACGCACTCTCCTGCCTCTCCCCTCCACGCACTCTCCCACCTCTCCCCTCTCATCTCACTTAACTCCCCCCCACGCACTCTCCCACCTCTTCCCTCTCATCTCACTCTACTCCCCTCCACGCACTCTCCTGCCCCTCCCTATCATCTCACTCTACTCCCCTCCACGCACTCTCCTACCTCTCCCCTCTCATCTCACTCCAGTCACTCTCCCACCTCTCCCCTCTCATCTCACTCCACTCCCCTCCACGCACTCTCCCCCCTCTCATCTCACTCCACTCCCTCCCCACGCACTATCCTACCTCTCCCCTCTCATCTCACTCCACTCCCCTCCACGCACTCTCCTGCCCCTCCCTATCATCTCACTCTACTCCCCTCCACGCACTCTCCCCCCTCTCATCTCACTCCACTCCCCCCCCCACGCACTCTCCTACCTCTCCCCTCTCATCTCACTCCACTCCCCTCCACGCACTCTCCTGCCCCTCCCTATCATCTCACTATACTCCCCTCCACGCACTCTCCTGCCCCTCCCTATCATCTCACTCCACTCCCCTCCACGCACTCTCCCCCCTCTCATCTCACTCCACTCCCCCCCCCCACGCACTCTCCTACCTCTCCCCTCTCATCTCACTCCACTCCCCTCCACGCACTCTCCTGCCCCTCCCTATCATCTCACTATACTCCCCTCCACGCACTCTCCTACCTCTCCCCTCTCATCTCACTCCACTCCCCTCCACGCACTCTCCTGCCTCTCCCCTCTCATCTCACTCCACTCCCCTTCACGCACTCTCCTGCCTCTCCCCTCCACGCACTCTCCTGCCTCTCCCCTCCACGCACTCTCCCACCTCTCCCCTCTCATCTCACTCCACTCCCCCCCACGCACTCTCCCACCTCTTCCCTCTCATCTCACTCTACTCCCCTCCACGCACTCTCCTGCCCCTCCCTATCATCTCACTCTACTCCCCTCCACGCACTCTCCTGCCCCTCCCTATCATCTCACTCTACTCCCCTCCACGCACTCTCCTACTTCTCCCCTCTCATCTCACTCCAGTCACTCTCCCACCTCTCCCCTCTCATCTCACTCCACTCCCCTCCACACACTCTCCTGCCTCTCCCCTCTCATCTCACTCCACTCCCCTCCACGCACTCTCCTGCCTCTCCCCTCTCATCTCACTCCACTCCCCTCCACGCACTCTCCTGCATCTCCCCTCTCATCTCACTCCACTCCCCTCCACGCACTCTCCTGCCTCTCCCCTCTCATCTCACTCCACTCCCCTCCACGCACTCTCCTACCTCTCCCCTCTCATCTCACTCCAGTCACTCTCCCACCTCTCCCCTCTCATCTCACTCCACTACCCTCCACGCACTCTCCCCCCTCTCATCTCACTCCACTCCCCTCCACGCACTCCCCTACCTCTCCCCTATCATCTCACTCTACTCCCCTCCACGCACTCTCCCACCTCTCATATCACTCCACTCCCCTCCACGCACTCTCCCACCTCTCCCCTCTCATCTCACTCCACTCCCCTCCACGCACTCTCCTGCCTCTCCCCTCTCATCTCACTCCACTCCCCTCCACGCACTCTCCTGCCTCTCCCCTTTCATCTCACTCCACTCCCCACCACGCACTCTACCACCTCTCATCTCACTCCACTCCCCCCACGCACTCTCCTGCCTCTCCCCTCCACGCACTCTCCTGCCTCTCCCCTCTCATCTCACTCCACTCCCCTCCACGCACTCTCCCCCCTCTCATCTCACTCCACTCCCCTCCACGCACTCTCCCACCTCTCCCCTCTCATCTCACTCTACTCCCCTCCATGAACTCTCCTACCTCTCCCCTCTCATCTCACTCTACTCCCCTCCACGCACTCTCCTGCCTCTCCCCTCCACCCACTCTCCTGCCTCTCCCCTCTCAACTCACTCCACTCCCCTCCACGCACTCTCCCCCCTCTCATCTCACTCCACTCCCCTCCACGCACTCTCCCACCTCTCCCCTCTCATCTCACTCTACTCCCCTCCACGCACTCTCCTGCCCCTCCCTATCATCTCACTCTACTCCCCTCCACGCACTCTCCTGCCCCTCCCTATCATCTCACTCCACTCCCCTCCACGCACTCTCCCCCCTCTCATCTCACTCCCCTCCCCCCCCCACGCACTCTCCCACCTCTCCCCTCTCATCTCACTCCACTCCCCTCCACGCACTCTCCTGCCCCTCCCTATCATCTCACTATACTCCCCTCCACGCACTCTCCTACCTCTCCCCTCTCATCTCACTCCACTCCCCTCCGCACTCTCCTGCCTCTCCCCTCTCATCTCACTCCACTCCCCTCCACGCACTCTCCTGCCTCTCCCCTCCACGCACTCTCCTGCCTCTCCCCTCCACGCACTCTCCTGCCTCTCCCCTTTCATCTCACTCCACTCCCCTCCACGCACTCTCCTGCCTCTCCCCTCCACGCACTCTCCCACCTCTCCCCTCTCATCTCACTCCACTCCCCCCCACGCACTCTCCTACCTCTTCCCTCTCATCTCACTCTACTCCCCTCCACGCACTCTCCTGCCCCTCCCTATCATCTCACTCTACTCCCCTCCACGCACTCTCCTGCCCCTCCCTATCATCTCACTCTACTCCCCTCCACGCACTCTCCTACCTCTCCCCTCTCATCTCACTCCAGTCACTCTCCCACCTCTCCCCTATCATCTCACTCCACTCCCCTCCACGCACTCTCCCCCCTCTCATCTCACTCCACTCCCCCCCCCACGCACTCTCCTACCTCTCCCCTCTCATCTCACTCCACTCCCCTCCACGCACTCTCCTACCTCTCCCCTCTCATCTCACTCCACTCCCCTCCACGCACTCTCCCCCCTCTCATCTCACTCCACTCCCCTCCACGCACTCCCCTACCTCTCCCCTATCATCTAACTCTACTCCCCTCCACGCACTCTCCCACCTCTCATCTCACTCCACTCCCCTCCACGCACTCTCCCACCTCTCCTCTCTCATCTCACTCCCCTCCCCTCCACGCACTCTCCTGCCTCTCCCCTCTCATCTCACTCCACTCCCCTCCACGCACTCTCCTGCCTCTCCCCTCTCATCTCACTCCACTCCACTCCACGCACTCTCCCACCTCTCATCTCACTCCACTCCCCTCCACTCCCCTCCACGCACTCTCCTGCCTCTCTCCTCCACGCACTCTCCTGCCTCTCCCCTCTCATCTCACTCCACTCCACTCCACGCACTCTCCCACCTCTCATCTCACTCCACTCCCCTCCACGCACTCTCCCACCTCTCCCCTCTCATCTCACTCCACTCCCCTCCACGCACTCTCCTGCATCTCCCCTCTCATCTCACTCCACTCCCCTCCACGCACTCTCCTGCCTCTCCCCTCTCATCTCACTCCACTCCCCTCCACGCACTCTCCCCCCTCTCATCTCACTCCACTCCCCTCCACGCACTCTCCTGCCTCTCCCCTCCACGCACTCTCCTGCCTCTCCCCTCTCAACTCACTCCACTCCCCTCCACGCACTCTCCCCCCTCTCATCTCACTCCACTCCCCTCCACGCACTCTCCCACCTCTCCCCTCTCATCTCACTCTACTCCCCTCCATGAACTCTCTTACCTCTCCCCTCTCATCTCACTCTACTCCCCTCCACGCACTCTCCTACCTCTCCCCTCTCATCTCACTCCAGTCACTCTCCCACCTCTCCCCTATCATCTCACTCCACTCCCCTCCACGCACTCTCCCCCCTCTCATCTCACTCCACTCCCCCCCCACGCACTCTCCTACCTCTCCCCTCTCATCTCACTCCACTCCCCTCCACGCACTCTCCTACCTCTCCCCTCTCATCTCACTCCACTCCCCTCCACGCACTCTCCCCCCTCTCATCTCACTCCACTCCCCTCCACGCACTCCCCTACCTCTCCCCTATCATCTAACTCTACTCCCCTCCACGCACTCTCCCACCTCTCATCTCACTCCACTCCCCTCCACGCACTCTCCCACCTCTCCTCTCTCATCTCACTCCACTCCCCTCCACGCACTCTCCTGCCTCTCCCCTCTCATCTCACTCCACTCCCCTCCACGCACTCTCCTGCCTCTCCCCTCTCATCTCACTCCACTCCACTCCACGCACTCTCCCACCTCTCATCTCACTCCACTCCCCTCCACGCACTCTCCTGCCTCTCTCCTCCACGCACTCTCCTGCCTCTCCCCTCTCATCTCACTCCACTCCACTCCACGCACTTTCCCACCTCTCATCTCACTCCACTCCCCTCCACGCACTCTCCCACCTCTCCCCTCTCATCTCACTCCACTCCCCTCCACGCACTCTCCTGCATCTCCCCTCTCATCTCACTCCACTCCCCTCCACGCACTCTCCTGCCTCTCCCCTCTCATCTCACTCCACTCCCCTCCACGCACTCTCCCCCCTCTCATCTCACTCCACTCCCCTCCACGCACTCTCCTGCCTCTCCCCTCCACGCACTCTCCTGCCTCTCCCCTCTCATCTCACTCCACTCCCCTCCACGCACTCTCCCACCTCTCATCTCACTCCACTCCCCTCCACGCACTCTCCTGCCTCTCCCCTCTCATCTCACTCCACTCCCCTCCACGCACTCTCCCACCTCTCCCCTCTCATCTCACTCTACTCCCCTCCATGAACTCTCTTACCTCTCCCCTCTCATCTCACTCTACTCCCCTCCACGCACTCTCCTACCTCTCCCCTCTCATCTCACTCCAGTCACTCTCCCACCTCTCCCCTATCATCTCACTCCACTCCCCTCCACGCACTCTCCCCCCTCTCATCTCACTCCACTCCCCCCCCACGCACTCTCCTACCTCTCCCCTCTCATCTCACTCCACTCCCCTCCACGCACTCTCCTACCTCTCCCCTCTCATCTCACTCCACTCCCCTCCACGCACTCTCCCCCCTCTCATCTCACTCCACTCCCCTCCACGCACTCCCCTACCTCTCCCCTATCATCTAACTCTACTCCCCTCCACGCACTCTCCCACCTCTCATCTCACTCCACTCCCCTCCACGCACTCTCCCACCTCTCCTCTCTCATCTCACTCCACTCCCCTCCACGCACTCTCCTGCCTCTCCCCTCTCATCTCACTCCACTCCCCTCCACGCACTCTCCTGCCTCTCCCCTCTCATCTCACTCCACTCCACTCCACGCACTCTCCCACCTCTCATCTCACTCCACTCCCCTCCACGCACTCTCCTGCCTCTCTCCTCCACGCACTCTCCTGCCTCTCCCCTCTCATCTCACTCCACTCCACGCACTCTCCCACCTCTCATCTCACTCCACTCCCCTCCACGCACTCTCCCACCTCTCCCCTCTCATCTCACTCCACTCCCCTCCACGCACTCTCCTGCATCTCCCCTCTCATCTCACTCCACTCCCCTCCACGCACTCTCCTGCCTCTCCCCTCTCATCTCACTCCACTCCCCTCCACGCACTCTCCCCCCTCTCATCTCACTCCACTCCCCTCCACGCACTCTCCCACCTCTCCCCTCTCATCTCACTCTACTCCCCTCCATGAACTCTCTTACCTCTCCCCTCTCATCTCACTCTACTCCCCTCCACGCACTCCCCTGCCTCTCCCCTCTCATCTCGCTCCACTCCCCTCCACGCACTCTCCTG
Source organism: Lampetra planeri (assembly GCF_965212315.1). Classification (NCBI taxonomy): domain Eukaryota; kingdom Metazoa; phylum Chordata; class Hyperoartia; order Petromyzontiformes; family Petromyzontidae; genus Lampetra; species Lampetra planeri. The sequence goes on from NC_136162.1 coordinate 1,192,285, forward strand.
CCTCTCCCCTCTCATCTCACTCCACTCCCCTCCACGCACTCTCCTGCCTCTCCCCTCCACGCACTCTCCTGCCTCTCCCCTCTCATCTCACTCCACTCCCCTCCACGCACTCTCCTGCCTCTCCCCTCCACGCACTCTCCCACCTCTCCCCTCTCATCTCACTCCACTCCCCCCCACGCACTCTCCCACCTCTCCCCTCTCATCTCACTCCACTCCCCTCCACGCACTCTCCTGCCCCTCCCTTTCATCTCACTCTACTCCCCTCCACGCACTCTCCTACCTCTCCCCTCTCATCTCACTCCAGTCACTCTCCCACCTCTCCCCTCTCATCTCACTCCACTCCCCTCCACGCACTCTCCCCCCTCTCATCTCACTCCACTCCCCTCCACGCACTCTCCCCCCTCTCATCTCACTCCACTCCCCTCCACGCACTCCCCTACCTCTCCCCTCTCATCTAACTCTACTCCCCTCCACGCACTCTCCCACCTCTCATCTCACTCCACTCCCCTCCACGCACTCTCCCACCTCTCATCTCACTCCACTCCCCTCCACGCACTCTCCCACCTCTCTCTCATCTCACTCCACTCCCCTCCACGCACTCTCCTGCCTCTCCCCTCTCATCTCACTCCACTCCCCTGCACGCACTCTCCTGCCTCTCCCCTCTCATCTCACTCCACTCCCCTCCACGCACTCTCCTGCCTCTCCCCTCTCATCTCACTCCCCTCCACGCACTCTCCCACCTCTCATCTCACTCCACTCCCCTCCACGCACTCTCCTGCCTCTCCCCTCTCATCTCACTCCACTCCCCTCCACGCACTCTCCTGCCTCTCCCCTCTCATCTCACTCCACTCCCCTCCACGCACTCTCCCACCTCTCATCTCACTCCACTCCCCTCCACGCACTCTCCCACCTCTCATCTCACTCCACTCCCCTCCACGCACTCTCCTGCCTCTCCCCTCTCATCTCACTCCACTCCCCTCCACGCACTCTCCCACCTCTCATCTCACTCCACTCCCCTCCACGCACTCTCCCACCTCTCATCTCACTCCACTCCCCTCCACGCACTCTCCCACCTCTCATCTCACTCCACTCCCCTCCACGCACTCTCCCACCTCTCATCTCACTCCACTCCCCTCCACGCACTCTCCCACCTCTCATCTCACTCCACTCCCCTCCACGCACTCTCCCACCTCTCCCCTCTCATCTCACTCCACTCCCCTCCACGCACTCTCCTGCCTCTCCCCTCTCATCTCACTCCACTCCCCTCCACGCACTCTCCTGCATCTCCCCTCTCATCTCACTCCACTCCCCTCCACGCACTCTCCTGCCTCTCCCCTCTCATCTCACTCCACTCCCCTCCACGCACTCTCCCACCTCTCATCTCACTCCACTCCCCTCCACGCACTCTCCCACCTCTCATCTCACTCCACTCCCCTCCACGCACTCTCCCACCTCTCATCTCACTCCACTCCCCTCCACGCACTCTCCCACCTCTCATCTCACTCCACTCCCCTCCACGCACTCTCCCACCTCTCCCCTCTCATCTCACTCCACTCCCCTCCACGCACTCTCCTGCCTCTCCCCTTTCATCTCACTCCACTCCCCTCCACGCACTCTCCCACCTCTCCCCTCTCATCTCACTCCCCTCCACGCACTCTCCCACCTCTCCCCTCTCATCTCGCTGTGGGAGCCGCCTCCCCCCGCGTCTGAGCGGTTCGATGTCGCCCACGTGACGTCTCCCCCCGCCCCCCGCATCCTCAGCGCGCGTCGTCATATAGCGTGGGAGACGCAAAGTCAAACTCGTCGAAATAAAGTTCTGCTCGGCATCTGCATCGCCTCGTAGAAAGCGGGGACCACATCGTTCTCCGCCCCAGCGGCGGAGGGAGTAGAGTTCATCATCCCGCAGTCGCCGTGGCTGCGTTGAGCGATTTCAAATCGACATCGCAATTTGAAACAATGCGATTAGCAAATCTCAAAGGCTGCGATTTTTTTGCGATTTGACAATTCCTATTACTGATCGGAATTGTTTTATTTTTTATTATTATAACTTTACTTATTTAACTTAACAATTGCTCTATGTTTTATTGCTCCATTTCAATTTAAAAAAATGCATGTTGGACGCAATTAATATATTTTAAGTTCTCATCCTTGCATTTTAATATTTAGAGCAGTTCATATTGTGATGGTATCGTATGGTAATGCTCCATCACATGTTTTAAATCTATTACACAGTGAATATTGAACCGAAGCTTGACCTACATTCTTTAAATCGCAAATCAAATTGCAATCGCAATATCTTGTCAGAAGAATCGAAATTCGACGTTTTACCAAAATCGTTCAGCCCCAGTTGAGTTCCGGGTGGGTGAGTGAGTGGGTGAGTGAGTGAGTGACTGAGTGAGTGACCGAGTGGGTGACTGAGTGAGTGACTGACTGAGTGAGTAACTGAGTGGGTGCCTGAGTGACTGACTGAGTGGGTGACTGAGTGACTGACTGAGTAGGTGACCGAGGCGTTGCAGTTGGCGGTCAATCCGGGCCAAGGCCGTAGCCATGGAGTCAAAATTGGGGGGGACCAAATCTCACAGGGGTCCTGTGGGTCCCAACCCAGAAAAATATCGACATTTGAAAACTCATTTCCTGGCCAAAATATTAAAAAAACTCACTAACACACGGGATGGACTTTTTATTTATGTTTTACAATAATGTCTAGTAGTGTATTGTATTACATTGCTCAGTTTTAACTTTTTATTTACCATTTCTTGTTTCATTGTATGCAATGGCAGAGATTAGGGATTCATAAAGTATAACCATAACCACAATCATATCAACAGAAATCTACGCATTGATTTATATGAAGACAAGTCCAGATATTGTGGCCAAGGTTTAGCAAATTGTTCTTTTTATTTACATAGCATAGACATTACAATTCTTTATAGCAATATATTGGGGGGGGGACATTTTGAGCATATTTGAATATTGGGGGGGGGGGGTGTCCCCTCCCCCCAATATATTATAATTAGGGCAGAGGTCGCAAACGGGTTTTGATTCCTTACCCGTACCCGGCCGCACCAGGGTCGCAAACGGGTACCCGTACCCGGCCGTACCCGTACCGTACCCGGCCGGGTACGGGTATCGGGTACCTGATTGCGACCTCTGGGATGAAGCCATGTTGCAGGCGCGGGTGGGTTGATTCCAGGAACTTGAATTGTGAGAAGAGACAAGACGTTGGGAAATGAGCGACAAACAGTTACGCACCAGTGACTCACGGTCTACCCGTACCCGGCCGCACCAGGGTTGCAAACGGGTACCCGTACCCGGCCGTACCCGTACCCTACCCGTACCCGGCCAGGTACGGGTAGGGTACGGGTATCGGGTAGGGTACGGGTATCGGGTACCTGATTGCGACCTCTGGGATGAAGCCATGTTGCAGGCGCGGGTGGGTTGATTCTAGGAACTTGAATTGTGAGAAGAGACAAGACGTTGGGAAATGAGTGACAAACGGTGACTCACCGGTGACTCACGGTCTACCCGTACCCGGCCGGGTATTGGGTAGGGTACGGGTATCGGGTACCCGATTGCGACCTCTGAATTAGGGCCTTGATGCACGACCCGGTAGACGCAGCAGCAGCAGCTCCCTCCCATTGGGGGCCTGTTTGGCAACCTCCATTCGCGTGCCACCAGAAATTATCCCCCGCGGTGTTGCTACTTGGGTCGGTCGCAGGGAGCCGAGGCCGAATCGTGGAATCCGATCATTTGTCATTTCCGAGCCAGCGGCATCCCACGTCACGGGAGTGAAACATTCGCAAACATAATCGATGATTTACAACGTCCGTAATAATTGTGTCAATCAGCTGCCCGATCATTCATGGACCCCTAAGACAAAGATCCCCCGTGTAGCCTTAGCAGGCTGTTGGGGCAAGTGCTGTTAGCGAGCAGCACCTGTGAAGGCCGGAACGCACACGAGGGGGTGGGTGGCCATCACCACCCCCGGCCGCCTTTGTCTCCCCAGTAGCAATGTTTACACGTCGCACCAGGTACTCATTTGAGGCTGAGTCGACCTAGGGGAGGCCCAAGAACGGTTCAGGTAATCGTCACTTGGTGTTGGTCGTGAGCGAGAATCGAACTCGGATGGCCGAGTTCGTAGCGCAGCGTAGCGCTAACCACTCCACCACCGCTCCCCCCCCCACACACACACGCGTTCCGTATATAATGTAACATTTATTATAATATATAATACAAGCATGATTTGGTGTGTATATATACATCTCAATAAACAAATTTGCGTAAACATGTTTTATGTACATATTAATTTCTTTATACATAATACTCCGATCAGGGTGCTGTATTCATTTAATGCTTACGCAAGGTAAAGGTTCAGGCCCTGCAGGTGCCAAGCTCACGCCACCGCTAGCAGAAGCGGCCCGGCTAGGCGGCTGAGCATGGCAAGAGCTGTCAGTACCCACACTTTACCCCACCACCGCATGTGACGAACCTGCGCACATTGCCTCGTGGTGGCCCATTTGTGTGGTGGTGGTGGTCGTGGTCGTGGTGGTGGTCGTGGTGGTGGTGGTCGTGGTGGCGGTCGTGTGTGTTGGTGGTGGTGGTCTTGGTGGTGGTCGTGGTGGTGGTCGTGGTTGTAGTGGTTTTGGTGGTCGTGGTGGTCGTGGTGGTGGTCGTGGTGGTGGTTGTAGTCGTGGTGGTAGTCGTGGTGTTGGTTTTTTGTGGTGGTCGTGTGTGTTGGTGGTGGTGGTAGTGTTGGTGGACTTGGTGGTGGTCGTGGTATTGGTGGTGGTATTGGTGGTCTTGGTGGTGGTGGTAGTGTTTGTGGTCTTGGTTGTTGGTGGTGCTGGTCGTGGTTTGGTGGTGGTCGTGGTGGTCGTGGTGTTCGTGGTGGCGGTTGTGGTGGATGTCTACTGGACATCCGTGAAACTGCTGAACATCTGTGAAACAAACATCTCCAGTATAAATAAACATTCCGATTCAGGTGGTGGGGGGGGGGGATTCCCAGAAACCTGCCCCCAAATTGAACTCCAGGACGACGAGGGAGAGGGCCTTTGCACTGAGGCCGCACCACCCGTTATTTATGTATTTATTTGCCCCCCCCCACTCCCCCCCCAAAAAATCCATTTCCATTTGCCCCCATCGTCCAATAGGGGGCGCTCACAGCGAGCAGAGCACGGCCCCGCGGAAGCGGATATCACAGAACAACCACCGAGATCTCCGTCTGTCTCCCAGTGACGCTCTGGTACAGGCAGAACGACCCGCAGAAGTGGACATCACAGAGTTACCACCGAGATCTCCGTCTTCTTTAATTGTCGGTCTGATGCACACACGGTGGCTCGCGAAAACGAATGTTGCAGAGCTACGTCTGAGGATCCCGTCCTCTTGACGTCGTCAGCTCTGGTCCAACACATGCGCACACACACACACGCACACATGCGCACACATGCGCACACCCACGCACGCACACGCGCGCACACGCACGCACACACACGCACGCACACATGCGCACACCCACACACACGCAGTAGGGGGCAGCACTTGCCCACCTCTTTGCCCTGCCACCGAGGAATTGTCATCGCTCGTTGCGTGCCGCTCAAACCGAAACTTGAATTTGTCAACAACGAAAAGTTCGCAGCATCAGCGGGAATTTCGCGAATTTGCGTGCAAAAATGAAACTCGATGAGATCAGGGTGTTTTTGGGAAGTAATTGGTGACCAGGCTGAAACCAGAAAGTGCATTGAGGGGAGGAGATTGAGATGAGAGGGGAGAGGTAGGAGAGTGCGTGGAGGGGAGTGGAGTGAGATGAGAGGGGAGAGGTAGGAGAGTGCGTGGAGGGGAGTGGAGTGAGATGAGAGGGGAGTGGAGTGAGATGAGAGGGGAGAGGTAGGAGAGCGCGTGGAAGGGAGTAGAGTGAGATGAGAGGGGAGTGGAGTGAGATGAGAGGGGAGAGGTAGGAGAGTGCGTGGAAGGGAGTAGAGTGAGATGAAAGGGGAGAAGTAGGAGAGTTAAGAGTCCATGAAGGTCGTGATCGTGAATTTGCCCCGGGGCTTTGCTTTCGGGTGACCCCCCCCCCCCCCCCACGGTGTACGGAGGGAGTGGAGGCAGCAGTAGCAGCAGCAGTAGCAGCAGCAGGAGCAGCTGCAGGAGGATGGAGCGAGCCCTTATCCCGGTCGCCACGCCGAGGGTCCCGCGTTGGCCTGGGCCAGCGAGCAGTAGTCCGAGCCGACGGCGAGCGGCCCGGCACACGTGACCACCGTGACCGCCACCGCCGCCGCCGCCGCCACGACGACCACGGAGGCAGCGGACGGAGTAGGAGGAGGAGGTGGTGGTGGTGGTGGAGTCGTGGCGATGGAGGGGATGAGCGGTTGTCGGGCGGCCTCCGAGGAACGGCACTCGGAGATGATCTCCACGCTGGAGAAGATCTCCTCCGGCACGCGGCACGTGGGGGCCTGGCACGAGAGGCAGGACCGTGTCATCGCGTGGCCGGGAGATGTTGACTACCTCGCCCGGTGTGCAGGAGGTCGTGGGTTCGATCACAGCCATGAGGCCTGCTGTGTGGTTTTTAGAGTCTGCGTGTCTCCTTCTGTCCCTGTGGTCGCGTGGATGTTTCTCGCTTTGGGTCCTCCGGTTTTCCCCTCCACATGTATAATGTTACATCACCCGTTTGGAGTTTTTGGCTGCTGCTGCTGCTGCTGCTATAAATGCCATTTGTAATAACCAATGGGCCTTAGCTGAAAAATACTAAAAATACTACCTTCGTCTTAGAGTTTTAATCTAAAAATTTTTTTATGAGGATCCAGAGAAAAATCTACACGAACAGGAGAAGAGAGAGAGAGAGAGACACGCAAACTCCAAATATACAGCAGCAGCAAGCGTCAGGGTTGGGATTAAACCCACGACCTCCTGTACACCAGGTGAGGGAGTTAACATCTCCCCATCGCGGCGCCCCTAATAATAATATAACAGTGATAACGATAGACAGAGAGGACGACTCAGAGATAGAGGATGACTCAGAGAGAGAGAGGACGACTCAGAGAGAGATAACGACTAAGAGAGAGAGAGAGGACGACTCAGAGAAAGATAGAGATAGAGAGAGAGGACGACTCAGAGAGAGAGAGGACGACTCAGAGAGAGAGAGGACGACTCAGAGAGAGAGGACGACTCAGAGAGAGAGGACGACTCAGAGAGAGAGGACGACTCAGAGAGAGAGGACGACTCAGAGAGAGAGAGGACGACTCAGAGAGAGAGAGGACGATTCAGAGAGAAAGGACGACTCAGAGAGAGAGGACGACTCAGAGAGAGAGGACGACTCAGAGAGAGAGAGCGACTCAGAGAGAGAGAGGACGACTCAGAGAGAGAGAGGACGATTCAGAGAGAAAGGACGACTCAGAGAGAGAGGACGACTCAGAGAGAGAGAGCGACTCAGAGAGAGAGGACGACTCAGAGAGAGAGAGAGAGGACGACTCAGAGAGAGAGGACGACTCAGAGAGAGAGAGGATGACTCAGAGAGAGAGAGAGGACGACTCAGAGAGAGAGAGAGAGAGGACGACTCAGAGAGAGAGGACGACTCAGAGAGAGAGAGGACGACTCAGAGAGAGAGGACGACTCAGAGAGAGATAGAGAGAGAGAGAGAGAGGACGACTCAGAGAGAGAGGACGACTCAGAGAGAGAGAGAGGGCGACTCAGAGAGAGAGGACGACTCAGAGAGAGAGAGGACGACTCAAAGAGAGAGGACGACTCAGAGAGAGATAGAGAGAGAGAGAGAGGACGACTCAAAGAGAGAGAGGACGACTCAGAGAGAGAGAGGACGACTCAGAGAGAGAGGACGACTCAGAGAGAGATAGAGAGAGAGAGAGAGGACGACTCAGAGAGAGAGGACGACTCAGAGAGAGAGAGAGGGCGACTCAGAGAGAGAGGACGACTCAGAGAGAGAGAGGACGACTCAAAGAGAGAGGACGACTCAGAGAGAGATAGAGAGAGAGAGAGAGGACGACTCAGAGAGAGAGAGGACGACTCAGAGAGAGAGAGGACGACTCAGAGAGAGGACGACTCAGAGAGAGAGAGAGGGCGACTCTACCCATCGAGTCGTCACCTGTGCGAGCTGCTGCTCCTTGCCGACTTTGAGGTCGAGGAGGAGGTCGCTGGGCCCAGGGACTCGAGGCCAAACGTGGGCCTTGAGCATCCTGCGTGGGACGCGCACACAGACAAAGGTCCCCCGTGTAGCCTTCACAGACTGCTGGGGCAAGTGCTGCGAGTAGCGCCTGTGAAGGCCGGCACGGCGCACGAGGGGGGTGGGTGGCCAGCACCACTCCCCGGCCGCCTTTGTCTCCCTAGTGGCGATGTTTACTGCACACCGCACCAGGTACTCATTTGAGGCTGAGTCGACCTAGGCGAAGCACAGGGCCTGGTTCATGTTAACCGCCACTGAATGTGCTGCTGGCCATGAGCGGGGATCGAACTCGGCCCGTCGGGTTCGTAGCAGAGGTCGCAACCGGGTACCCGATACCCGTACCCTACCCGATACCCGTACCCTACCCGATACCCGTACCCTACCCGTACCCGGCTACCCGTACCCGACCGGGTACGGGTACCCGTTTGCGACCCTGGTGCGGCCGGGTACGGGTACGGGTAGGCCGTGAGTCACTGGTGAGTCACCGTTTGTCACTCATTTCCCAACGTCTTGTCTCTTCTCACAATTCAAGTTCCTAGAATCAACCCACCCGCGCCTGCAACATGGCTTCATCCCAGAGGTCGCAATCGGGTACCCGATACCCGTACCCTACCCGTACCCGGCCGGGTACGGGTAGGGTACGGGTACGGCCGGGTACGGGTACCCGTTTGCGACCCTGGTTCGGCCGGGTACAGGTACGGGTAAGGAATCAAAACCCGTTTGCGACTTCTGGTTCGTAGCGCAGCGCACTGACCACACAGGCACCGTACGCTTGGTAGCGTGCACCTAGCCTGGCACAGGCGCCGTGACGATGTCACCGCTGGTCACGTGCGTGTGGAGGAAGAGCCACACAGCGGAGTGCGGGCTAATCTCCATCTGTTCCACACTCCCTTCCCAAGCCTGTGGGTGGGCGAGTGGTGAGGATGTGTGTGGGTGGTGAGGAGTGTGTGTGGGTGGTGAGGAGGTGAGGCGACTGGTGAGGAGGTGTGTGGGTGGTGAGGAGTGTGTGTGGGTGGTGAGGTGTGTGGTGAGGTGGTGTGTGGGTGGTGAGGTGAGTGGTGAGGTGGTGTGTGGGTGGTGAGGGGTGGGTGGTGAGGTGGTGTGTGGGTGGTGAGGTGGGTGGTGAGGTGGTGTGTGGGTGGTGAGGGGTGGGTGGTGAGGTGGTGTGTGGGTGGTGAGGAGTGTGTGTGGGTGGTGTGTGGGTGGTGAGGAGTGTGTGTGGGTGGTGAGGTGTGTGGTGAGGTGGTGTGTGGGTGGTGAGGTGAGTGGTGAGGTGGTGTGTGGGTGGTGAGGGGTGGGTGGTGAGGTGGTGTGTGGGTGGTGAGGTGGGTGGTGAGGTGGTGTGTGGGTGGTGAGGTGTGGGTGGTGAGGTGAGTGGTGAGGAGGTGAGTGAGTGGTGAGGAGGTGAGTGGTGAGGAGTTGTGTGGGTGGTGAGTTGGGTGGTGAGGTGGTGTGTGGGTGGTGAGGTGTGGGTGGTGAGGTGAGTGGTGAGGAGGTGTGTGGGTAGTGAGGAGGTGAGTGGTGAGGAGTTGTGTGGGTGGTGAGTTGGGTGGTGAGGTGGTGTGTGGGTGGTGAGGTGGTGTGTGGGTGGTGAGGTGGGTGGTGAGGTGGTGTGTGGGTGGTGAGGTGGGTGGTGAGGTGGTGTGTGGGTGGTGAGGTGAGTGGTGAGGTGGTGTGTGGGTGGTGAGGTGAGTGGTGAGGTGGTGTGTGTGTGGTGAGGTGGTGTGTGGGTGGTGAGGTGTGTGGTGAGGTGGTGTGTGGGTGGTGAGGAGGTGAGTGGTGAGGTGGTGAGTGGGTGGTGAGGTGTGTGGTGAGGTGGTGTGTGGGTGGTGAGGTGAGTGGTGAGGTGGTGTGTGGGTGGTGAGGTGAGTGGTGAGGAGTTGTGTGGGTGGTGAGGTGGGTGGTGAGGTGGTGTGTGGGTGGTGAGGTGTGTGGTGAGGTGGTGTGTGGGTGGTGAGGAGGTGAGTGGTGAGGTGGTGAGTGGGTGGTGAGGGGTGGGTGGTGAGGTGGTGTGTGGGTGGTGAGGTGAGTGGCTGGTGAGGTGGGTGGTGAGGTGGTGTGTGTGTGGTGAGGTGAGTGGTGAGGAGTGTGTGTGGGTGGTGAGGTGAGTGGTGAGGTGGTGTGTGGGTGGTGAGGAGGTGGAGTGGTGAGGAGTTGTGTGGGTGGTGAGTTGGGTGGTGAGGTGGTGTGTGGGTGGTGAGGTGGTGTGTGGGTGGTGAGGTGGGTGGTGAGGTGGTGTGTGGGTGGTGAGGTGGGTGGTGAGGTGGTGTGTGGGTGGTGAGGTGAGTGGTGAGGTGGTGTGTGGGTGGTGAGGTGAGTGGTGAGGTGGTGTGTGTGTGGTGAGGTGGTGTGTGGGTGGTGAGGTGTGTGGTGAGGTGGTGTGTGGGTGGTGAGGAGGTGAGTGGTGAGGTGGTGAGTGGGTGGTGAGGTGTGTGGTGAGGTGGTGTGTGGGTGGTGAGGTGAGTGGTGAGGTGGTGTGTGGGTGGTGAGGTGAGTGGTGAGGAGTTGTGTGGGTGGTGAGGTGGGTGGTGAGGTGGTGTGTGGGTGGTGAGGTGTGTGGTGAGGTGGTGTGTGGGTGGTGAGGAGGTGAGTGGTGAGGTGGTGAGTGGGTGGTGAGGGTGGGTGGTGAGGTGGTGTGTGGGTGGTGAGGTGAGTGGCTGGTGAGGTGGGTGGTGAGGTGGTGTGTGTGTGGTGAGGTGAGTGGTGAGGAGTGTGTGTGGGTGGTGAGGTGAGTGGTGAGGTGGTGTGTGGGTGGTGAGGTGAGTGGCTGGTGAGGTGGGTGGTGAGGTGGTGTGTGTGTGGTGAGGTGAGGAGTGTGTGTGGGTGGTGAGGTGAGTGGTGAGGTGGTGTGTGGGTGGTGAGGTGTGTGGTGAGGTGGTGTGTGGGTGGTGAGGAGGTGAGTGGTGAGGTGGTGAGTGGGTGGTGAGGGGTGGGTGGTGAGGTGGTGTGTGGGTGGTGAGGTGAGTGGTGAGGTGGTGAGTGGGTGGTGAGGTGGTGTGTGGGTGGTGAGGTGAGTGGTGAGGTGGTGTGTGGGTGGTGAGGTGAGTGGTGAGGTGGTGTGTGGGTGGTGAGGTGAGTGGTGAGGTGGTGTGTGGGTGGTGAGGTGGGTGGTGAAGTGGTGTGTGGGTGGTGAGGTCAGTGGTGAGGAGGTGTGTGGGTGGTGAGGAGGTGAGTGGCTGGTGAGGAGTTGTGTGAGTGGTGAGGTGAGTGGTGAGGAGTTATGTGGGTGGTGAGGTGAGTGGTGAGGAGTTGAGTGGGTGGTGAGGAGTGTGAGTGGTGAGGAGTGTGTGTGGTGAGGTGAGTGGTGAGGAGTTGTGTGAGTGGTGAGGTGAGTGGTGAGGAGTTGTGTGAGTGGTGAGGAGGTGAGGTGAGTGGTGAGGAGTTGAGCTGTACCATCTGTACTTGACGGTGAGGCACAGGATGAGGAAGACGAGGATGACAGGAGCGACGAGCGCCATCGCGACCAGGAGCTCCTGCCCCTCTTCACCCTCGTGCAGCCGCGCTGTACACACACGCACAGACAAAGGTCCCCCGTGTAGCCTTGCCGGACTGCTGGGGCAAGTGTCCCATACTGGGGGCGTGCGCGCGACAAAGAGCTTCCTAGCACTTCGGATTTCTTTGCTGCTCCCGCATCAGAGGGCTGTAGGTCTCTCCGCCACCGGGCGCCAATGTGGCCGGGAGATGTTGACTACCTCGCCTGGTGTGCAGGAGGTCGTGGGTTCCATCCCGACCCTGACGCCTGCTGCTGTATATTTGGAGTCTGCGTGTCTCTCTCATCATCATCATCACGGTGGCTATGAGATGTTAACTACCTCGCCTGGTATGCAGGAGGTCGTGGGTTCGATCGCGACCCTGACGATGCCTGCTGCTGTATATTTGGAGTCTGCGTGTCTCTCTCATCATCATCATCACGGTGGCTAGGAGATGTTGACTACCTCGCCTGGTGTGCAGGAGGTCGTGGGTTCGATCCCGACCCTGACGCCTGCTGCTGTATTTTTTGAGTTTGCGTGTCTCTCTCTCATCGTCATCACGGTGGCTAGGAGATGTTAACTACCTCGCCTGGTGTACAGGACGTCGTGGGTTCGATCCCGACCCTGACGCCTGCTGCTGTATTTTTTGAGTTTGCGTGTCTCTCTCTCATCGTCATCACGGTGGCTAGGAGATGTTAACTACCTCGCCTGGTGTACAGGAGGTCGTGGGTTCTAACCCGATCCTGACGCCTGCTGCTGCTGTATATTTGGAGTTTGCGTGTCTCTCTCTCTCTCATCGTCATCACGGTGGCTAGGAGATGTTAACTACCTCGCCTGGTGTACAGGAGGTCGTGGGTTCTAACCCGATCCTGACGCCTGCTGCTGCTGTATATTTGGAGTTTGCGTGTCTCTCTCTCTCTCATCGTCATCACGGTGGCTTGGAGATGTTAACTACCTCGCCTGGTGTACAGGAGGTCATGGGTTCCATCCCGATCCTGACGCCTGCTGCTGTATATTTGAGTCTGCGTGTCTCTCATCATCATCATCACGGTGGCTATGAGATGTTGACTACCTCGCCTGGTGTACAGGAGGTCATGGGTTCCATCCCGATCCTGACGCCTGCTGCTGCTGTATATTTGAGTCTGCGTGTCTCTCATCATCATCATCACGGTGGCTATGAGATGTTGACTACCTCGCCTGGTGTACAGGAGGTCGTGGGTTCGATCCCGACTCTGACGCCTGCTGCTGTGTATTTGTAGTTTGTGTGTCTCTCTCCTTGGTGCAGGTGGATTTTTCTCCAGGCCCTTCGGCGTTTCCCTCCCACATTATTAGTCAACGTCACACCTCCAGACAATGTAGCTGCTATCACCATCACCACTCTCATCACCACTATCATCATCACCACTGTCATCACCACTATCATCACCACCACCACCATCACCACTATCATTAGCATCACCATTATCATTACCGCCACCACTATCATCATCACCACTATCATCACCATCACCACTCTCATCACCACTATCATTAGCATCACCATTATCATTACCACCACCACTATCATCACCACCATCATCATCACCACTATCATCACCATCACCACTCTCATCACCATCACCACTGTCATCAACATTATCATTACCACCACCACTATCATCATCACCACTATCATCAGCATCACCACCACCACCACCACCATCATCACCACTGTCATCAGCATTATCACCATCACCACCATCACCATCACACCACCACCACCACCACCGTCACCTGGGATCACGAGGTGCTGCCACTCGCTGCAGTGATCCCAGCACTTCTTGGTGTCCCCGATGACGTCCCAGCTGTCACACAGCCGGGCCTGCACCGCGATGTGGTGCACCTTCTCATTGTCCACGAACGCCATGGGCTCCTTCCTCTCGATACAAATCTGCAGGAGGATTAGATTTCGATTTAAAGCTTCTTTCGTGACTGCAGCGATTCATCTTCTTGGTTCTTTCGGTAAAGTCACGTAGAAGGGAAGTGATACAAGAATAAAAATAAAACATAATAAAATAATATAATAATATAATATAATAATATGATCATATAATATTATTATATTTCGATGTAAAGCTTTCGTGACTGCAGGGATTCATCTTCTTGGTTCGTTCGGTAAAGTCACGTAGAAGGGAAGTAATAAAATAATAAAAATAAAACAATAAAACAATTCTCACGACGTTTCGGCCACAACGTGAGTAGTACTAATCACATACCTGCATTTCCCATAAATATGCTAAATGCCTCTTGATATGCATATTCTTTTGTCAAGGCGCCCTTTCCCCCCTTCCAACCCAGCTTATATATATGCTCCAAGCACGTGTGCTGTTTCATTCATACGCTGTCGCCTCGACAGACCTGGTTTTCACCTGAGGACGGCTGCTTGCGTTGTGGCCGAAACGTCGTGAGAATTGTTTTATTATGTTTTATTTTTTATTATTTTATTACTTCCCTTCTACGTGACTTTACCGAAAGAACCAAGAAGATGAACTACAGGAGGATGATGACGAGGAGGAGGTTATGAGGTGAGCTTCATCTTCAACATTCATCCACACTTTTCGATTTAAAGCTTTCGTGACTGCAGGGATTCATCTTCTTGGTTCTTTCGGTAATGCATGGGCATAATATGACTTTGAAACCTCCCCCCCCCGCCCACCTCCTACGCATTTCCCATGAATATGCTAAATTCCTCTTGATATGCACATTCTTTTTGTTAAGGCGCTCTTCTTCCACCTCCAACCCAGCTTATATATGAGCTCCTAGCTTGGCAGTGTCTCATTTTTCACCTGAAGACGGCTGCTTGCGTTGTAGCCGAAACGTCGTGAGAATTATTTTATTTTATTATGTTTTATTTTTATTATTTCATTACTTCCCTTCTACGTGACTTTACCGAAAGAACCAAGAAGATTCATCCACACGTTGACCCTGGCCATTGAACGAGCGACCCAACGTTCCTACCAGCTCCTCCGCAGGAATGTGTTGTCCTAACCTACGTGACTTTACCGAAAGAACCAAGAAGATTCATCCACACGTTGACCCTGGCCATTGAACGAGCGACCCAACGTTCCTACCGGCTCCCTCCGCAGGAATGTGTTGTCCTAACCTACGTGACTTTACCGAAAGAACCAAATGGCATAAATGCGCGTCTCATCGGGCCGTTTTTGCCGGCATCAAACCTTTATCATGGCTCCAAAGAAACTCAAGTACATCGTGATGGAGCTGCTGTTAACCCCGAGCTATAAAAGCTCTGATACGCGTGGCATTATTCTTTGGTTCTTTCGGTAAAGTCACGTATAAAGATAAAATAATAAATTAAATAATTGCATACTACGACGTTTCGATTGCAACACAAGCAATCGTCATCAGGTATAAAAGAAATAGCAACACAAATCTAACCAGAAAACTATAGACAGACATCTTCTTGGTTCTTTCGGTACAGTCACGTAGAAGGGAAGTAATAAAATAATAAAAATAAAACATAATAATATTTTATTTTTATTTTATTATTTTATTTTATTTTATTATGTTTTATTTTTATTATTTTATTACTTCCCTTCTACGTGACTTTACCGAAATAACCAAGAAGATGAATCCCTGCAGTCACGAAAGCTTTAAATCGACATATAGACAGACATATAAGCAGACAGATATCACAAAGATACACAGAGAGAGAGAGAACACGTATCGGCACAAAGAGAGAGGGATCGTCTCTGTGACGAGGCCTTAAATATAGAGAGGGTGGGCGGGGGCGGAGAGAGGGAGGGGGCAGAGAAAAAATTAGCATGTCAATGAGTGGACAACGACGTGGTACGGTACGCAAGCTTGAAAATCAGGAGAAAGGCACACTAAAATTAAATAACCTCGCAAAATATCGAAATGTAATGTAATGCAACACAGAGAGTCGGTCAACACACAATTAACGCATAGCCCGGTCGATTACGTATTTCAAAGAACGCGTGGCATTGTCTGTGTACTGGCCGCATTTTGGCGTTCTCTGGTTCAACACCGGTGAGATTTGGCCACGCAAAAGGCCGTCTGTGGTGCAGGCCAATCAGTTTCAAAGACAAATGCATCGACTAGATCTCGTCAGAGCGTGCTCATTAGCACGTTCGTCGCAAGTACTGTGTGTGTGTGGTGAATGCAGACTTGATTTCTTCTCGCAAAGAGTTTGATATATGTGGCGTTGGGACGTCTTTACGCAACTCCGGTTTTATTGCCAGAAAGAGGTAAAGCCTATTCTTATTTTACTATTCTATAACGCCCCTGTTCATGATGATGCTGATGCTGATAATGGCTGTTGCTGATCATGCTGCCGATGCTGCCGATGATGATGGTCGTAATGATGACAGTGATGATGGTATTGGTGATGGGGAACAGCTACTGCTGATGATGCTGATAACGGCTGCTGCTAATGATGCTTGCCGATAGTGATGGTAGTAATGACAGTGATGATGACACTGCTGATGATGCTGCTGCTGATGATGATCTTGATAACGGCTGCTGAAGATGGTGCTAATGATGCTGATGATGGTGCTGATGATGATGCTGATGATGATGGTGGTGGTGCTGACGATGATGGTGGTGCTGACGATGATGTTGCTCATGATTATGGTGCTGATGATTATGATGCTGATGATGATGCTGCTGATGATGACGGTGCTGACGATGGTGATGCTGCTGATGGTGACGGTGCTGATGATGATGGTGCTGATGATGATGGTGCTGATGATGATGGTGGTGATGATGATGGTGCTGGTGGTGATGGTGGTGGTGCTGATGATGGTGGTGGTGCTGATGATGGTGGTGGTGCTGATGATGGTGGTGGTGCTGATGATGGTGGTGGTGCTGATGGTGGTGGTGCTGATGATGGTGGTGGTGCTGATGATGGTGGTGGTGCTGATGATGATGGTGCTGATGATGATGATGGTGCTGATGATGATGATGCTGATGATGGTGATGATGGTGATGATGGTGCTGACGACGATGGTGCTGCTGATGATGATGCTGCTGATGATGGTGACGGTGGTGGTGGTGCTGACGATGGCGTGGTCCTCACCGTGCCCACGCTGTCCGTCATGCACACGTTGTACACCAGTATGCTCGGTAGTCTCGAGATGGGCGTCAGGTCGGGAACTTCCCAACTCACCACCAAGTTCCCATGGCTGTCATTCTTCAGGGAGAGATTCCCAGGCCCCGGGGCTTGGACTGGGATACAAATGCGGACGGGAAAATCACATTAGGGGTGCCGCTGAGACCCCTATAGACGCACACAGAGTGAGCCGGGCTTGGTTGGAGTGAGGTGGTGGTCTCAGCCTGGTCGTCAGTGACTCACGCAGAGTCATTGAGGGTGGCTAGGAGATGTTGACTACCTCGCCTGGTGTGCAGGAGGTCGTGGGTTCGATCCTGACCCTGACGATGCCTGCTGCTGTATGTTTGGAGTCTGTGTCTCTCTCATCATCATCATCACGGTGGCTAGGAGATGTTGACTACCTCGCCTAGTGTACAGGAGGTCGTGGGGGGGGGGGGTGATGGGGATGTGGGGTTGGGGGGGTGAGAACATCGTCTGTGTGTGCCCGTACTCAGTCTTCTCGCCGGCAGCGTGCGGTAGACGGGTCGCACCCTCGCATCCAGACTGCTGATGAGCACCGAGATGCCGTGGCACAAGTCCACCGGATCGCCCACGGGGAACGAGGCCCGCAGGAGCTCCGAGCCGAGCCCCGAGGAGCCCGGGGTGGAGCCCATCACGACGGCGCCCTCCCTCACCTCCCTCACCTCGCCCTCCCTCGCCTCCCTCACCTCCCTCACCTCCCTCACCTCGCCCTCCCTCGCCTCCCTCACCTCGCCCTCCCTCGCCTCCCTCACCTCGCCCTCCCTCACCTCGCCCTCCCTCACCTCCCTCACCTCCCTCACCTCGCCCTCCCTCGCCTCTCTCACCTCCCTCACCTCCCTCGCCTCCCTCACCTCCCTCACCTCGCCCTCCCTCGCCTCCCTCACCTCGCCCTCCCTCGCCTCCCTCACCTCGCCCTCCCTCACCTCGCTCACCTCCCTCACCTCGACCTCCCTCACCTCGCTCCATTTGCTGCGCCCGGTGGGCCTGAGGCGGAGAGTGGAGTGAGGAAAGAGTGGGGAGTGAGTGAGGAGAGAGTGGGGAGTGAGTGAGTGAGGAGTGGGTGGGTGGGTGAGTGAGTGGGTGAGTGGGGAGAGAGTGGGGAGTAAGTGAGTGAGTGAGGAGTGGGGAGAGAGTGTAGTGAGTGAGTGAGTGGGGAGTGAGTGAGTGAGTGAGTGAGGAGTGAGGAGTGGGTGAGTGAGTGAGGAGTGAGGAGTGGGTGAGTGAGTGAGGAGTGAGGAGTGGGTGAGTGAGTGAGGAGTGGGTGAGTGAGTGAGTGAGTGGGGAGAGAGTGGAGTGAGTGAGTGGGGAGTGAGTGAGTGAGTGAGGAGTGAGTGAGTGAGGAGTGGGTGAGTGAGTGGGTGAGCGAGGAGTGAGTGAGGAGTGAGTGAGGAGTGGGTGAGGAGTGGGTGAGTGGGTGGGTGAGTGGGGAGTGAGTAAGGAGTGAGTGAGGAGTGAGTGAGTGGGTGAGTGAGTGAGGAGTGAGTGGGTGAGTGAGTGAGGAGTGAGTGAGTGGGTGAGTGAGGAGTGGGTGAGTGAGGAGTGGGTGAGGAGTGAGGAGTGGGTGAGTGGGTGAGTGAGTGAGTGGGGAGAGAGTGAGTGGGTGAGTTGGGGAGTGAGTGGGGAGTGAGGGAGTGAGTGAGTGAGGAGTGAGTGAGTGAGGAGTGAGTGAGTGGGGAGTGAGTGGGTGAGTTAGTGGGTGGGTGAGTGAGTGGGGAGTGAGTGAGTGAGTGGGGAGTGAGTGGGGAGTGAGGGAGTGAGTGAGTGAGTGAGGAGTGAGTGAGTGGGGAGTGAGTGAGTGGGGAGTGAGTGGGTGAGTTAGTGGGTGGGTGAGTGAGTGGGGAGTGAGTGAGTGGGGAGTGAGTGGGGAGAGAGTGAGTGAGTGAGTGGGTGGGTGAGTGGGTGGGTGAGTGGGGAGTGAGTGAGGAGTGAGTGAGGGGAGAGAAGGGATGGAGAGGGAGTGAGCGGTGGTGGAGGGAGTGGAGCGAGAGAGGGATAGGGGGCCGTCCATAAATGACGTCACGCACCTAGGGTTTGGGGGGGGGGTTGAGAAATGTGACGTCACATCAAAATGCGCAACTGTAACTAAATATGGAATTGTTATAACACTAATTGTTATAACAACACTTAATTAAATAGACTTTTTGATAAATGTTTTGTCCTACAACATCAGAATGCAGGGCCACATTAAATACACACTACAATGACAATATCTTCTTGGTTCTTTCGGTAAAGTCACGTAGAAGGGAAGTAATAAAATAATAAAAATAAAACATGATAAAATAAAATTATTATGTTTTATTTTTATTATTTTATTACTTCCCTTCTACGTGACTTTACCGAAAGAACCAAGAAGATGAATCCCTGCAGTCACGAAAGCTTTAAATCGAAATTTACAATGACAATAGTTTAAACCGATTTGAAGCATGCTTTACTTTCAAAATGGAAATATGTTTTTTGGGAAGGTGGGGGGGTGGACAGAGCTTTGTGACGTCATATTTGAGGGGGGGGGGGGGTCTGACTTTTTGTGACGCCGCGTGACAAGTGCGGGGGGGTGGGGGGTCAAAAATCGTCCAAAATCGCGTGACGTCATTTATGGCCGGCCCCAAGGGAGCGCGAGGCGTGCTGACCAGTATGTGAGGGAGTAGCGCACGCCAGGCGGGGCCTGCGGGCCAGGCCGCCACGTGCAGACCACGTGGTCCGAGTAGAAGGGTTGCACACAGAGCACGTCACGTGCCTCACTCCCACGGATGCCTGCACACAGCAGGGGACACGTGGTGGGGGCGGGGGGGGGCACAGGGTGAGGGGGCGGGGCACAGGGACACGTGGTGGGGGGCGGGGCACAGGGACACGTGGTGGGGGGGGCGGGGGGGCACAGGGACACGTGGTGAGGGGCGCAGGGGCACGTGGTGGGAGGGGCACATGGACACGTGGTGAGGGGCACGTCGTGAGGGGCACGTGGTGAGGGGCACGTGGTGAGGGACACGTGGTGAGGGGCACAGGGTCACGTGGTGGGAGACACATGGACACGTGGTGGGGGTGGGCAGGGGGCACGTGGTGAGGGGCGCATGAACACGTGGTGAGGGACGCATGGACACGTGGTGGGGGGGGCGGGGCACAGGGTCACGTGGTGGGGGGCGGGGCACAGTGACACGTGGTGAGGGGCACAGGGTCACGTGGTGAGGGGCACAGGGACACGTGGTGAGGGGCACAGGGACACGTGGTTCGGGGCGGGGGGGGCAGCACACCCCATCAAGTAACGCTGACGCCACCACACACGCAGAAGTGCCAGGCTAGGTTCACTTTGAGGGTGAAGTGAGGAGCTGAGGGGGTGCAGTGATTGATGACGTTCAATGCCTAGGCAGGTTCTTCGTTTTTTTTTGTGTCGGCGCTGATGGCAAGACCCCCACATCTCAGTGGCACGCTCCAGGTTCACCAGCAGAGCCTCCAACTCCTTCTCCGAGCGAGCAGCAATCACCAGATCACCGGCGTTCGTAACGCGGTTCACAAATCGGGAGCCATCCCTCGACCCCATCCAGACATCGATCAGCCTACGGCAGTGTCTGTGCAGTGTCCTTCACTGAGGCACGCACTTGACTTTGAAGCAACAGGTTAATCACAGAGCCACCCCCCCAAACAGGGCCAACTACGTAAACGTGCACACGTTAACCGAGAGCTTGAATCTAAATCGTCTTGTGGTTGTGATTGTTTGACTTGCATCACACTGGGATTTTTGCACACGGCGTTGTAAGGCGGTGTTGTTGTTTTTAAACCCTTTATATTAAGTTCGCTTGCTTGCTTGCGTGCTTGCGTGCTTGCTTGCTTACGACCGTGCAAATCTTTCGGTCGTTTTTAAACCCACTTCCCGTGATCCAATCGAGCTGGCATTTTCCACACAGACTCGTGCGTCACAATACATTTTTTCGAAAAATTTTACACTGTTTAGGGATTTTTTTTTTAAAATATTTAATTACCAATTGCTTAATGCTGGCAGACAATCATCTGACCCATAGGTGGCAGCCATCTCAAGCCAGAGGACGAGAGGACTCTAGCCGCCCGTTTCAAAGACCAATGTGGGCTGGGTTGTGGCCCATTGAACACGCATATAAAGGATGAATAGTGAAAAAGTTAGTTTTTACGGGTTAATTTTTTTTTGTGCTCTGGAAGATTTTGCTGGTCTATCCCAAGAAGTTTCTGTTTGTGCGTCGTCGCTTTAAGATGTTCACATTTTGTTTGATGCGGTTGCCCCCTACTCAAGAGCCACATGGCTCACAAGGCTACACCTGATAATTGGTTTTTTACCCTTCTATCTGGCAACAAAACTGACACCTTTTATTACAAGGAGTCATGTTTGCATAGACCACAATACCTGCAGTCATACTGCAAACAAAAAAACATAACTCTGATAATGGACAGTGCATACATTATCAGAGTTATGTTTTTAATAAAAGTAATAATAGAAATAAAATAATAAAAAATCACCTCACAGCTACATTTACTGTATCAAGTGATTCATATTCGTAGGTTTTTTCGGTAAAGTCACGTAGGTAAAACATTAAAATTAATAAAAGTAAAATAAAATAAAAATCACGACGTTTCGGAGGCAACACAAGCTTCCGTCTACGTGACTTTACCGAAAAAACCTAAGAATATGAATCCTTGCAGTCACGAAAGCCTCAAATCTAGAATGTATCAAGTG
Organism: Lampetra planeri; assembly: GCF_965212315.1. Classification (NCBI taxonomy): domain Eukaryota; kingdom Metazoa; phylum Chordata; class Hyperoartia; order Petromyzontiformes; family Petromyzontidae; genus Lampetra; species Lampetra planeri. The sequence continues at coordinate 1,213,770 of NC_136162.1, forward strand.
AGGCACAGATTCCACGATACAAGCTCTTAAATACAAGTTAAGGGGGAGGAGGGGGGGAGGGGCTTATCTGAATGTGGTAGCTAATGAATGGAACGTATTGGGAGGGGGGGGGCGGGGCTAAAAGAGAATAAAATGTGCACGTGGACCTGTTTGTGCACAAGCACCTGTTGGTGGACATGCTAGAAGAGAACGAAAATGTCCATGTTGTTGTTGTTACCCAGCGTTGGCTGACAATCAAATACAAACAAGTAAACCCGTAAAAACAACGTTTTTCACTATAAATCCTTTATATGCGTGGCATCGGGGCGGCTAGAGTCCTCTCGTCCTCTGGCTTGAGATGGCTGCCACCTATGGGTCAGATGATTGCATTGCACCATTAAGCAATTGGTACTAAAATATTTAAAAAAAAATCCCTAAAAAGTGTAAAATTTTGGAAAAATGTTTTCACGAAAATGCATTGTCACGCACAACGAGTCTGTGTGCAAAATGTCAGCTCGATTGGATCACGGGAAGTGGGTTAAAAAACGACCGAAAGATTTGCACGGTCGTAAGCAAGCAAGCGAACTTAATATAAAGGATTTAAAAAGGAGAATGCTGTTATACCCCCCCCCCCCACTGCCGAGCCTCGTACGCACATTCGAGGCCGAGTCTACCTCGGGGAGTCCCAGGAAAGCGGTTTCAGATCGGTGTCCCGCAAACGGTTTTTGATTCCTTACCCGTTCCCGTACCCGGCCGCACCAGGGTCGCAAATGGCTACCCGTACCCGGCCGGGTACGGGTACCCGTTCCCTACCCGTACCCTACCCGAAATGAGTGACAAACGGTGACTCACCAGTGACTCACGGCCTACCCGTACCCGTACCCGGCCGGGTACGGGTAGCCGGGTATCGGGTAGGATACGGGTATCGGGTACCCGGTTGCGACCTCTGGCGAGCGGGCAATCCAACTCGGGTCGCCGTGCAAAGGGGATGGTGGGGGGCTGGTGGGGGGGGGGGGTACGGGGGGTGGGTGGTGGAGGGGGTCAGAGTCGTTACGTGAAAGGGTCTCACCTGGTGGTTCCCACGTGATCAGCTCGCACCTGGGGTCTCCCTCGGGGGTCAATGCCCCCTCATCTTCGCTCCCCTCGTCGCCGTCGTCGTCGTCGCTGGAGTGGCACATGGAGGGTCTCTGTGCGTCGCATCCCTGGCCGCACTCGGAACTCAGATCCGCTCCTCCTGCCTCCCCCTCCTCCTCCCTCCCCTCCTCCTCCTCACCATCACCGTCACCGTCATCATCATCATCAGCACGTCTGTTGAGGCAGACAGCGGCCGTGATTCTTCGATCGGGCTGGAACGGGAGGAGCGCTTGACCGCAGCAGGAGGTGTATTCCTGGCGGGCGGGGTGGACAACGGGTGGACAACGGGTGGACAATGAGTGGTCAATAGGTGGACAATGTGTGGTCAATAGGTGGACAATGTGTGGTCAATAGGTGGACAATGGGTGGACAACGGGTGGACAATGTGTTGTCAATAGGTGGACAATGTGTGGTCAATAGGTGGACAATGTGTGGTCAATAGGTGGACAATGAGTGGTCAATAGGTGGACAATGTGTGGTCAATAGGTGGACAATGGGTGGACAACGGGTGGACAATGGGACGTAACCAGAGTCGTGGTGAGATGTGCGTCAACCACCACCACCACACAATGACAAGCTCTCTAATTGGCCGATGGAATCTGAATAATATAAATAGAGGACTGCAGATCTTGCACCTTGTCGGTAGCATTGGTTCCTCACTGCCACGTGGCTGCTGCTGCCTTCGTCTGTGACTCCACCTCCTGGTGCCTCTGAGTCGTTCTCTCTCTCTCTCTGAGTCGTCCTCTCTCTCTCTGAGTCGTCCCCCCTCTCTCTCTGAGTCGTCCTCTCTATGAGTCGTCCTTTCTCTCTGAGTCGTCCTCTCTCTCTCTCTCTCTCTCTGAGTCGTCCTCTCTCTCTGAGTCGTCCTCTCTATGAGTCGTCCTCTCACTCTGAGTCGTCCTCTCTCTCTCTCTCTGAGTCGTCCTCTCTCTCTGAGTCGTCCTCTCTCTCTGAGTCGTCCTCTCTCTCTCTGAGTCGTCCCCCCCTCTCTCTCTGAGTCGTCCCCCCTCTCTCTCTGAGTCGTCCTCTCTATGCGTCGTCCTTTCTCTCTGAGTCGTCCTCTCTCTCTCTCTCTCTGAGTCGTCCTCTCACTCTGAGTCGTCCCCCCCTCTCTCTCTCTCTCTCTGAGTCGTCCTCTCTCTCTCTGAGTCGTCCTCTCACTCTGAGTCGTCCCCCCTCTCTCTCTCTCTGAGTCGTCCTCTCTCTCTGAGTCGCTCTCTCTCTCTTTGAGTCATCCTCTCTCTCTCTGAGTCGTCCTCTCTCTCTCTGAGTCGCTCTCTCTCTCTCTGAGTCATCCTCTCTCTCTGAGTCGTCCTCTCTCTCTCTGAGTCGTCCCCTCTCTCTCTGAGTCGCTCTCTCTCTCTGAGTCGTCCTCTCTCTCTGAGTCGTCCTCTCTCTCTCTGAGTCGTCCTCTCTCTCTCTGAGTCATCCTCTCTCTCTGAGTCGTCCTCTCTCTCTCTGAGTCGCTCTCTCTCTCTCTGTCGTCCTCTCTCTCTCTCTGTCGTCCTCTCTCTCTCTGAGTCGTCCTCTCACTCTGAGTCGCTCTCTCTCTGAGTCGTCCTCTCTCTCTGAGTCGTCCTCTCTCTCTGTCTCTCTCTCTGAGTCGTCCTCTCTCTCTCTGAGTCGTCCTCTCTCTCTCTGAGTCGTTCCCTCTCACTCTCTGAGTCGTCCTCTCACTCTCTGAGTCGCTCTCTCTCTCTCTGAGTCGTCCTCTCTCTCCGAGTCGTCCTCTCTCTCTCTGAGTCGTCCTCTCTCTCTGAGTCGTCCTCTCTCTCTCTCTCTGAGTCGTCCTCTCTCTCTCTCTCTCTCTGAGTCATCCTCTCTCTCTGAGTCGTCCTCTCTCTCTCTCTCTCTCTCTCTCTGAGTCGTCCTCTCTCTCTGAGTCGTCCTCTCTCTCTCTCTCTCTCTCTCTCCGAGTCGTCCTCTCTCTCTCTCTCTCTCTGAGTCATCCTCTCTCTCTGAGTCGTCCTCTCTCTCTCCGAGTCGTCCTCTCTCTCTCTCTCTTTTTCTCTGAGTCGTCCTCTCTCTCTGAGTCGTCCTCTCTCTCTCTCTCTGAGTCGTCCTCTCTCTCTGAGTCGTCCTCTCTCTCTGAGTCATCCTCTCTCTCTGAGTCGCTCTCTCTCTCTCTGAGTCGTCCTCTCTCTCTGAGTCGTCCTTTCTCTCTGAGTCATCCTCTCTCTCTTTGAGTCGTCCTCTTTCTCTCTGAGTCGTCCTCTCTCTCTCTCTCTGAGTCGTCCTCTCTCTCTCTCTGAGTCGTCCTCTCTCTCTGAGTCGTCCTCTCTCTCTCTTTCTCTCTGAGTCGTCCTCTCTCTCTCTCTCTGAGTCGTCCTCTTTCTCTCTGAGTCGTCCTCTCTCTCTCTCTCTGAGTCGTCCTCTCTCTCTCTCTGAGTCGTCCTCTCTCTCTGAGTCGTCCTCTCTCTCTCTTTCTCTCTGAGTCGTCCTCTCTCTCTCTCTCTGAGTCGTCATCTTTCTCTCTGAGTCGTCCTCTCTCTCTCTCTCTCTGAGTCGTCCTCTCTCTCTCTGAGTCGTCCTCTCTCTCTGAGTCGTCCTCTCTCTCTCTTTCTCTCTGAGTCGTCCTCTCACTCTCTGAGTCGCTCTCTCTCTCTGAGTCATCCTCTCTCTCTGAGTCGTCCTCTCTCTCTCTCTCTGAGTCGTCCTCTCTCTCTCTCTGAGTCGTCCTCTCTCTCTGAGTCGTCCTCTCTCTCTCTTTCTCTCTGAGTCGTCCTCTCTCTCTCTCTCTGAGTCGTCATCTTTCTCTCTGAGTCGTCCTCTCTCTCTCTCTGAGTCGTCCTCTCTCTCTCTGAGTCGTCCTCTCTCTCTGAGTCGTCCTCTCTCTCTCTTTCTCTCTGAGTCGTCCTCTCACTCTCTGAGTCGCTCTCTCTCTCTGAGTCATCCTCTCTCTCTGAGTCGTTCCCTCTCACTCTCTGAGTCGTCCTCTCTCTCTCCGAGTCGTCCTCTCTCTCTCTCTCTCTCTCTCTCTGAGTCGTTCCCTCTCACTCTCTGAGTCGTCCTCTCTCTCTCCGAGTCGTCCTCTCTCTCTCTCTTTCTCTCTGAGTCGTCCTCTCTCTCTGAGTCATCCTCTCTCTCTCTGTCCCAATCGTCCTCTCTCTCTCTCTGAGTCGTCCTCTCTCCGAGTCGTCCTCTCTCTCTGAGTCGTCCTCTCTCTCTGAGTCGTCCTCTCTCTCTGAATCGTCCTCTCTCTCTCTCTGAGTCGTCCTCTCTCTGAGTCGTCCTCTCTCTCTGCCTGAGTCGTCCCCTCTGTCTCTGCCTCTCTCTCTCCGTGAGCGAACGACTCCTGTGCCGTCGCCATAATGACTCCACTGAAATCAGTGCAATCATCATCGGCTCAGCACTGCGCCATAGACAACACAAAGACAAATGTCCCCCGTGTAGCCCACGTATGCTACTGGGGCAAGTGCAGCTAAACGAGGAGCACCTACGGAGGCTGGTGTGGGCACGGCCAAGCCACGGCCGCCTTTGTCTCCCCAGTGCCGATGTTTGGTATACCAAACAAACCAGGGGCACTGTACTCATTTGAGGCTGAGTCCACCTAGAGCACTCACGTTCCACTCGCCGCGTTGTCCGTTGCGAGCGTAGATGCTGTAGTTGGCTTTGGGCGCCTGAGGATGCCATCGCAACATCACCGTGTCGTGATTCTCGCTGTGTTCCAGACTCAGGTTCGCGCCTACGGAGACAACACCATCATCACCATCACCATCACCAACATCATCACCAACATCATCACCAACATCACCGTGTCGTGGTTCTCGCTGTGTTCCAGACTCAGGTTCGCGCCTACGGAGACAACACCATCATCGCCGACATCATCACCATCATCATCATCACCACCAACATCACCATCAACATCATCATCACCCCCAACATCATCACCAACATCATCATCACCCCCAACATCATCACCAACATCAACATCATCATCACCGACATCATCATCAACATCACCATGAACATCATCATCACCGACATCATCATCACCGACATCATCATCATCATCAACATCACCCCAACATCATCACCAACATTTTCATCAACATCACCATCATCGACATCACCATCCCCCCCAACATCATCACCAACATCATCATCACCATCATCATCACCATCATCACCATCAACATCATCACCAACACCATCATCACCACCACCATCATCATCATTACCGACATCATCATCACCGACATCATCATCACCGACATCATCATCATCAAAAACATCACCATCACCCCCAACATTATCACCAACATCACCATCAACATCATCATCACCGACATCATCATCACCGACATCATCATCACCGACATCATCATCACCGACATCATCATCATCAACATTACCATCACCCCCAACATCATCACCGACATCATCATCACCGACATCATCATCATCAACATCACCATCACCCCCAACATTATCACCAACATCACCATCAACATCATCATCACCGACATCATCATCACCGACATCATCATCATCAACATTACCATTACCCCCAACATCATCACCAACATCAACATCATCATCACCGACATCAACATCACCATCACCCCCAACATCATCACCAACATCACCATCATCATCACCGACATCATCATCACCGACATCATCATCATCATCAACATCACCATCACCCCCAACATCATCACCAACATCATCATCACCGACATCATCATCACCGACATCACCATCATCATCATCACCATCATCATCATGACCAACATCACCCTCATCATCAACATCGCCAACATCGCCAACAGCACGACCATCTCAACATCAACACCACATCCTCGACATCACCGCCATCTGAACATCATCACCATCTCATAATCGTCACCATCTCAATGCCATCTTAACAACATTCTTGCGACCAGAATCAACATCACTACCATCTCAACAACATCACCAAAATCATCATCTCAACATCATCATCACCAATTCACTCACTCCCCCTCCCTCCCTCCCCCTCCCTCCCCCTCTCTGTGTTGTGAAATGTAATCAGGTGGTTGTGTGTCTGTGCGTCTGTGTGACTGTGTGACTGTGTGTCTGTGTGTCTGTGTGTCTGTGCGTCTGTGCGTTTGTGTGTCTGTGCGTCTGTGTGACTGTGTGTCTGTGTGTCTGTGCGTCTGTGCGTCTGTGCGTCTGTACGTTTGTGTGTCTGTGCGTCTGTGTGACTGTGTGTCTGTGTGTCTGTGCGTTTGTGTGTCTGTGTGTCTGTGCGTCTGTGCGTCTGTGTGTTTTTAGTGCGTGGGGAGCGGTGGTGCCGCGGTTAGCACGCCGCGCTACGAACCCGGCGGCCCGAGTTCGATTCCAGCTCATGGCAAACACCATCCGCAACAGTCTGTTAAGGCTACACGGGGGACCTTTGTAATCCTATCTTGCGTGTATGTGCATGTGTATGTACGTGTGTATGTACAGTAGTTGAGACAAGAGATGAAGTGATGTGGTGCAGGAGGATGTGGAGCTGAGTGGACTTGCCGCTGACCGGTACCAGCGGTGTCAACAGGCCTTCCAACAACGAGCGGAGGAGCGACGCTCACAACAACGAGAGGAACGCCGGGCGGCTAAAACGCAGAAAAGTTGGCACAGTGGGGAGCATAGGCGGTGCATCTGCCAGCCATCTCAGTCCTCCTGCACCTAGCCTGGCACAGCAGTCAACCCACGGCACCTGGGTCTGTCCCGTGACTTCCTGCACCTAGCCTGGCACAGCAGTCAACCGATGGCACCTGGGTCTGTCCCATGACCTCCTGCACCTAGCCTGGCACAGCAGTCAACCCATGGCACATGGGTCTGTCCCGTTGCCTCCTGCACCTAGCCTGGCACAGCAGTCAACCCATGGCACCTGGGTCTGTCCCGTGGCCTCCTGCACCTAGCCTGGCACAGCAGTCAACCCATGGCACCTGGGTCTGTCCCATGACCTCCTGCACCTAGCCTGGCACAGCAGTCAACCCATGGCACCTGGGTCTGTCCCGTGGCCTCCTGCACCTAGCCTGGCACAGCAGTCAACCCATGGCACCTGGGTCTGTCCCGTGGCCTCCTGCACCTAGCCTGGCACAGCAGTCAACCCATGGCACCTGGGTCTGTCCCATGACCTCCTGCACCTAGCCTGGCACAGCAGTCAACCCATGGCACCTGGGTCTGTCCCGTGGCCTCCTGCACCTAGCCTGGCACAGCAGTCAACCCATGGCACCTGGGTCTGTCCCGTGGCCTCCTGCACCTAGCCTGGCACAGCAGTCAACCCATGGCACCTGGGTCTGTCCCGTGGCCTCCTGCACCTAGCCTGGCACAACAGTCAATCCATGGCACCTGGGTCTGTCCCGTGACCTCGTGCACCTAGCCTAGCACAGCAGTCAACCGATGGCACCTGGGTCTGTCCCGTGACCTCCTGCACCTAGCCTGGCACAACAGTCAATCCATGGCACCTGGGTCTGTCCCGTGACCTCCTCCTCACGTGAGGGCCTCAAGGTGCACCTAGCCTGGTACAAGCGCCGTGGCGACGTCACTGCCACTTAGTGGTGATTCGTGGCTATTTTTGTATGTTTGCATCTTGATGCCGTCGTGTTTCCGCGTCGATGTATGCGTGTGTGCTGGCTAACAGCACTTGCCCCAACAGTCTGTTAAAGGCTCATACGGTGGTAGCTTTGTCATTGTGTGAAGCCCTTACCCTGTTGCAAACTTGTTCCTGCAACCGACGCGGTCAGTGCAGAAGACACCTCTCCAATCGTCAACATCATCGCGATCATCGCCGTCGCGATCATCATCATCATCATGTCCTCCTGCACACCACAAACCCACAGCGGCCTTAGCAAACACCCATCAAGGTGCCGGACGGGCACACGAGGCAGTACCGTGGACAGCACCACGCCCGGCCGCCTTTGTATCCCCAGTGGCGATGTTTACGACGCACCGCAGCAGGTACTCATTTGAGGCTGAGTCGACCTAGGGGGATTGGCAGTGGCCGTGAGCGGGAATCGAAACCGGGGCCGCCGGGTTCGTAGCGCGGCGCGCTAACCGCGGCACCACCGCTCACCACGCACTTAAAACACAGACACACAGACGCACAGACACACAGGCACACAACCACACAGACACAGAGTCACACAACCACACAGACACAGACACACAGTCACACAGACACCTGAGGGGGCAGGGAGGAAGCGCGTCTTGTGATCTGGTGAATACGGTTATTCCCCTACCCAAACAAATACAAAGATCCCCCGTGTAGCCTGTAATAGACTGTTGGGGCAAGTGCTTTAAGCGAGCAGCACCTATGAAGGTCGGAAAGGCACACAAGGGGGCGGGTGGCCAGCACCACGCCCGGCCGCCTTTGTCTCCCCAGCGGCGATGTTTACTAAACACCGCACCAGGTACTCATTTGAGGCTGAGTCGACCTAGGGGGATTGGCAGTGGCCGTGAGCGGGAATCGAACCCGGGTCGCCAGGTTCGTAGCGCAGCGTGTTAACCACCACTACCGCCACCACCACCACCACCAACCACCGCCACCAACCACCACCACCAACCACCACCACCACCACCAACCACCACCACCACCAACCACCGCCACCACCACCGCTACCACCACCACCAACCACCACCACCACCGCCACCACCACCACCACCTCCACCACCACCACCAACCACCACCACCGCCACCACTGCCAACACCACCAACCACCGCCACCACCACCGCCACCACCACCACCTCCACCACCACCACCACCAACCACCACCACCGCCACCACTGCCAACACCACCAACCACCGCCACCACCACCGCCACCACCACCGCCAGCACCACCGCCAGCACCACCGCCAGCACCACCAGCCAGCACCACCAACCACCACCACCACCGTCACCACCACCACCACCGCCGCCACCACCACCACCGTCACCACCACCGCCACCACCACCAACCACCAACCACCACCACCGCCGCCACCACCACCACCAACCACTCACCTTGAGTCCGCGTTATCGCGTGGCCACGGGTGGGAGGGCGAGACGTGGAGTCCAACCCAGGATCTCTCCCTTCAAGGCCCGAGAGCTGCCCTCTCTCGCTGTGGTCGCTGTGAGAAGACGCAAATCAGCCCGCGGTCACTCCCCTGCGTCCGAGCGCCCCAAAGTGAATCGTCAATGTGGGTGGTGCTAGGAGCGGTGGCGCAGCGGTTAGCGCACTGCGAGCCGAGGCCCCAGGAGACCCCCAATTCACGGCCAAGGTCAGTGGCGAGTGGTGATACTTTAATGGGCTCACACCCGCCGCCTCCCCGGAGAGAGACTCATAGAGATGCATAGAGACCCGTAGAGACATAGAGATACATAGAGATGTATAGAGATACACAGAGACACATAGAGACACATAGAGACACATAGAGACACAGAGACCCATAGAGATTCAGAGAGACTTATAGAGATACACAGAGAGCCATAGAGACCCATAGAAATTCATAGAGACTCATAGAGATGCATAGAGACCCGTAGAGACATAGAGATACATAGAGATGTATAGAGATACACAGAGACCCATAGAGACACATAGAGACACATAGAGACACAGACACCCATAGAGACACAGAGACCCATAGAGACTCAGAGAGACTTATAGAGACACACAGAGACCCATAGAGACCCATATAAATTAATAGAGACTCATAGAGATGCATAGAGACCCGTAGAGACATAGAGATACATAGAGATGTATAGAGATACACAGAGACCCAGAGACACATAGAGACACATAGAGACACAGACACCCATAGAGACACAGAGACCCATAGAAATTCATAGAGACTCATAGAGATGCATAGAGACCCGTAGAGACATAGAGATACATAGAGATGTATAGAGATACACAGAGACCCATAGAGACACATAGAGACACAGACACCCATAGAAACACAGAGACCCATAGAGATTCAGAGAGACTTATAGCGATACACAGAGACCCATAGAGACCCATATAAATTCATAGAGACTCATAGAGATGCATAGAGACCCGTAGAGACATAGAGATACATAGAGATGTATAGAGATACACAGAGACCCAGAGACACATTGAGACACATAGAGACACAGACACCCATAGAGACACAGAGACCCATAGAGATTCAGAGAGACTTATAGAGATACACAGAGACCCATAGAGACTCATAGAAATTCATAGAGACTCATAGAGATGCATAGAGACCCGTAGAGACATAGAGATACATAGAGATGTATAGAGATACACAGAAACCCATAGAGACACATAGAGACACATAGAGACACAGACACCCATAGAGACACAGAGACCCATAGAAATTCAGAGACTCATAGAGATGCATAGAGACCCGTAGAGACATAGAGATACATAGAGATGTATAGAGATACACAGAGACCCATAGAGACACATAGAGACACATAGAGACACAGACACCCATAGAGACACAGAGACTCATAGAGATTCAGAGAGACTTATAGAGATACACAGAGACCCATAGAGACCCATAGAAATTCATAGAGACTCATAGAGATGCATAGAGACCCGTAGAGACATAGAGATGCATAGAGATGTATAGAGATACACAGAGACCCATAGAGACCCATAGAGACCCATAGAGACACAGAGACCCATAGAGACACAGACACAGAGACCCATAGAGACACAGAGACCCAGAGACACATAGGGATTCATAGAGATTTATAGAGATACACAGAGACCCGTAGAGACCCATAGAGACCCATAGAGACACAAAGACCCATAGAGACACAGACACAGAGACCCATAGAGACCCATAGAGACACAGAGACCCATAGAGACACAGAGACCCATAGAGACACAGAGACCCATAGAGACACAGACACAGAGACCCATAGAGATTCAGAAAGACTTATAGAGTTACACAGAGACCCATAGAGACCCATAGAGACCCATAGAGACACAGAAACCCATAGAGATTCAGAGAGACTTATAGAGTTACACAGATACCCATAGAGACACAGAGACCCATAGAGACCCAGAGAGACACAGAGACCCATAGAGACACAGAGACCCATAGAGACACAGACACAGAGACCCATAGAGATTCAGAGAGACTTATAGAGATACACAGAGACCCATAGAGACCCATAGAAATTCATAGAGACTCATAGAGATGCATAGAGACCCGTAGAGACATAGAGATACATAGAGATGTATAGAGATACACAGAGACCCATAGAGACCCATAGAGACCCATAGAGACACAGAGACCCATAGAGACACAGACACAGAGACCCATAGAGACACAGAGACCCAGAGACACATAGGGATTCATAGAGATTTATAGAGATACACAGAGACCCGTAGAGACCCATAGAGACCCATAGAGACACAAAGACCCATAGAGACACAGACACAGAGACCCATAGAGACCCATAGAGACACAGAGACCCATAGAGACACAGAGACCCATAGAGACACAGAGACCCATAGAGACACAGACACAGAGACCCATAGAGATTCAGAAAGACTTATAGAGTTACACAGAGACCCATAGAGACCCATAGAGACCCATAGAGACACAGAAACCCATAGAGATTCAGAGAGACTTATAGAGTTACACAGATACCCATAGAGACACAGAGACCCATAGAGACCCAGAGAGACACAGAGACCCATAGAGACACAGAGACCCATAGAGACACAGACACAGAGACCCATAGAGATTCAGAGAGACTTATAGAGATACACAGAGACCCATAGAGACCCATAGAGACACAGAGACCCATAGAGACACAGAGACACAGAGACCAATAGAGATTCAGAGAGACTTATAGAGATATACACAGAGACCCATAGAGACATAGAGATTCATAGAGACGTATAGAGATACACAGAGATCCATAGAGAGCCATAGAGACCCATAGAGATTCAGAGAGACTTGTAGATATACACAGATATCCATAGAAACCCATAGAAACACATAGAGACCCATAGATACTTATAGAGATCCATAGAGACCCATAGCGAATCACAGAGCCATAGAGACCCATTTCAAGAAGAACCACGGCTCGTATGAAAGCTGCCCCTCAAAGCTCCGCACAGACGGATTCAAGAATCCCGCGCTGTGATTCCAATCTGATGTGCCCCCCCCCACCTCCCCTCGCACCCCCCCCCCCCCATCAAGCCGATAGCACCTGGGTGTCCCAGAGCGGACTGCTGGGACGAGCTGACCACTCACCAGCAGCTGGTCTGGCTGTGTGAGTGACTCCGCGAATGTTGACAACGGACGGCTTGGGAATCCCCCCTCACCCCCTCACCCCCCACCCCCCTTACCCCCACCCCCTCTACCCCCCCCCCTACCCCTCATTCCTCTCCCATCCCCTTCAGCTCCTCAAACCCCTCCCCATCAAACCCCCAAATCCATCACCGCCCCCACCCCCAACCCCCACCCCCTCACACCCTCACCCCCCCCACCTCCCTCACCCCACCCCCCCTCACCTCCACCTTCCCCCCACCGCCCTCACACCCCTCACCTCCCCACCCCCCCGCACCCCCCCCCCCGCCCCCGCACCCCCCCCCGCCCCCGCACCCCCTCCGCCCCCGCACCCCCCCCGCTCCCGCACCCCCCCCCGCCCCCGCACCCCCCCCCCCGCCCCCGCACCCCCCCCCGCCCCCGCACCCCCCCCCGCCCTCGCACCCCCCACCCCCCCTTCACCCCAACCCCCCTCACACCCCCCCCACACCCCCCCCACACCCCCCCACACCCCCCCCACACCCCCCCTCACCTCCACCCCCCCACACCCCCACCTTCCCCCCACCGTCCTCACACGCCTCACCTCCCCACCCCCCCCCACACCCCCCCACCCCCCCACCCCCCCACACCCCCCCACACTGACTCGTGACGAGGTTTCGGTGACTTCGCCTGAAAGTGAAACGCCTCGAAAGGGGGAAGCGCGCAGAGTTCCTGTTCAAGGTAAAGGTGCCCCGCCCCTCGGTATAGCCTCGGCAGACGGACGGGGCAAGTGCTGTGAGCGAGGAGCAGCGGTGCGTGTCTAAGGGGACCGTCCATAAATGACGTCACGCGATTTTGGACGATTTTTTGAACCCCCCCCCCCCCCCTTCGTCACACGGCGTCACAAAAAGTCAGATCCCCCACCCCTCAAATATGACGTCACAAAGCAATGCCCCCCCCCCTCAAAAAAAATATAAAACTTGCTTCAAATCGCTTTAAACTATTGTCATTGTAGTGCGTGTTTAATGTGGCGCTGCACTCTGATGTTGTAGGAGAAAACATTTATTAAAAAGTCTATTTAATTAAGTCGAGCGTGTTGTCTATATTTATTTAAAGTTGCGCATTTTGATGTGACGTCACATTTCTCACCCGCCCCCCTCCCCTCGTCACAAATGTTTGAACCCCCTCCCCAGGTGCGTGACGTCATTTATGGACGCCCCCTAACACCACAGAGACACACACAGACACAGACAACAACAACAACTACTACACA